>NC_136719.1:262500-315000 GCF_936440315.1 Barbus barbus | reverse complement strand
ATCAGTTTTGGGCCATAGGAGTCATATGGCTGTGTAATTCAATCAATTAAAAAAGCGCTACATTTTTTTTGTCTTTGAAGGAAGTATAAAAATATGAATTCAAACTGAATGATTTTGCTCAGTTGTTTATGGTGAATAATGAAGATAATTGAAATTACTGGAAATGGGAATTATTAAATATCAACACCATGAATTATTAAATTATAATGTAACATTTAAAACTCCAAAAACAACCAACAAATCTGTGTAGATAAATTTGTAGTTCATGTTTATCCAACAACGACAGCAAAAAGAATACTGTTCAGATGGGATAAATGGATGTTCAGATAAACATACATGTTCAGTTCTCAAAGGAAATGATTTATTCGGTAACACTTGCATATTACTAGAATATTAGTCATTTATTAGTAGTAATTAAGCAAATATTAATGCCTTATTCTACATGACCTTATTCTATATCCCTAATCCTACCCAATACCTAAACTTAACAACTACCTTACTAACTACTAATAAGCAGCAAATTAGGAATTTATTGAGGGAAACGTCATGTTCCCTATTCTAAATTGTTACCGTTTATTCTACTTACGAGGTCAAATGAGTTCAGAATTTAGTCAACATTAGCTGACAGTTGTGTTTAATAAACAACTCAGTTTGGTGGGTGAACCCAGCATGCTGGCTAAGCTTAACTCCGTCTGTGCTTTGCCCAGTTCACAGAGCGTTAGGTTGTCAGTAGGGATCTTTTTTACCCAGACATTTTTAGACTGTGTTTGAATCAATGTGATGAACAGAAATGGAAAGCTGCGAGCTGCAAGCTGAGAATAGAAACGTACTTTACATTTATCCTGCTCCTGAGGATCCACAGCTCTGCACATTTTGCATGTCGTCCTAATTTAACACACTTGATTTATCATTGGCTCATGAGAGAGAACTTAGCAAAGTGTGCCAGATAAGAAACAAGTGTTATGGGAGCCCAGGTCCGGGGCTTGAAAGACTGCTTCATACTACACTTCAGTATTTCATCTTCATGTTTAAAAATCATCCTCCGAATCCCCAGAGCCGTTCAAACCTGTTCTGCATGTTTCTTTCGACTTTCCTTTCACTTTTATTTGAAAGGCCTTTGTGCTTTTCTAAAGCCTAATAGTGAAACTGACTTGAACATTAGAAGAACATTTCAAGAGATTAGACGAGAGAGAGAGAGCACATTGCACATAGAAACAAACCAGACAGAAGCCATGTGCTCACGCCGACCAGGGCTGTGTTTCCCATACAACGACATAAACCGCTGATTAACCACCATAGTACGATGCATTGTTAGCTAATTTTACGAAGCTACGAGAATACTTTTTGTGCATGAAGAAAACCACGACTTCATTGAACAATTCTTCTCCTCCTCATCCTGTCTGCAGTGGCGCACCGCCATTGTGGAGAGTATCACGATGCATGTGTGTTCAACGTAAGCAGCAAAAGATATATTTTTCTAACTGCTGAAAATGAGATCAGTTCTGTGAAATTCGTTTTCTCTCAGGTATATGAGTATCAGTATGTTAAATTGTTAGGTCAACTTAAAAAACACCAAATGCTATTTGCAAGGTATAAATACTAGTGATGGGGAAATTAAGCTTTTCAAAACACTGAGGCTTTCCCCTCAACTGTATCATAAAAAGGTTCATTACTTGAAGCATTTCAACACGTTGCACACTAATGACATCTTGTGGTCAAAAGTGGAAAAAGGTGCCTTTGCGCCCCGGATGTCCTAGTCCCGCATAGCCAGACCTTCAGGCTGACGGCTGAAGGTCTGGAATGTATGGTAGCTTTCATTGGCCAAGGCCCACCCCTGAGGCCGTTTGACTGACATGTCAAACAACCAATCACAGTTCATTTCATTCAGCGTCATGTTTCGGGGTGTGAAAATGTCACCACAATAACAGAAAGTGGAAAACTCTGACGTATTTTCACAATTCTATGCCGCGAACTTTAAATATTTCACATACTTTTGAAAATCCAGTGTTTATTTGATCCTGATAAGCGTTTGTCATCACTGTAGTAAACAAGACAGCTTTCTTCTATTTGTGAGGAGGTTTGGCGCGATGGCCACTTTGTTTCCAGGCGGACGTGACACACACATCTCCCGGAAATCCTGTATAATTCAACCAATCTGAAGACGACTTCGAAACTCCTGAAGTGTTTCCACTTTTGTGTGCTATATGCATCAGACGTTCAGCCAGCGGTCCGTGGGTGTGACGTCTGAGGCTGAGACTACAGATGTCCCAGCGATTTTTGGATAAATATAATATTTGTTTCATATAATAAATCAATTTGTGCTATGAAAACCATATAAAGAAGTAAATGACACTTGAAACGTGTGCAAGGGGTTCACGTAGTTTGAATCAGAATGCAAAGCAGTCACGTGGTCGTGTGTGAAAAAAAGAAGCTTCAGATGTCACCGATCACATGGTTATGGCAAAACGAATCAAGCTCCGGTACAGTGCTTCACTGTGAAATGTTTTTGATACAAGCTTCGTAGCCTTCGTGTCGAACGTCACATCACTAATAAATACATTTGAGTTAATAAATGTCTGTAAGAACATCAGCTAGAGATGATGTATGCTGCGCAGCTGAGGTAACTTGTTGCCTGATGCCTGAAACAGATGCCTGTTTCCCTGTCCCAACATGCAAGCGAACAAGGGATTCAAACTTGGAGACATCTAGTAAATACTGACATTTTGCTGTAAAACGGAGGCATTTCCGGGGACGTCTCCAGTTGGGGGCAGAACACCAAAAACCGGGACGTTTGTTCAACCTATTATAAGTTGACTGAACTAGTGTCAGGGTTCTGTCACTTCGGTCTAGTGTTATTCATGGTTTTGTGACAGAGCCCTGACACTCCCGTCATGTCCTGTTTTTATGTGAGTGTTCAAATGTGCTCGAGCTGTGCGCTCTCTTGTCTGCATGCCTTGTTTCGTTTTGGAGCGTGGTGTTCGTATCCCAGCATTCATGTCCTGAGTTTCGGTCTCGTGTCGGGGTCTGTGTGAGCGTGCACTCTCCTGTCCACGTGTGTTGTGTTTTGTGGTGTTGCACACAGTTTGTGTTTTTCAATAGGTGCGTTCGACTTCATGCAGCACTTCGCAGACCGATCGGCGGCTGACTTGAAGCATTGCATGGCGGTTTGAAATTTTTTATTTTATTTTATTTTTTTATTGAATGCCATAAAGAAACATTCAAAAAATTAAATAAACAATGCCAGGGGTGAGTGCAATTAGGAATACAGTTATTAGTTACAAAATCGTGAAAATATTATGAAAATGACACAATGAGACAGTTTTAAGAGCTTTGGAATTGTTGGATATAAGAAGAGTGTCCAGGTAAGATTTAAGGTCCTCACAGAAAACAGGAAAGTGAGGTTTAGCACCTTGAAACTTACATTTGTGTAAAAAGAATTTTGCAAGAAAAATTAATACGTTTATCAGATAATATCTGTCCTTGTCTTCTTTAGTAAAGCTATGACAACCAAATAAGACATCCTTATATAACAAAAATAAACTCTGTGAAGAAAAAGCATGTACAAAAATACAAAAATTCTTCCAAAATAAATCATATGTACATTCCCAAAAGAGATGGGACATAGATTCAACTTCAGCCTCACAAAAGGAGCATAAAGAGTCAATATCTGGAAACATTCTTTTCGTATAAACCTTAACAGGGTAAAAAAGATGAAGTAATTTGTAAGAAACCTCCTCACCTTATTAGTTATTAAATATTTAGATGACAGAGTCCACACTATCTTCCATGGAATATTATCGTATAGGCCATTCCAGTGGGATAAAATATATGGGAGAGAAGTTATCTCAGCCTGAAACAGTTGTCTAATTCTTTTGTTCCGACCGGAAGAGGGAGATAATCTTCCCTCAAATCTTCCCAATCACTGTATCAGAAGGATGAATCTCTGACAAAGAAAACTGGGATCTAACGAAGCCTTTGAGAAGAGTTATGGCCCCACAGGGAATGGCGTCCATTACAATGGCCAACTCTCGAGGAGTGACGGGAATATTATATTTATTTAGAAATTCAGAGTAAGAGTTTAATAACTGAGAAACTAGAATAATATTATTATTGATCCAATTTGGGAAAAATAAGGATTTATTTTTAAAAAGAATATCACCATTATTCCAAATAAAATAGCTGTGAGGACTAAAATTGCTTATAAATCAGATGCCACGCCAAAAGCACTTGTTTATGAAAATTTTATAATTTAAGGGGTAACTTAGCAATATTGTAATTACATAACAATAAGAAAGGAAGACCTCCCATCTTAGAGAAAACAATATTAGGAAGAATATTCCAAAATGAATCAGGATTTGTTAAATACTGCTTTAACCAATTTATCTTAAATGTATTATTTAAAGAAGCAAAATCTAAGAAATTTAAGCCACCATATTCATATTTATTTATAACAACAGATTTCTTGACATTATGTCTTCTATGTTTCCACAGAAAGTCAAATATCGTTCTATCGATGTCTGCACATAATAATAATTATAATTATAATAATAATTAATAATTATAATAATAATAATTATAATTTGTTTTTATTTGTCACATACACAATTATACAGAGTATAACCAGCAGTGAAATGTGTGCTCTGCATTTAACCCATCCAAGTGTACACTCAGTAGTGAACATACACTCGGAGCAGTGGGCAGCCAACGATGCGGTGCCCGGGGAGCAGTTGGGGGTTCGGTGCCTTGCTCAAGGGTCTCACCTCAGTCGTGGTATTGAGGGTGGAGAGAGTGTTGGTTATTCACTCCCCCCACCTACAATCCCTGCCGGACCTGAGACTCGAACCCACAACCTTCGGGTTACAAGTCCAACTCTCTATCCACTAGGCCACGACTGCCCCTGCCCACGACATACAGGTTTATCTACATATAAAGAAAGAGCGGGGTACGTCACTCTTGAAATACCCTCAGCTTTAGCAATGAGGGTTCGACCTCTTAATGATAAATCTCTCTGTAACCTTGAATTGAATTTCCTTTTAGCTTTTCCAACAATTGGGTCAAAGTTTAACCTGCATCTGGCTTTATCATCCTTAAATATAGACACACCAAGATAGGTCACCTGTGATTTAACTGGGATACTGTAAAGAGCAGGAGAAGAACAAGTTTTAATGGCTAATAATTTACATTTATCAACATTTATTACACATTTATTTAGCTTTAAACCGGAAGCTTTAGAAAAACTTTTAATGAGTTCGATAGCGACTGGAATTTGTAATTTATCTTTAAGAAACAAAGTAGTGTCATCAGCTAGCTGACTAATAAGTATATGCTTATTGGCAACAGTAATACTACTTGAGAGGGAGGAGGAAAGAAGTTGTGCCGCTATAAGAAATAAATAAGGAGAGACAGGGCAACCCTGACGAACTCCTCTTGACAATTGAAATCTAGGAGAGGTACCCCATTTAAGATTGATAGAACAATTGGCGTTATTGTAGAGAGTTCTTACACATTTACAGAATGGGTCACCAAATCCAAGCTTTTTGAGAGATAAGAAGATAAATTTGTGATTGAGAGAGTCAAACGCTTTGTAGAAATCTAAAAAGAGAATAAAACTATCATCATTAACTAACTCAGAATAATCTAATAAATCTAAAACAAGTCGGATATTATTAGCTATGTGTCTTTTTGGTATGAATCCTGATTGAGTCTCGTCAATAACAGAGTTTAAAACACTCTTAAGCCTTTTAGCTAAAATACAAGCTAATATTTTATAACCGTTATTGAGCAGACAGATAGGCCGCCAATTATCTATCAAAGTAGTATCCTTTTTGGGTTTAGGAATTAGAGTTAGTAGTCCTTGTATTAAACTTGGAGGCAGATTTTCTGACTGAATACTCTCTGAAAACATCTCTAGCAGGAATGGTGCCAAGTCTTCTGCAAAGCATTTGTAAAATTCAGCCGTTAGGCCATCAGTACCGGGAGACTTATTATTTTTAAGGCCTTCAATACCATCAATTATATCAGTAATATTTTTATTTTTATCACAGGCAGACTGCTCATCTCTAGATATTAGATACATTTTCTTTAAAGATTGAAAAAAAGAGAAGCAGATTATTTACAGTAATTAGACTTTGAGTTCTGAATAGAATTAGAATTCTGAATAGAAGTTACTACAGAAAGAGGCAATTTCCTTAGGATTATTTGTCGATTATAAGTACCATTAACTTGCAATGAATTAATAGTAAGATTCTTAGAAGATTCTTAAGAATTATTTTTTCCATTCTGAAAAAATAAGCAGAGCTTTGCTCTCCTTGTTCTAACCATTTCCTCCTAGAACGAATATAGGAGCCTTCAGCTTTGTACTTATAGATATTATCTCATTTAGATTGAAGCTCAGCAAGTTCTGTTAAATCAGAATCGGTTAAGTCTTCCTGAATTTTGTTCTGAAGTGTTATGATCTTTGAGATTACCTTTTCCTCTTCGTACCTTCTCTGTTTTGCCAAATTGCTGCTGAAATGCCTAACACTCAATCCTATTACATATTTTAATAACTTCCAGTTAGAACTACATTTTTTTGTCAGTTGAAGCTTTGGCTCAATAGTATTGAATCAAAAAGGAAATTCTTTTTTTCAATTCATCATGTTTAAGCAGAGAGGAGTTCATTTTCCAATAAGAAGCTCTAAAACTAGTATTTGAGTGTCCTGTGGATAAAGGAGTAGAGAGGAGAATAGTGTGGTGGTCAGTTAAAGGTGAGGGAAGGATATTAACTGAAACATTAAAGTTTTTAAAGGAGTATGGTAAAAGCCAATAATCTAAACGAGAAAGCCTTGAATGATTCTTGTTACTCCATGTGTAAGATTTAACATTTGGAAACTTCTCTCTCCAGATATCGATTAAATCGAACTTCTCCATGAACATTTTCAATTTTGAGTTAGAGGAAGCAGACTGTCTGGGAGGAAATCTATCAAGACATGAGCGATATTAAAATCTCCGCCAATACAAATCAAAGCATCTGGAAGTGTATTGGACCATAACAAAATTATTTCTCCTATCTCTTCAAACAACAAATCGTTTTCTCGGGAGGTATTAAATCCGTAAATGTTAATCAGTAATATAAAAATATTATTAACACAAATTAAACGTAAAAGAAAATGCCCCTTAGGATCAGTATAGTTCTGTAAGACTGAACCAGCAAAATAGTTTTTCATTATCATTACACCAGCAGAGTGTAATGATAATGACAAAACAAAACAAAAATCGGTTTTAAAGGATTTAGCGTACAGAAACAGTGCTTTGCACTTTACATTATCACGTAACCCCCTGGCATTGAGAGAAACAATTGAGATAGACATAGAAAAATAAAAAACAGAACAAAAATAATAGAACAAACTTTGTTGAACCTTCTAAAGAGAAAGTGCATCAGTAGCTGACTAACAAAGTCAAACGAATCCAATCTTCGGCATAAACGCAGTCAGTCACTCAGTCCTTTCTTATACAATATGAGACGTTTCATCCACTTAAATCAAACAGGTTTACCGTGCTAAAGTGGAAATATTTCAGATCCATCAACGAAGGCACGGGCTCCCACGAAGTGAGCCCTCTTCCCCTCCTTTCGAGCCTTTTCAACAGCGGGCCAAAGCAGCCTTCTTCTTTCCCGATCATGCGCGATGAGATCCTCCGTGAAACGAAGTTGATTGGTACGAAGAAACTCCGATGTCCTCGCTGCTTTCCACACTCCGTCCCTCGCCACTCGCGAAGAAAACTGAATAATGATGGGTCGAGGTTGTGAACTATTTTGGAGTCTTCTTCCAATTCGGTGAACCGTGTTGATTTTGTCTGCTAGGCTGTGGCCTTCCTCAGCGAATGTAGCTTCACAGACACGGATGGACTCCGCTCTCACATCCTCTCGTTCCTTCTCAGGGACACCTTGCAAACGCAGATTCCATCGACGGGAATATCTTTCCAGGTCAGAGAGACGTTGTTCACAGAATCCCATCTTCTACTCTTCAGAGTTTAATCTCGTCTCAAAGTGACTAACTTTGCCTTTAATGTCATTTATTTCGGTACATACAAAGTCCACTGTTTTTTTCAATCCTTCAATTTTTAGTGCATTTTCACTCACCATTTTCTCTATGGTGTCGGAGTGGGTGTTAATTAGCTGAGAGAGCGTCGCGATAACAGATGAGATGTCATCATCTGTCTTGCCCTTTTTGGATGGAGGTTTAGCTGGGCTATCTGGAGGCGGCGCCTTAGCAGAGTTTCTCCCTTAACATTAGATGCATAACTATGAAAGTCCATCTTGTCAGAATGCTGCAAAATACGCGACATATCTCTCCTTCTGTCAGTGGTCGACTTCATATTTCGAATCTTAGAGTAGGCGGAAAGGTAGATGTGGATAATTTTACATAAAAGTAGCTTGAAAGAATTAAATGTATGCCGTTATAAAAGTTTGTCAGCAGAGCTCAGCAAAGGATAAGTTAGCAGGATACCATCTTGGACTCCCCCACTCCGCTTACCGTGTGTTTCTCGGTTTGAAATTTTTTTCCGACTTGAACTGGTACCGACGCTACGTCACTGTCACGTGTGGCATCAAAGTACCGCGAGAGCATTTCGAGAGCAGCCGGCTCACTCAGCCAGAGCAGTTTCTCCAGAGCGATTGCAGGAGCGCTGATGACGACACAGCTGTTTCACGATTGGCCAAATTTACCACATGATAACAATGACGTGTGTTTCTAACATGTCATGTCAAGTCACCTTTATTTATATAGGGCTTTTAACAATACAGATTGTGTCAAAGCACTTAACAGTATCAAATTGGAGGATAGAGTGTCAGTAATGTATAATAATAATATTAAACTCAATTTTCAGTTAAAGGCATTTCATTATTGAGTTCAGACATGTCAGTGTCTAGCTTAGTTTATTAACTAGTTTATTTGCTAGTTTAGTTTAAATAGTATCTGCGAAATCAAATTGACGATAATCACTAGAAATTAAATGTCCCCAACTGAGCAAGCCAGAGGCGACAGTGGCAAGGAACCAAAACTCCCTCTGAGACAGAACGGAGAAAAAAACCTTGGGAGAAACCAGGCTCAGTCGGGGGGCCAGTTCTCCTCTGGCCAGGAGATAATTGTTTATTTATTGTTTACTTATTGTTTTAATTAAAATTTTAAATGTATATGTTACAAATCCTGGCCATGCACTTCAGTTTACTCACCACCAGAGGTCACCCGCTCACCACATGGACTTTTCACACTACACAGCACATTGGACTCCATTTCCCATAATCCATTGCACTGACGACACGCACAGCTTATTTAAGTCTGGGACTTGCTCTTGCTCAGGGCCGAGTATTGTTTAGCGTTTATCACTCACCCAGCGATAGCTACTTTACAGAGCCATAGTCATTGTCACAGTCTTAGTCTTGCCTTGTGTTCCTGCCGTGTCTGACCCTGCCCTTGTTTACTGGCTTTATCCTTTGCCTCTGCCGTTTGGACTCTGTTCGCTCCCCATTTGGATTATTGCTCTCGTCTCTGGATTATCTCTCTGCCTTGCCCCTTTGGATACTGTTCGCCGATCGTTGACCCACGCTTGCTCCACGGATTGCTGTGTCTTGCCCTTGCCATACCTGTTTGCCACTGTCTGACCCTGCCTGTTTCTGACCATGTTTAATAATAAAGCTTTGCCTATGGATCCGCATGTCTCACGTCTCGTCAGCCCCGTAACCGAATACTCGGCCACACAAGGATCCAGCGGTTTTTTAAGAGGACATTGGCCAGGTATGGACTGTGCACGACTGTTATTAACCCTCGAGCAGGGCTCGCGACCGCTCGAGGATTATATTCAGGAGTATTTAGACCTTGCCTATTTTTCTGATCTGCCGGACTACGCACTCATAGACTTTTTCTGTGAGGGCATTAATCAGCCGCTCAAGACTCAGTTAATCCGCGAGGGTCCCCGTTCATCTCTCAGTCAATTTATGGACTATGCCTTGCTGTGTGTGGGCTCTCCGTTCACTGTGGGTGTCGCGGAGGAATGCAACACCGCACTCACTCACAAAATGGCGGCAACAACAACACCCCTTCACGTCGTCGCTGTCAAGCCAGAGTCTGCTCACGTCGTCGCTGTCAAGCCAGAGTCTGCTCACGTCGTCGCTGTCAAGCCAGAGTCTGCTCACGTCGTCGCTGTCAAGCCAGAGTCTGCTCACGTCGTCGCTGTCAAGCCAGAGTCTGCTCACGTCGTCGCTGTCAAGCCAGAGTCTCTCACACCCAAGGATTTAAGGTCAGTCCTTCGAATTCCCTGTCTGGTTTCCAGCATAAGGGATCCACCACTGATATCAGTGCGAGCAGCTGGCATTCCCAGGGCCTCAACCCTGGCTGTTACAGAGACTGTTCCCCTGACCTCAGTGCTTCCCGTTATGGCGGTTGCCATTTTGAGTGTGTGGGCTGCACACTGTGCTCCTGAGGCCTCTCCTGTCCACGAGTCTGCTCCAGTGCCTCCAGAGGTGGCGGCTTTCGCTGCAGAACCTTCCAAAGTGGTGGCACCCGTTCCTGAACTCACGGTCTGCCCTGTCACGGCCACAGAGGCCGTCCCTGAACTCACTGTCTGCCCTGTCACGGCCACGGAGGCCGTTCCTGAACTCACTGTCTGCCCTGTCACGGCCACGGAGACCGTTCCTGAACTCACTGTCTGTCCTGTCACGGCCAAAGAGGCCGTCTGTGAGCTCACGCCCTGTCCTGTCACGGCCAAGGAGGCCGTCTGTGAACTCACGCCCTGTCCTGTCACGGCTAAAGAGGCCGTCTGTGAGCTCTTGCCCTGTCCTGTCACGGCTAAAGAGGCCGTCTGTGAGCTCTCGCCCTGTCCTGTCACGGCTAAAGAGGCCGTCTGTGAGCTCTCGCCCTGTCCTGTCACGGCTAAAGAGGCCGTCTGTGAGCTCTCGCCCTGTCCTGTCACGGCTAAAGAGGCCGTCTGTGAGCTCTCGCCCTGTCCTGCCACAGCCATAGAGACCGTCCGTGAACCTTCGACCTGCCCGGTCACGGCTCCTGTGACCATGGGGACTCTCTCTGTGTTGTCTGTCTCTGTTCTCCCTGTGGTGTCTGTCTCTGTTCTCCCCAGATCCCTGATCCTGCCATGGCTTCCTGACCAGTCCGCTTTACCGTGGAGATACTATGCCCAGTCTACGCCACACTGGTGGGCTCTGGCTCCGTCTACTCTGCCGTGGTGGTCAGCTGTCTGGCTCTGGGGGTCTCCTGCAACGAAGACTCTCCCAGTGTTGTCTGTCCTTGTTCTCCCCAGATCCCAGTCTCTGTCATGGGTTCCTGCCCTGTCTGCCTCCCTGTGGTGGTCTTCTGCTCGGGTCTGGTGGTCCTCTGCTCCGCCGTGGTGGTCCTCTGCTCCGGTCTGGTGGTCATCTGCTCCGCCGTGGTTGGTCCTCTGCTCCGGTCTGGTGGTTGTCTGCCCCGCCGTGGTGGTCTTATGCTCGGGTCTGGTGGTCTTCTGCTCCGCCCTGGTGGGCTCTGGTCCCGTCTGCTCCGCCCTGGTGGGCTCTGGTCTCAACTGCTCCGCCCTGGTGGGCTCCTGTTCCGCCTGCTCCGCCCTGGTGGGCTCCTGTTCCGCCTGCTCCGCCCTGGTGGGCTCCTGTGCCATCTGGCTCCGCCCTGGTTTCCTGCCCTGCCGGCTCTGCCTCGATCCCCGGCCTCTGCACTTCCGCAGGGATCTGGCCCTCCATCCCTCCCCCTGTTCCGCCTCCGCTCCACCGCCCTCCTTGATTGTATCGGAGCGTCTAGAAGCCGCTCCTTGGGGGGGGGGCTATGTTACAAATCCTGGCCATGCACTTCAGTTTACTCACCACCAGAGGTCACCCGCTCACCACATGGACTTTTCACACTACACAGCACATTGGACTCCATTTCCCATAATCCATTGCACTGACGACACGCACAGCTGTTCACAATTATCACGCCCACACCTGATCACATTTCACAATCACCATCACTCATTAAGTCTGGGACTTGCTCTTGCTCAGGGCCGAGTATTGTTTAGCGTTTATCACTCACCCAGCGATAGCTACTTTACAGAGCCATAGTCATTGTCACAGTCTTAGTCTTGCCTTGTGTTCCTGCCGTGTCTGACCCTGCCCTTGTTTACTGGATTTATCCTTTGCCTCTGCCGTTTGGACTCTGTTCGCTCCCCATTTGGATTATTGCTCTCGTCTCTGGATTATCTCTCTGCCTTGCCCCTTTGGATACTGTTCGCCGATCGTTGACCCACGCTTGCTCCACGGATTGCTGTGTCTTGCCCTTGCCATACCTGTTTGCCACTGTCTGACCCTGCCTGTTTCTGACCATGTTTAATAATAAAGCTTTGCATATGGATCCGCATGTCTCACGTCTCGTCAGCCCCGTAACAGTATAAATGTATTTATATTATATATTGTTGTAATTTCTAACAATAATAGTATTATGTAGTTAGGTATTTTATTATATTTTTAGTTATTTTCTTTTTATTGTATTTAAGTCGAGGTCTTCACTGGGGATATGTCCCCGTGGCTCATCCAGGTGTCTCGGCCTCGGCCTCGGCCAGGTGTTGTCACAAACAAAAAAAAAATGCAGCAGATCGATAGCAAGCAATGTCTTGGAATCATTCTGCCTCAGCATCATGCCTCTGGGCATGGTCAGGCCACAGGACCTCATCAACGTCACAGGCAATCCTGTCCCTTGCTAAACAACGGGGAAAGAATCCTTTAGCATGCCGAATCCAACCTTGAATCGCTTCCACTCCAATGTTGTCACATGCTGCATCCATTGACTGACAAATCCTTATGCACAGGAAAATCTCATTCATAGACCTTCCACCTCCATGCAGAAAAAAAATGGGATTAAGGAAGGGCGAGTATGGTGGGAGGCACACATTTATAAAACGTGGGTTATTTTCAAACCACTCACGGATTCTAGGACCACGGTGAAAGTTCACATTGTCCCAGATTACCACATACATGGGATGCTCTGACTGCTCATCATGTCTCAGTAATGCTTCCTGTAGAGCATACAGAAACGTTATAAGATGGGCAGTGTTGTAAGGCCCTAAAGTCACATGGCGGTGAATAACCCCGTAGCTGCTGATGGCAGCACATATGGTCACTTTGCCACCACGCTGCCCTGGCAACTCTACAATGGTACGTTGACCAATAATGTTGCGGCCTCTCCTTCTCCTCTTGGTGAGATTGAAGCCAGCTTCATCCAAGAAGATTCACTCATGAGGCCTCTCCATGGAATCCAGTTGAAACATTCTCTATAGAAAAGAACAAAAAATTATTTTTGAAAGTAACGTAAATTACATAGCATTCCAGGCTTCATGCCTCTATATACATGTGCTGCATTACATTCAACACAGCACTATTGAGTTACTGTACATCTTTACTGTCTAATCTCTGGACATGATTACTTACTTGTACATATTGATATCGTAGCTCTTTTACCCTTTCAGAATTTCTCTCAAATGGTACTCTGTAGGCTTGTTTGAGACTTATCAGGTTGCGTTTCAGGACACGGTCAATTGTGGAGAGACTCACACGGTTTATTCTTTCAAAGTTCACGTTGTCTTCCTCAACTCGCTGTTGTATTTCACGCAGACGAATGAGATTATTTTGAAGGACCATATTGACAATAATGTCTCCTGCTGTTGTGAGAACATACCCCTCCTTCCACCGGCATGTGGCAGTCTTTCAATTCTAGCAAATAAAACCTCGTTAGAATTGTACAGACAGGCCTAATGCATTGAAATGTCACCAAATATGTACAATACATAAAATACTATTATTTTTAGTACTACTATTAGTTTTACTGTAATACTGCTAGAAAAGGGCCAATTTTTAGAGATATTTTACAGTAATTTACTGAGACGTTCCACAACTGTACATACTGTACTGTAAGTTTGAGGGACAACAAATGATAGTACACTTACCTGTTCTCTTCTCTGAATGTCCTGACAATGGAGGCCACAGAGAACCTGCTTATATTTGGTTGAACACGTAGTCCTGCTTCCCTCATACTCATTCCATGAACCAGAACATGGTGTATGATTGTTGCTCTAATTTCATTGGAAATGATGGCTCCTCCTCCTCCTCCTCCTCCTCCTCCTCCGTCTCCTGTCTCTTCCTCCTCCTCCTCCTCTTCCTCCTCCGTCTCCTCCTCTGTCTCGTCGTCGTCGTCGTCGTTGACTTCCACTTCCACTTCCACTTCCTCCTTCTCTCCTGCCCTCCATTGTGAAAATCACACATGCCATTTGGATTTGACATGGCTTTATATCCTGATTATTGATTAGGTGCAACACATTACTGATTTGAAACAGGTGTGTTAAATTTTGAGTGCTTGTGTGTTACCGATGACAACAGTGTGTCGCTTGTGTTTCACTTTTGGGGCTGTGTTGTGCCATTCTGAGTTGAAGTGCACCACAATGCTACATGTGCTTTGTCAATGACAATGTGTTTACAGTTTTGCACAAAGACTGATTCCGATTTGCTAGTTGTGTCTAACCACATGAGAAGTGTTTAAAGTTCTGCAAACTGTGTGATTCAATCAATAAAGTGGTTTGTACACTTGCAACTTTGGTTTTGCAAATGGATTTTAGTGTTTTAGCAATTCAGAAATACTGTAAGGAGTATATAAAAAGTGTTTCTGAAACGTCTGTATATTTGACAAATATTTCATTTTATTCACTTAATCTGTGATAGAGTATGCAAACACTGCGTGAGTGTCACTAATGGGAGCAGAAAGTGTCTGGCTTGACATATCCATTTTCAACTCTGCCCCTGATTGCAAGCGGCTACTCTCGTTGATCGCTGTCTGTAGCCGTGCTTCAAGTCGAACGCACCTATTGGCTGTGTGCTTTCATGTTGTTATGTCTTGTGTGAACACGTGGCTTCTGAGTATTCTCATTAGCTGTGTGTTTGTGTTATGTTTTGCACATGGCTGGTGATTTGTTTTGCTGGCCATGTGCTTGTGTTTTTGTTTTGTGTGAGCCATGATGGGTGGGGCAAGACAATTGACATGAGAGCACATGGCACACAGAAAACTAAGACAAAAGCCATGTGCTCTCATGTCAATTGTCTTGCCCCACCCATCTTGTCTCCTGATTATTGGTTTATTTACCCCACCTGTTTATAGCTCATTACCCTCCTCATTTGCTCCCTTTATAATCTCCTTGTGTTTGCAGTCTTGTGCCAGTTCGTCATTGATGTTACCCTGTGTCCTGCCAAGCCGTGCCGTGTTGCCAGTCTGGTTTTCCCTATGGGGTGCTATTATTCTCAATAAAGCCCATTACTCTGCAGTACTGTGTCCTCACCTCATCCCTCTACCCAAACCCTGACAACTAGAGTATTTGCCCCCAGAACGTAAATTAAAATGTGTTAAATCAATTCAATAACAATATTCAACATCACTTATTGCAAGAGCTTTTTAAGACCGTTGAGACGGAAGATGTTTGTCAGCCTTCTTGATGAGCTTCTCCACAAAGTTTGGAAATGTTCTCAATCTACAAATTTGATAAGTAAATATTTGTATTTATTTGTTTTATGTTTAAAATGACTTTGTTTTCTAAAAAAAAGTACAAGTATGTTTTAAAGCATTATATTTTCTAGCTAAGTGTATACCAGTGTTAGTTTCATGGCTCTCTGAAGCCTCAAAATACACATGGCTCCACAATATTTTCCACATAAATATTATAATAAATATCCTCCCATAAAAATAGGAATTGGTATGCAAGTTATTATTTGTGTAAGGCAAGGCGGAAGACCAGAAACGTTACAGGCTATACAATAATCAGCAACGTGTGTGAGTGCAATTTTTATACTCCTCCTAACATGAGGCCGCTGTGAACTGATGATGAGTCCAGGCTAAGGATAATGGGAAATGGAGTCCGGGGTGAATGGCAAAGGTGCAAGATGGAGTGGAAGTCTTTTTGCAGTTGTATCCATTAAAGGGCTATAGACATAATGGAAATGCCACATTGTAGAGCTTGGACAAAGTTGTAAGTACATTTACTTTATAAGTGCACACATACATTTTTATATATATATATCCTCCCATAAAAATAGGGATTGGTATGCAAGTTTTATTTGTGTAACACAAGGCAAGGCGGAAGACCAGAAATGTCACAGGCTATACAATAATCAGCGACGTATCTGTGCAGTCCAATAGGTCAAACTCAATCTGACATAATGACATCATTATCACATGGGGCAGCTGATTGGTTCTTTTTGTATCAGCAGCCAATGAGATTACTGCTCAACATTCAAATACTTGGCTAATACTTGCTGTAGCAGTTGCAGCTCGCTTTAGAAACCCTCCACCTTCCCCAGCTCCACCTGTATAGATCTGCTACGTGTTGATTCATGTGTGGAAGCTATTTCATATGTTATATGTGCAGCAGTATTTCTTACATGCTCTCCACCTAAAAATTGTTACGCTATGCTGTGGCAATTGTAGTTGTGTGAACTTCAATTTTTAAGTTTACTCTATGCTCTTAATTGAATGAAATATTGTATCAAATTATTCAAGCAAAGTTATGAAAACAAAACGACATGAAGTTAAAAATCTTTAATTCTTAGAACAAAATATTAGTTGAAACAACAATCTTTGTAAGAACTGAAATTGACCCCTCAGAAAAACCTGCCCTCCTTATTTACCGTTTTGCTATATCTGACAAGCCATGCCTCTCTCACAGTACACACCATGTTCTCACACAGTAAAAAATACATTGCGGAGCAAAGAGGAAACTGACACGTCAACAGACAAGACATAGCAGGTTACTTCTGGTATGAAACAAGGTCTCAGCTTTAAAAAAAAAATTGTCTTTAAGAAATTCAAACAATAAATACCATTTTGTGGCTCTTTTATGTGTTGTGACTGATCACTGATCACTGTACGGCACATGTGAACTGATCGTCTTTTCATATTTACTGAAATCACAAAATAAACATGAATGAACATCTTAACATCTTTTATTTCAACTGTGGAAAGATGTCAATACACACAATTTTTTAAGTTTAAGTCCACCAAAGTTAATCAACTCTCCTGTCTGATTTGTTTGTCGGTCAAGATGGCAGATTCGGTGTTATGATTGGTCAGATCGCCTGTCAATCAAGCTCTTTGTGAATGGTCAATTCTTAGTTATCTTTTTATGTGTACAGTAGTGTTTCAGAAAAGAACAAAAAAAAGAGGAAAATTCAGACAGCTTTCAAAATTGAGATGAATGTTAAAAGGAGTCTTGATTAATTGATACCACTGCAATAATAGAATGTAAATCAAATTGCAGTGTTGAATATATGCTTATTGAAGCAATACAATTTGTAATAATACAGTGAGCCTGATTTTTTGTATGCCTAGACATTAACACTTATCATACAAATCTCAACAACGGTGGTACTTAAAAATGACCACTCCTCTGTTGACCTCATTACATTAAATTAGGAGTGAACTTGCCACTTTATGCATCTCACTCTGCAGTCAGGTGATTTCAGATGAGTCTGTGTGTTTCATTCTTCCTTTCCACAGTGCACACAAAATACTTTAAAGCGCTGATCGATGCAATAGCTGAACTAAAAGTATTTTAACATAAATGCTGTTAGAAAAACAATGTCCATAAACTGCACCTTTAGGGGTAAAACAGTTTGTCATTGGGGCAGTATCCTCAAAGGGATGCCTTTGTACCTTCATCACTCCTAAAGGTGCGTATTATGACCTCAGAGTAGTCATATGTACTCTCATGATGCTATTTTGAACCCTTTAGAATAAAAAGGTACAAAATTGTTCCTTTGAGGGTCCTGCCCCAATAATACAGTGCGTGCAGAATTATTAGCCAAGTTGATATTCTGGTCTTTTTTTTTATATCAAGAACATTTGACCAATTCTAAACCACATCAATCTTAATAACAACTATTGATTTTGTATTTAATCATTTATAAGTGATATATAATTGTCCACAAAGGCTGGAAGTGAAAAACTCCTTATATTCAGGTGTGCAGAATTTTTAGGTTTTCTTTAACAAATAAAATAATCTAAAAAAATAAAAGATTTAAATCAGACTAAAATCTTCATCAGTTAGGAACCTAGGTGTGCTGTTTGATAGCAGTCTTTCATTTGAAAGCCATGTTTCTAGCATCTGTAAAACGCGTTTTTCCATCTCAAAAACATATCTAAATTGCGACCTATGCTCTCAACGTCAAATGCAGAAATACTAATTCATGCGTTTATGACCTCAAGGTTAGATTATTTTAAGGCTTTATTGGGTGGTTGTTCTGCATGCTTGATCAACAAACTACAGTTGGTCCAAAATACAGCTGCTAGAGTTCTTACTAGAACCAGGAAGTATGACCATATTAGCCCGGTTCTGTCAACACTGCACTGGCTCCCTATCAAACATCGTATAGATTTTAAAATCTTGTTAATTACCTATAAAGCCCTGAATGGCTTAGCTCCTCAGTACCTGAGCGAGCTCTTATCACATTATAGTCCTTCACGTCCGCTGCGTTCTCAAAACTCTGGAGATTTGATAATACCTAGAATATCAAAATCGACTGCGGGCGGCAGATCCTTTTCCTATTTAGCACCCAAACTCTGGAACAATCTACCTTATACTGTTCGGGAAGCAGACACACTCTGTCAGTTTAAATCTAGATTAAAGACCCATCTCTTTAACCTGGTTTACACATAATACACTATCGCTTTCTATAATTCAAATTCATTAAAGGATTGTTAGGCTGCATTAATTAGGTCAACCGGAACTGGGAACACTTCCCAAAACACCCGATGTACTTGTTACATTGTTAGAAGAATGGCATCTACACTAATATCAGTCTGTTTCTGTCTTATTCTGAGGTCACCGTAGCCACCCAGATCCAGACTGTATCCAGATCAGATGGTGGATCAGCACCTAGAGATGACCTCTACAGCCAGGACACCTAGATGAGCCCCAGAGACTGACCCCCAGTGAAGACCCTGTCTCCAAGACGGAAATCGGGACAAGACCACAGGAACCAGATGAGTCCTTTGCACAATCTGACTCCGCTTTAGTCTAGATTTAAACTGCTGATTTTGTCTGGCCAGAGGAGAATGACACTATTTCAACAAACTATTTCCCTGTCTAAATACTGTAAAGCTGATATAAAGACACCCAGCTTTATATCAAGCTGATGTAAAGCTGCTTTGACATAATTTGCACACACCTCTCTCTCTGCGTCTGCTCTGTTCAGCGAATGGCTGAAAGGAAATGCGCTTTCAGTTAAAACACGGATATGTTGCTTCTCTAATTTTACATGCAAGTATAGCCGAAATCACAGCACAGCTATTGTCATTATCGTATGTGTAGCCTATTTGATTTTATCAGACGACGGCACGATTATAAATCAGGATTTTTGTGCAGATTGGAAGGAAGAGCTGGTTATGTAGTCTTTTAATGGGTTGTGTTCAGTCACTATTTCGTATTCATCCCGTTGTCTGACAACAGAAACAGTAAAATATATCAATGAAAACAGTTTTATTGTGAATTTAGCTGCATCAAAATACAATATGTGGTACAGAGAGGCAAACAAATGTAATTGTAAATAATAAATGTACATTTTGCATGTTCAGAAGAAGTGAGCTGCCCTGTCGTGCGAAAATATAAACTGCTCCGTGCAAAGAAAAAGAAGTAATAGGAACCTGGTATTTTTTTTTTTTTGTTTCTTTCATGTGTCTAATAGACATGAACAAGTTCTTTGATAAACAACTATAACCTATGAAACATGTCTACTCTTCATGCTCTGTTGACTATGGTTTCACTAATAATTTAGCCTATTGCATAAAGCATCCATATTTGTCCATGCCCATGTTGGAGTATTAAAAACTCAAAGTATAATTTAAGATACATTTAGAACAGATGAAAATGTGTGATTTAAGTTGCGATTATTAGCAAGTTTTTAAAATCACAATCATGTGATTTTAAATATTTTAATCGATTGACAGCTCTAAGTTAAAATGACTCAAATTAATTGTAGGCTTACGCTGGTAATTCATCAGTGGATTTTTCTTGTAAATATAGGCTATATTTTTTCACACTTTTCACATTCTCGCTAATTTAAACCGATTGTTTTCAGAAAGGTTTCGATGGCATTTTCATTTTACCTGATTCATTTTACCTGAAAGTGTCATTTATGAGCTGAGCACTGCTTTGGTTACAGCCGTTACTGAGGAAACCGCTATGTTTCTGACATTCCAAAAGCACCTCCTACTGGCAGAGAATGAATGTGCATTTTCAATCCAGTCTGCAGTTTTTATTTTTGTTAGTTTTTTTCTTCATACCAATGCAAAAATCCACCCACATAAACCAGTTTAAAATAATATAATATATATACTTCTGACTCATGCCTTTTCTTAAAAAAAATGGTTTAAAGGTTCAATTGTGAGGTTTATTAATCTATTTTGTGTTTTGTTAACTTGTATGTCAATGGTAAATCAAATGCTATTTCGTGGTCTACAACATGAAAGAATAAACGTGTCTGCTAAACGAATAAATGTAAATGAAAGAATCCCATTATAACATGTACATGAAAAATGTAGAAACATTGGACACAACTATGGGGCACCATTGTGCAGCAGCAAGCATCACAACAAAAAAGGAACCTCAAGATGGTGAACAGGTGAGTGTCATGACTGAGCTGGTGACAGAGACTTCCTGACATGGGGGGTGGGCACCCTGGAGGCTGGTGCAGGACTGGAATACGGGGAACACCTCCAGGGCAGATCCGGGGACTTGGGAAGCAATGGCGGAGCAGGGAGTTCGGGCGGCCATGGCGGGCCATGGCCCCCGCCCCAGTTGGAGCCCTACTATACCCCCCCCCCCCCCCAAAAAAAATACCTTTGGGAAAGTAGGAGCTCGATCGGGCACTTGGGGGCGCCCTGGAAATGTGGACACTTGGTGGTACTGTCGGGGCGCAGGCGCTGCCGAGGAGTGGGCTCTGGCCTGGAGGGAGCCACGACCGGCAGGATTGCCACACGAACTGCCGGCAGGCTTGGGAGAGCCACGGACAGCGGCATTAATTTCCCCGCGGACAGCGGGCTGGAGAGAGCGGCGGGCTTGTGTACCCGCATGCTGCATTGAGGAGTTACCTTTGTGGATTTACCATTCCAGCATCTCAATTTTATTGGATTATTACTGTTTTTGGATTGTATATACACCGGTGGACGCTTTTACATTGGAACTTACTGTTTTAAGTTCCCTGTGAATATTGTAAATGCACTTTATATTTATTATTTCTATGTCTGTTGTCGTCTCATCTTTTTAAATACTCCAAGATCTCACACAGTATAATCTGACCCTATTTTAACAATTGTAACATCTTCCAATAAGGCTGATTGTTACAAACCTTTATTTACTCAAGACAATTTTTATTATAAGTGCAAATTGTAAAAACCATTAAAAAAAATGATATAGGGTATAACGGGGCTAAAGGCACACCCTAAGAAAAAATGTGCTATTCCCTGCACCTAAAATGCATAATTGCAGAAAAAAATATATGCTTGTATTGAACATTAATGGAGCAACAGATTTTGTGTGAAAAATCATACAAGTTGTTTATTTGTTTAAAAATCTTATAAATATATGAGGTGGCAAGGGGGGCCTTTTACCCCACACATGGTCTAAAAGGCACACGGTATTGATACAAATACTTCAGCTAAAATCAGGGCTTGGAAAAATAAAAAAGTAAATCGGTTCACTCCAAGCAGAATCAATATTTTAACATTTCTGTTCCTCTGTATTATTACCGTTCCGAAACCGGTTCGAGTAGGAAAAATAACGGTAATAACATTATTTTTTTAAATGGTCTTTGCCAATAATAATAATAATAATAATAATAATGTACAGCGTTTTCTTTAAACAAAAAGAAAAAGAAAGAAATAAAAAAAACAGGAAGATGCCCGCTGCGCTTAGTCACAGCCACAGCATCATCTTTTCTAGATTTGCCTAAATGTAGGGTACTAAACAAAGGAAAAATCTATTAATGCTTTAAAGACATTAAAGTATTTTTTTTTTATATTTAAAAATGTTTGCTGCATTGTTAAAGGGGTCATCGGATGCCCATTTTACACAAGTTGATATGATTCTTTAGGGTCTTAATGAAAAGTCTATACCATTGAGAATTTTTATCCAAAGTATGTTAGTGTAAAAAACACCACCTTTACCCTGTCAAAATCAGCTCTGTCTTCAGCACGCTGATCTAGTTCATGTTTCTTTAAATGCTAGTGAGCTCTGTTGACTCCGCCCCTCACTTCCGTGGAGTGATGAGCAGATCATAGATATGTGTAGATTCCCTATTCGACCGCTCCAGTCAGCGGTCGAATAGGGACGCGTTAGCCATCTCGCACTCACCATAATTATCAATGAATATTCAAAGATATACAAGCGTATAACTTGCTGTTGTAGACGCACACAGTCAATGCGCTCAAAGATTCATAGAAACAGTCGATAATGAGGCATCTACAAACCCGATTCCAAAAAAGTTGGGACACTGTACAAATTGTGAATAAAAGCAGAATGCAATGATGTGGAAGTTTCAAATTTCAATATTTTATTCAGAATACAACATAGATGACATATCAAATGTTTAAACTGAGAAAATGTATAATTTTAAGGGAAAAATAAGTTTATTTTAAATTTCATGGCATCAACACATCTCAAAAAAGTTGGGACAAGGCCATGTTTACCACTGTGTGGCATCCCCTCTTCTTTTTATACCAGTCTGCAAACGTCTGGGGACTGAGGAGACAAGTTGCTCAAGTTTAGGAATAGGAATGCTGTCCCATTCTTGTCTAATACAGGCTTCTAGTTGCTCAACTGTCTTAGGTCTTCTTTGTCGCATCTTCCTCTTTATGATGCGCCAAATGTTTTCTATGGGTGAAAGATCTGGACTGCAGGCTGGCCATTTCAGTACCCGGATCCTCCTCCTACGCAGCCATGATGTTGTAATTAATGCAGTATGTGGTCTGGCATTGTCATGTTGGAAAATGCAAGGTCTTCCTTGAAAGAGACAACGTCTGGATGGGAGCATATGTTGTTCTAGAACTTGGATATACCTTTCAGCATTTATGGTGCCTTTCCAGATGTGTAAGCTGCCCATGCCACACGCACTCATGCAACCCCATACCATCAGAGATGCAGGCTTCTGAACTGAGTGCTGACAACAACTTGGGTTGTCCTTGTCCTCTTTAGTCCGGATGACATGGCGTCCCAATTTTCCAAAAAGACCTTCAAATTTTGATTCGTCTGACCACAGAACAGTTTTCCACTTTGCCACAGTCCATTTTAAATAAGCCTTGGCCTAGACAAAACGCCTGCGCTTCTGGATCATGTTTAGATATGGCTTCTTTTTTTACCTATAGAGTTTTAGCCGGCAACGGCGAATGGCACGGTGGATTGTGTTCACCAATGTTTTCTGGAAGTATTCCTGAGCCCATGTTGTGATTTCCATTACAGTAGCATTCCTGTATGTGATGCAGTGCCGTCTAAGGGCCCGAAGATCACGGGCATCCAGTATGGTTTTCCAGCCTTGACCCTTGTGCACAGAGACTGTTCCAGATTCTCTGAATCTTTGGATGATAATATGCACTGTAGATGATGATAACTTCAAACTCTTTGCAATTTTTCTCTGAGAAACTCCTTTCTGATATTGCTCCACTATTTTTCGCCGCAGCATTGGGGGAATTGGTGATCATCTTGACTTCTGAGAGACACTGCCACTCTGAGAGGCTCTTTTTATACCCAATCATGTTGCCAATTGACCTAATAAGTTGCAAATTGGTCCTCCAGCTGTTCCTTATATGTACTTTTATCTTTTCCGGCCTCTTATTGCTACCTGTCCCAACTTTTTTGGAATGTGTAGCTCTCATGAAATCCAAAATGAGCCAATATTTGGCATGACATTTCAAAATGTCTCACTTTCAACATTTGATATGTTATCTATATTCTATTGTGAATAAAATATAAGTTTATGAGATTTGTAAATTATTGCATTCCTTTTTTATTCGTAATTTGTACAGTGTCCCAACTTTTTTGGAATCGGGTTTGTAGGTATATATATCTATGGAGCATACAAAATTTCAGCCGCAAAACTGGCTAACTAGCACATTATTAGGAAAGGCGATTTGCAAAGATTCATAAAAACCCTTATACTCCTTCTGTAGATAATGCTGGATCACGAATGATTCGCATGAATATAAACGCATTTATGTAGATCGGGGATCGGCGCATTCCCTTCAAAGCGAAAGTAACTTTAATCCTCTTCAGCGGCTCAGATATCAGGAGTAAATGATTTCTGCTATGTTCATTATTACATCTAACAACTAAATCCTTCAATCGCTTAATCGAAGACATCTTGTCTTCCCCTGCACCGGAGTCGACACAATGACGGACAGCTCTCAGTTCACTCAGAGCGGGTCTAAGGTAAGACGCTAGTGTCAATCAACTATCGTGGGAGGGGCCTGTACAGAACTATGTCATTCTGACAGGGCTCGACCAGCCTGATTTGAGAAAGGGAATTGTAAAATAGGGATTATAAAATCTAAATGGCTAAGTCACATCACATTTTATTAGGCCATTCCATTTAGAAATAATGTAAGCTAAAATGCTGGTAAATCAAAATGTTTACAAACATTATAAACACAGTTATTAGTTTCTCTCAACAACAAATCCTCTAAACTTAAGGCTATAGGCTATAAAAACGTCAATGCAAAAACAAATTAATTTAAGGTGAAAATGATGCCTACCTCTCTCGTTCGGCACAAATCCAAATGTTTCCATATTCGCGGTGTATCTGGATGCTAAAATATTATTATTTATAGGCTTTGTATACTTTCATCGACGTAAAACATCATCCTTCACATCGGCTACATCAGCACAGCGATGGTGGTCACTCTGAACGCAACAGATTGGACAATGGAGCACTGTAACGTTTTATACGTTCCTTTAACTGTATTTTATTTTGATAATGAACAGGCTGCAATGTCACAAAAATGTCACTGTGTGCGCCGTGAGGCCCCCAGCGTGATATCGCCATACCAACGCTGGTTGGTTATACATGCAAGACATCATTCAAAACTGTAAAATAAATAAAACTGTAAAGCTTCTGCAAAATAAAGAAAACTACTTTCTGCCAACTCATTTTCCTTTCCGAGAACTTTGGAACGCGACACAATGAATGGTCTAACTCAGCACTTTTGTTTTTTTCTTTCATTTCGTTAATCTGTCAATTATTTAAGTGAAATATATTTAGTGTATAGGCATTGGAGGCAGACAGTAACGAAGTACATTTACTTGAGTATTGTACTTAAGTTCACTTTTTGAGTATCTGTACTTTACCTGAGTATATATTTTTTTTCTGGAAATGTATGACTTTAACTTCACTACAATTGAAAGACTAATATTGTACTTTTCACTCCAATACATTTCTATCAAGGTCCTCGAAGTAGAAAGTCGTTACTATGTAGCAGCTTTGAAAGTCAGTTTTTTTTTTTTTTTTTTTTTTTTTCCTTCTCCAAAACGTGACACTTTTTTTTTTTTTTTTCAGACAGTTTATCAGTAATCACTGTTGTAGGGCTACATGAAATGATTTCCCAGCATTTGTTGAACACTGGCAAATGTGATATTTATTTACAACGATTCAATAAGAAGTTAATATTGTGGTATATATTAGACACAATATTGTCTGACTTGTGTATGTGAAAAATATTACCTGTGAAGCCACAGAAGAACTGTTTTGCGTCTCCAAATAAAACACAACAGGTGTTGGACTTGAAGCAGCACTGCACAGACCGTTCTGTGTGTGACATCAAAGTAGGCCACTGCGAGAGTGATTAGACAGATTTTTTTTTTTGTCAAATAAATCTTGCTGTTTTGCTTTTTTGTTAAAGCAGTGTTGCTGTTGTAAAGTTATACAGTTACAGCTGTGTTGCTGGGTTTTAAAACGGGTTTGATTTGTTTTTTTTTGTTTTTTTTTTCCCCTTATCACTCTGTATTTACAGGATTTCACTGTCCACTCTGTTCAAATGTGGATGAATGGCTACACATAGATGTGTACACACACTGTCAAAGCTGTGCGAGATCACTACCATCCTGCTTTTTTGGGGGTGTTAAATATTTTTTTTTGTTTTGTTTTTTTCCCCCATAGGTTTTTAACATTCTAAAAGATATGACAAGCTAGTCCGTCTATTGAGGAGGTGTAATGTATTGTAAGTTGCTTCAGAGGTATTGCAAGTATCACTTAGCCTACAACAATAATAAAACAGTGCATTGACATAAAGGAAATTTACTTTTGGTACTTAAGTACTTTTAAAGTACTTCTGTTCTTTTACTTAAGTAAGAATCTGTCTTTATAACATTTACTTGTAATGGAGTAATATTTGACCAGCAGTATCTCTACTTTCACTCAAGTACTGGAGTTGTGTACTTTGTCCGCCTCATATGAAGAGTTCATTTGCAAAAGCCGATAAAAGCCACTTTCAAAAAAAAAAAAAAAAAGAGCTGAGTGCTGTACATTATTCTCCACATATGCGATCTGAACCCTTAACAAGTTTTGTCAAAAAAGCCGGTATTGTCCACTTTCAAGGCATCGCGAGTTGACGTTTTACTGCAGAAGCCGCGAGCACCCTTAGGTGTGTTCAACTTGCGGTGCGTTCCAAACGGGATTTATCGGCCTCCGAAGGGTACTTCGGAGTGAAAACAATCATTGCCGCCATATTGAAGGGTTGTTCCAAACTGAAGTGTTCAAACGCCACTTCAAAGGGTCCTTCTGAATGAAGGATTTCGACAGGTACAACTGATGAACACTTCGAGCCCCCATGATCCTTTGCCCTGATTCTTTGCATGATGACGCCGCCTCCGTATAATGACGCAGAAGGGCACTTCAAGAAACTGTTTGTTTGTTTGGTCCCCTACACCCTTCAAAGCTCTCACTCCGGAGGGTAAACCCTTTGAAGGGATTAGGGCATAGGGATGAGCCCTTTGCGAATGGAACACAGGGTTGAAGCAGCAATGCGCAGAATGACATCAAAGTACCGCGAGAGTAATAAGCAAGCAGATGGATGCTTATGCTTTCGAATCGCTCTCGCGGTACTTTTGATGTCATTCTGTGCAGCGCCGCTTCAAGTCGAACACCTCTTGTTGTTTTTGATAAATCCATTCTAGCGAATCAGCGCTCTGTATTCAGATCAGATGACAAGGCTACTTTCACTTTGAAAAGACGTGCTAGCTGAGAGGAGTTTCGTCAAAGCTGACTAAAAGTGATCGATGATGGATAATTTTGACGAACTTGATTAACCAGTGATATCTTCCCCAGGGTGAAAAGGAAACTAAAAGCTGGAACATTTTTGCGGACCCTTGCAAAAGCAGCGTCTTACAATGGTGAGGGAAAAGCTCTGTGTATTGCGTATGTGTAATCACATCCATAATTTATGATCACAACAACAACAATGTTTGTCAGGCATCTAGAGTTATCTGCTTTTGCGATAAAACAAACTTTTAATATGTAAAAACAATAAATAAAATACTTTCAATGAACTTTAATTTTGTAAATTTTAGTTATTATTACTTAATCAAAACAACTTAACTGTAGTTTGATGGATATTACTTGGAATGCGCAATAAAAAAAAGTTTTGCTATGAACTATTCATATTCCTTTTATGTAAGCCTATTGTTTTATTCTGTTTTCTCCATTCACAGAAGCACTGCAGGTACGTAAGATCTGTTGGATCCATCTTTCACTATCCTCAGATAAATTATAACGCCGGTGCGTTATTGCGACACCAAGGGTTCACAGCTGAGCGCGAAGGCATTTCACTCGCTGGATGCGTCAGTGTCATTTGCATAGACCGTACTTGAGTTCCTGATTGGTTGACAGCAAATTTCAAATATTATATGGAACGATAAAATAACGTTATTAACCGGTTATCGCCATTAAAAATTTTTGATTCTCTTCGGAACTATAAAATTAGATTTTGTTTCTGTTTCTGGTTCCATTCCAGTCAAAATTTTGTTCGTTTCTGGTTTTCGTTCCTTGAACCGGTTCAGAGCCCAGGTTTACAATGACTGTATGATTTTAAGATTCATCTTTTTATAGCAACTACAAATGAGGGACTTAAATATTACAAAAGGTGAAAACATTTACTCATCCCTCAAGAAGGAAGCAATGCATTGAGGGCAGGGGGTGTAAAATTTTGAACAGGACGATGTGTAAATCTTTCTAATTTTGTTTAAAGCCAGGGTTGATTACCAAACTGCGGCAGATGCAAATGTTGACCTTAAAGATGAGCCTGAAACACCTGTGGTCAAGACTGGCAGGGGGCAAAAGACACGTAGTATTTGGACCAATCAGTCAAACAACTATTTGTTATATTTAACAAATAATCTCTTATGCCCCTCACCTAACCAAAGGGCCAACTATGAGGGTCTGTGGACCCTTCCCCCGAAATGCATCTAACACCTAAGAAAGGCAGAACAGGCCTCTGGTTCCATGGCAACCCATCTGATAACACTTGTTTTATTGCTCAAAGGAATGTGGACAGAGCAACTCAATTTCCCCTTAGGAAAAATACATTATGCCATAAAAATTGACTCCTTCTCTAATTAATTCAAAGAAAAACCTTTCTTTGAATGAACACACATATCTTCAGGTCATTGTGTATATTATTACTGTTCTTGTATATGTTTTTGTGTATTGTATACTGTTTTATGCATGCTTACGATAGATCACTAGTTAATATCACTTTAGCTGTACCATGTCTAGTCTCTATCAATTTGTCTTCGGATGATCTAATTGAGAGTGAACATTACATGTTGATACCTATGCAACATATTAGTGTCCTAAGAATCTTTAGTAGTTTGTGCACTAACCCAGGCGAATTACCTATTCAAATTACCATGTTCAGAGACAGAGTCGTAAAACTTTCCCTCCAAATTCAGCCCAGAGGTGTGTCCTCTATAGCAGATAAAGCTCTCACATCAGTGTCGCCCCTACAGTCTGCGGTTCTGTTTGAGGAGGATGTGAGCTAGAACTCTCCTGGACCCTTAAGTTTTTGTGCTTAACGAGATGCTGCGCTGCTCAGCGCATTGGGAACGCCTTTAGTTGTGACCAGCTGTGAATATTGTGTGTAACACGTCGATAGAATTGACCCGGAGGTAATATAGCTATAAAAAGATGAGCCACAGGTGCATCATCAGGATATTTTGGGACATCTTCAGCACGGCAAAGCAGCGCAGCATCTCGTTCAGCTTTCTCAGGGAACAAGGTTACAGTTAAGTAACCGGAAACGTTCCCTTTCGAAAGCTACAATCGATGCTGCGCTGCTCAGTGCATTGGGAACGAGAATACCCATGCAGCCGTGCTTGGAAATGTCTGGACCCCACGGTTGTGCAGGTGTGCCCACAAGAACGCAAGAAGACCTCAGACATTAGCTTGTGACGTTGACTCAAGGACATGAGAGCCCGGAGTGGCATGAACATCCAAACTATAAAATCTTATGAATGTGTGCGGAGAGGACCAACCTGCCGCATCACAAACCTGTTGTAAGGGGGCACCCCTTGCCAAAGCACTAGAGGAGGCGACCCCCCTGGTGGAGTGAGCCCTAAGACCTATAGGCGAAGCTTGACGCGCGCCTCATAAGCAAGAGCAATAGCATCCCTGACCCAATGAGACATGGTCTGCTTGGTGGCAGCTGCTCCTCTGTTACTACCACCATAACGGACGAACAGTTGCTCTGACTTACGCCACTGGCTAGTGCGGTGGATGTAAGCCTGAAGAGCACGGACTGGACACAGTCTATGAGATTTCTCCTGCTCCGGTGTTGTGAACGGTGGAGGGCAGAAGGCCTCTAGAATGACCGGATGTACAGCCAAAAATGGAACCTTAGGCAGGTAATCAGGATGTGGATGCAAAATCACTTTCACCATACCTGGGGCAAAGTCTAAGCAGGATGGAGAGATAGACAGAGCCTTCATATCCCCAATTCTCTTCAAGGAAGTTATTGCCATGAGAAAAACCATTTTTAGAGTCAGAAGTTTATCAGACGCTGATTCTATAGGTTCAAAGGGGGTTTCAACCAGACCCTCGAGAACTGTAGCTAAGTCCCATGAAGGGATCTTGGTTTTTACTGGAGGCCTCAGTCGCCTGGCCCCCCGAAGGAAGCGAGAGAGCAGAGGATGTCTCCCAAGTGGCGCCCCGTCTACCAAGGCGTGGCAAGCCGAAAGAGTGGCCACATAAACCTTAAGAGTAGCAGGGCATGTGCCTGTTGATAATTTCTCCTGCATGAAGTCCAGAACTGAAGCAACCTGGATCTACATTGTGTAAAACACACCACCTTTCAAAAACACCCCATTTATTGGCATAAATTGTCTAGTGGAGGAAGCTCTAGCACTCAGAATGGTCGCAATAACGGCAGGCGAAAGCCCAGTGTACCTCAGTTGGTTCCCATCAGGGGCCAAACGTAAAGATTCCACCGGTCGGCCTGGGATGGAATATCGTGCCCTCCGCCTGAGACAGAAGGTCCCTCCTCTCCGGAATCGCCCACGGCGAGCCGTCGAGGAGAGATATTATCTCCGAGAACCACACTCTGTTCGGCCAACGTGGCGCTATCAGCAAGAGGCAAGACCTTTGTTGGCGAACTCTGGCTAGAACTCCCGGGAGCAGAGAAACTGGAGGAAACGCATACAGGCGCATCTTGGGCCATGTGTGCGCCATCGCATCCAGACCCAGTGGAGCTGGGTGACTCAGAGAGAAGTAGAGGGGACATTGCGCTGTCTGTTGTGAGGCAAAGAGGTCCACCTCCGCTTTGTAAAATTTGGTCCAAATCTGTTTCACTACTTCCGGGTGGAGTTTCCATTCCCCCGTCGGTAGTGTCTGCCTGGACAGTAAATCTGCTCCCACATTCAAATGCCCTGGAATGTATACTGCCCTGAGTGACAGGAACTTGTCCTGGGCCCAGAGAAAAATCTGCCTCGCTATTCTGTTCAGATTGCGTGAGCGCAGACCTCCCTGGTGATTTATATAAGAGACTGCTGCTGTGTTGTCCACCCGCACTAGGACATGACAGCCCCTCAATTAATGGAGAAAATATTTCAGAGCCAGAAATACGGCCATCAGCTCGAGGCAATTGATGTGCCAATCGAGCTGATGGCCCTCCCATTCCCCTTGAGCTGGACGGCCATCTAAGACCGCTCCCCAGCCCATCAGGGAGGCGTCCGTCGTTTGCAGTCTGCGACGACACTGCGCCCCTAGAGTGGGACCCAAGGCGAGAAACCGGGGTCTGAGCCACAGAGATAGTGTACGAAGCCCATGGCGCGTCACTTTTATTAGCCTTTGAGGATTGGCTCTTGGATGAAATCCTCTGGCTTTCAGCCACAACTGAAATGGTCTCATGTGCAACAGCCCCAGAGGAATCACTGTGGATGCTGAAGCCATGTAACCTAACATCTTTTGGTACTGACAAACAGTGCGATATTGATCTAGCCTGACTTTGCTCATGGTCTGCCTAATGGTCTCGATACGAGCGGGAGACAGTTGTGCCCGCATCGTGATCGAATCCCAAACGATCCCGAGATAAGTCATTCTCTGGGTAGGAGAAAGAACACTATTCTTGGTGTTGAGTCTCAACCCTAGAGAAACTAGATGAGCTAATACGATGTCTCTGTGTTGGAGCGCCATCTCTCGCGATTGTGCTAATATTAACCAATCGTCGATGTAATTCAAAATGCGAATGCCCTGGAGTCGTAATGGAGCCAGTGCTGCATCCATGCATTTTGTGTATGTGCGGGGTGACAAGGCTAGGCCCGAATGGAAGAACCCGAAATTGGTATGCTTCGCCCCCAAAAGCGAACCTCAGGAATTTCCTGTGTTGTGGCAATATTTCTATGTGAAAATATGCGTCCTCCAGATCGATCGTGACGAACCAATCGTGATGTTGAATTTGCGTCACGACCGTCTTGACAGTTAACATCTTGAACTTGAGCGCTTTGACTGCACGGTTTAAGCCTCGAAGATCTAAGATTGGACGCACCCCCTCATCCTTTTTGGGAACCAGGAAGTATCTGCTGTAATAGCCCAACTCTCTCTCTGGAAGAGGAACATGTTCTATGGCCTCTTTGCTCAGAAGAGTTTGCAGCTCTTGTGACAGTATGTGCATCAGTTCCGGTTTCACGGAAGTGAAAACCACGCCGTTGAAACGCGGAGGACGACGAATAAATTGGATTCTGTATCCTATCTGCACTGTGCTTAATACCCACGCAGAAATGCCTGGCAGAAGTTTCCACGCTGCCAGACTCTCTGAGAGTGGTATTAATTTTAATATTTCCTTTTGAGGGGATGTTAGATGTTCCGCGTCCAGAATGACAGCCGGAAACAACGGAACATCTAACATTTAGCTGGAAACCGCTGCCCTCCGAAGCACGAGAGGTGGCGGGGATGGAGTGGTTTTGTGAGGGTAGCGGGAAGGGGCGAAGAGATCTTGAACGTGCCCCATCCCACGGGGGACTACCCCCACCAGATTGGGCGCCAGACCATCAGGACTTTCGCTTCTTGTTAATAATAGTCCTAAAGTCTGGCTTGGGAGGTTGCTGAGCGCGGCGAGCCTGTCCCCAGTCTCTACGAGGGGGAGCACGCTCCGCCACGCTCTGCTTTTTAACCTCCCTAGCTTTTGAAGGACCGGCGCGGGGCTGGGTGGCAGACGGCCCCTCCCCTTGAGTGCGGCGAGGAAGGAACTGAACGAATGCTTCTTCGTGTTTCTTCACCTCTTTAAATCTGGCCACTACGGTGTTCACGGAGTCGCCAAACAAACCAGAGGGAGAAACAGGGGAGTCTAACAGAAACAAACAATCTTTCTCTTTAATACCTGTCAGATTCAGCCACAGGTGCCTCTCCGTGCTGACTAAAGCACTCATTGAACGGCCGATGGCATGGGCCGTTTGCTTGGTCGCACGGAGAGACAGATCTGTGGCTCGACGAAGCTCAGAGAACGCCTCCTCGTCGATGGTATTGCCCATACTCAAATCCTTCAACAGGTCAGCCTGGTATGCCTGTAACAGTGCCATAGTGTGCAGCGCAGCACCAGCCTGACCTCCAGCTTGGAAAGCTTTACCCACTAGTGATGATGTTATACGACAAGGTTTAGTGGAGAGAGTAGGTTTCTTTATCGAAAATGCGGCTTCGGGCGAGAGATAGCTCGCGAGCGTCTCTTCAACCCGTGGCATCTCCGTATACCCCCGCGACTTCGCACCCACGATAGTCGAAAAAGTCGACGTCGAAGGCACAAAGATGCGAGAAGTATATGGTTTACTCCATGACTTAGACAGCTCATCATGGAGGTCCTCGAAAAAGGGGAGAGACTGATGTTGTGGTCTCTCCCCCCTGCCACCGGACAGAAACCTATCCTCTAGCTTACTACGTTTGGGGGTCTCTTGTTCACGTGGCCAGTCAATCTGTAACCTGGCCACCGCGCGAGTAACCACCTCTAGCAATTCCTCGAAAGATTTCTTTTCGAGAGAGGAATGCTCAGAGGCTGGCTGCTCGTGATCCGAAGAACCAAGAGATATATCATCCCCCTCCTGAACCGAAGAAGCACCGGAGCGCACTTCGAGATCACGAGAAGGGATGTTAGGATCTGGTGACGCAGCAAGCGAAAGGGACGGACCCGTCTCTTGCTCGTCATGCAGATCCATACGAGAGCCCCACGATGGTAATGCGGGTGCGGACTGGAAATAGTTCAGACGGGAGCGAAGCATCTTAACTGTGAGCTGGTCACAATGCTCGCATCCGCCTTTCTCTATAGCCAGAACCGCGTGCTCTTCCCCCAAACAAACAAAACAATAATCGTGAGTATCCAGCACAGACATGGGACGAGAGCATGGAGGAACACAACGCTTACTGATTTGTTGGCTCATTTCTCTTTGTTGTAACGTGAGAGAAAAAAGATTTGCAAACCTGCCAGAATGTTTCTTCGACGCACAGAATGGTCTGAAGACAAAAGACATGATGATGCACCTGTGGCTCATCTTTTTATAGCCTCGTGTTGCGGGTGCACGCCGATGACGTCATCGACCGAGGCTATATTACCTCCGGGTCAATTCTATCGACGTGTTACACACAATATTCACAGCTGGTCACGACTAAAGGCGTTCCCAATGCGCTGAGCAGCGCAGCATTGATTGTAGCTTTCGAAAGAGAACTCTAACACCACCAAACCAACAGAACTTTCATCCGAGACTGCAACCAGACACTCGTTCAACGACCAAAGGCATTGCAAGTATCATACATTTAACTAAACGAAACAGAGGTTTAGTATAAGCTATAGACCCCGTTATAAATGGCGCTGATGGTTTAATTCAGGTTGTTAACTGACTTAAAAATAGCTTCAATTTCTGGTTTCCTGATGGTTTCATCCATAAATTCTCATTTGCCCTTTCCCCTTGTATGAGTGATTGTATGTTTGTTTCTTTGTTTGTTTGATAGACTAGTTTGCATTAGTGTTTAGTTAATAAAACTCTTGTGCACAAACTACATGAGTTTCTGATTCTGCCTTGCAAATTAATGTCCCTTAACAATTTTTTTCTCTGGATACCAGCACACACTTACTGGAGGCTGAGAAATTTACTGAAACTCTAGAGAAATCTGTGAGAAGTAAAGAGACCAAGTAGTCCACTCAAGTAAGTGTGGTTTACACTCTGTTGCAGTGTTGGTTTTCCTTTGACACTTATGCATTTGGCAAATGCTACACACAACTGTTTATTTTTTGTTTAATTTCTTGGCAGGTGCAAAATAGTCTCCGCAAAATAGAGACACATGAAATAACAGATTTTTTTTGTGCCACAACATAAAAACTGCTGAGAGGTTTTATAAGGCACACTCCAGTGCTGAAGAAGCAATGAATATTCGAGAACATATGGAACTTTCCCTGACAAGTGGAAGTGATCAGGTCAACACTTCAAATGAGGTAACACAATATTACAGCTTACTTACAACTTGAATTACTTTGTTTGCAAATTTTGATTAATTAGTTAAAGTTATCATTGTATTTGTTAATTGAAACTTATCAATATGCTATAAACATATTTAATGTTTAGAGTCTGTTGAAGTGGAAAGTGGTACTTCATTCATGTCAGATGAAGGGGAGTTAAAATTGAATTAAGCACTTTTGTTCTCATTAATACATTTATGGGAAGTTAGTTATGTAGATTCAAAGGGTTAATTCACCCAAAAATGAAAATTCTGTCATTAAATACTCCCCCTTATTGTTCTCAAACCCTTAACTTTTGTTCATCTTTGGAGCACAGTTCCAGTTATTGTTGTCTAATTTGGTGGAGAACATAACTATTTATATCATGATGATCCAAATTAAGATATATTGTGAGATATAATGTCTATAATTACTGATCAATATTATCCCAATGCTCAGTTTTTGGGGGGTTTTTTTCATGGAGAATTTTTATTTGCTTTTTTATTTTTATTTCATTTTATTTATTTTACTTTTTGATGGTGAATTTAAATTTACTTTTTTTGTTATTTACTTATTTTTATTTATTTATTTTTCAAAAATTACCTCATTCAAAAATGTACATTGAATGTTAACTGCCATTGCCACTGCAGATATCTGATATAAGAGATGGCTTCCTGGGGGTTACTGTACATTGCATAAAAACAGACACATTAGAATGTGAATCAGCTGCTCTTGCCTGTAGGCATTTCCCCAGTTCTTATAAAATCAAATTGCAGAACTTCTCAAAGAAATCCATACATAATATGGACTAACAACTCACACTATTGTGGTTACTGTAACTGTAACTGAATATCTCCATTGTTTCAGAGGATCAAGATGAGATGGAAGCATCCTAGCAACAGGAGATGGCAGTGAGGATGTTAGAGAGACGTTCCCTAGCCAAAGCAGAGCTGGAGACCCTTCATTTTCTGGAGGACCCCAGGAAGAAGCCTGCCTTCTCTGCATTCATATCCACTGAGCAAGAAACTCTTCATTAGATACAGCACCACTTTGCCATCATTAGCAGCAGTTGAGCGTCTTTTTTCCTTTGTAGGCATGGTTTACCGCCCTCACAGAAGATGACTAACAGCTGAACTTTTGGAGAAGTGAAGTGACATTCAGCCAAGTATGGTGACCCATACTCGGAATTCGTGCTCTGCATTTAACCCATCCAACGTGCACACACACAGCAGTGAACACACACACACACACAGCAGTGAACACACACACACCGTGAACATACACCCGGAGCAGTGGGCAGCCATTTTATGCTGCAGCGCCCGGGGAGCAGTTGGGGGTTCGGTGTCTTGCTCAAGGGCACCTCAGTCGTGGTATTGAGGGTGGAGAGAGCGCTGGACATTCACTCCCCCCACCTACAATTCCTGCCGGCCCGAGACTCGAACCCGCAACCTTTGGATCACGAGTCCAACTCTCTAACCATTAGGCCACGACTTCCCCGAGAAGTTAGTTATGCTGAAAAACAGCTAAACTGTTCAGGAAGGATGGAAGTGAAAGGGGGTACATGGAAAAGAATATGTTGTTTTGTACAATTTCAAGGAGGGGAAAGCACTTCTCTCTCTCTCTTAAGTTTATCCAATGGCACTATTACTCTTGCACTTGAAATTATATCTTGAAAATTTTGTTTGTATTTTTGTATTTCCAAATGACAAATTACTTGTATTTTAAATAAATAAATTTTCTCAGCAGTATTTGTGCATTTTATTTAAATACATTTGATGAGCAAGTATTTGTAATTTGTAACTACTGTGTGTGTATGTATATATATATATATATATATATATACACATACCTATATACATATGTGTGTATATATATATGTGTGTGTGTGTATAATATATATATATATATATATATATATATATATATATATATATATATATATACACACACATATATACACACACACACATATACACACACACACATATATACATATGTATGTGTGTATATGTGTGCGTGCGTGTGTGTGTATGTATATGTGTATTAGATAGTAATTTTGGGTTTTCATGAGCTGTATGCCAAAATCATCAATATTAAAACAATAAAAGGCTTGAACTACTTCAGTTGTGTTGTAATGAATCTAAAATATATGAAAGTCTAATGTTTATCAGTACATTACAGAAAATAATGAACTTTATCACAATATGCTAATTTTTTTAAAAGGACCTGTATATGTGTATATATATGTGTATTTATATGTATATATATGTATGTGTGTGTGGTACTTACTGTGTAAGCCTTAGACCATTGTCAGAAATATCATAATTCATGTATTTCAAGAAAAAAGTAGATTAAAGAATTACATTCATACTCAAACAGAATATGAAATACGTCAAAATGCATAACGAAAAAAAATCTTGAGCAAATAAACTTAACAAGCCCTAATGAAAAGAAGTCCTAATTCTTATAGTGAGTGTGTGCACGTCCCTGTTATTAGTATTATATTAGAATCCACTCAATCCCGCTGAGAACAGAGTTTTTGTGTGTTTTCAGAATCACAGAGTAAATAAGAGATGTATTGTGGAGTGCAGACACCTTTGATTGTAAAGGGAGTTTTAGCAAGAGTGCAGAAGTTCTTAGTGAAGTTATGACAGCTCCATACATTGCTCTTTGCTCTGTGTTTATACAGAACACACTTGTGTTTTTCATGCTTGGAGTGTCATGTAACTCACTCGTCTTGTTTCTGCAGGCAGAGGAGAGTAGTGCATATTAAGGGACAGATTGTGCTGCTTGTGTCTTACGCGAATGTCATTGTTATGGCAACATCCATTACATGGGAAACCGAAAGTGTTTCACTTCATACTTTTACTTTCACTTTTAAAGCTCACTCACTCACATGTCTGAATGCATGCAATTGTTTAACTGTGAGTTTATCTAAAATTTCATTTCTTTATGAGCTTAGCAACAGAAGTCTTAGTGTGTTAAAACTGCTGTTTGTATATGTGACTGGTGTTATGTTGTAGATTGATGGAAGACAGGTCGAGGCACATGCGACTGAGAGAATGGCTCATAGTGCAGATAGACAGCGGTAAATACACTGGACTGAGCTGGGAAAATGAGGAGAAAACCATGTTCAGGATTCCCTGGAAACACGCGGCCAAACAGGACTACAAACAGAACCAGGACGCTGCACTGTTCAAGGTAAACATATATTTCTATACAGTTTTACCATTAAACCCACTTTCAGTTGATCCACTATTGACCAATCGACCAATTAAAATTGGCTTTAAATACGACGAAACTGATTATAGTGGGGCTTGATTGCTGGTGATTAAAACTTTATTATAAGTATATGCTTCTATCTGCACCTAGCTTTTCATTTGTATAATTCGAACTATATTGAATTTCCCATTTAAGTCCAGTTGACTAAAAAGTACACAACTTTCAACTTGCAAAAATCCAATATATATAGCTCCTATTCACCAATAAATTTTGACAGAAAACAGATTAAACACACACACTCTGTCTCAGGCATGGGCCATGTACAAGGGTAAATTTCAAGAGGGCAGGGACAAAGCAGACCCCTCTATGTGGAAAACACGTCTGCGCTGTGCCCTCAACAAGAGCACAGACTTCCAAGAGGTTGCTGAACGCAGTCAGCTGGATATCTCTGAGCCGTACAAGGTCTACCGGATCCTGGACGACACAGGAAGAGTGGCAGGTATCATGACAGATCTCGACTTGTGTTCCTCAAACCTCAGCCACCCAAATCTCACTTCCTCATTAATATAAATATATAGGCTACACACAGTCCTACTCAAAACCAGCTTCAGATATAAACCACTCCTTGTGTCTTCCAGAACCTGCTGGAAACCCACTGATATCACTGGACAGTGACTGCAGCAAAGCCTTGAGAGAGACGCTTCTGCCCATGCAGGTACTGTTCAGTGACACCTCTTGTGGAAATCCCCACACAAGCACTACACTGACTGCAAACTCGGATGACATTTATTTTTCTGCCCCCTACTGGATGGATTGCGTATGTTTTGTGTGACATGAAATAATACTTTATTTCACATCCAGCAGGGCAGTTCGCTTGATGACTCAAACAAATCTGCTGGATGGAGTGGTTAGTGTTTTACTTTCAATAACAATAACTAACTAAAAACAAACAAAATAAAGGTTTCTTTATCAGTTACACTGAGTGTTTGTGTGTGTTTGCAGTGAATGGCAGGGAGAACTCCATTCCTCTATACCCGTCTCAGGTCCCCATAACTGGTGAGAGAATTTCTAGCAAGCTCATACTCTAATGCGCCTCGTTTTATGAAGTCATTGTGATTTTTAAAGATTTAATTGCTCATTGGAAAGAAAACGATGTATATCATCAGGTGGAATGTCAGTGTTAAAAAAGCAATGCTATTTCGTGTGCATGCATGCAGACTGCCGCCTGGAGGTGCGTTTGTTCTATCACGGTAACCTGGTGCAGAATCTCGTCACTACGTCTCCAGACGGATGCTTCATTCTGCAGGGCTGCGCTCCGGTTGGGAACGAGCGCATTTACGGGCCTTGTGAAGCCAAGAAGGTCTTCTTCCCCCGTCCAGACATCGTACAGCTGCCCCCGGGCATCTCCGAAGCCATGACCCGTCTTCTGCCGCACCTGGAGAAAGGTGTGCTGGTGTGGGTGGCCCCAGACGGTGTGTTCATCAAGCGCTTCTGCCAGGGCCGCGTGTACTGGGACGGCCCTCTGGCAGAGCACAGACAGAAACCCAACAAACTGGAGAGAGAGAGGACCTGCAAACTCCTGGACATGACCATCTTCATTCAAGGTGAAGAAGGGAGGGGGCTTAGCCTGGGAAACACAGTGCTTTTTGCATTCCGGGAATTCTTCAGTCCTCACGCTGTTTCCTGTGTTCTTGGCAGAGTTACAAAACCATCGGCAGGGCTCTGGTCTCGAGCCACAGTACACAGTGGACCTGTGCTTCGGAGAGGAGTTCCCTGACCCCAGCCAGCCAAAGACCAAGAAGCTCATCACTGCACAAGTGAGTGTTCGGTGCACTCTAACAAATGCCGGGTTAAATACAACCCAGCGCTGGGTGAAATATGGACAAACCCAGCTGTTGGGTTAAATATTTAACCAAATCTTCTGGGTAGTAACCCAACCGCTGGGTCAAAACAACCAAATAGCTGGGTTTGTCCATATTTTACCCATCGTTGGATTGTATTTAACCCAGCATTTTTTAAAGTGTAGCTTTGGACCCTTGCGTTTGTATACTCGCCAGTTTTACTGCAGCCACTGGAGATGAACTGAGCGTTCAGACAGTAACATGCAGTGCCTGTGCTGCCCTTCACAAACACCTGCAGCCACGGTTTTGCCTAGTTTTGTTTAGTTTATTTGACAAATACAAAACTTCACAACTTGTTTGTCAAAGGTAGCACAAGAAAAGACTGAAAATGAACAGCTATGGCAGCGTAACATCACAATGAAACTTATTAAACCCTTTGATATGCACAATCACAGCAGCTTGATTAAAGCTTTCAGCGCGTCAACTACTAAGTTCAAATCTGCTTTCATGCTTTAGCTGACAGTTGTGGCGCTTTATCTTTTTCTGGAAATGGTGACACCTTTTTTTCAGGATTCTTTCATAAAAAGTTCAAAAGAACAGCATTTCTTTGGAATAGAAATATTTTGTAATATTATAAATGTCTTTCCTGTCACTTTTGATTAATTAAATTCATATTACCGGTAACTTATGTTCTAACTAATAAACTAACTTCTTTTCTTGACCTGCAGTGAATAATTCGTAAAATATACACTGTCTATAGAAGAGTCTATAATAATCCCTTTAAAACATTGTGATGACATGTTTTACTCACATCATTACGCATTTTGTAGGCAACTATAAAGTTCACTTTGTTTTTTCCCAGTTCACCAGATACTAGGCCTGGGCGATAAAACGGTATCAGTATTTATCGACGGTACACCTTCATTGATAACGACAGAAAACCTGTTCGGTATAGCACACGATATAGGCACGTGCTATGAGTGAATGGATGAAGCTCTTTTAACTTTACATAGCTTTTGTTATCATTTTGTGTGAGATGCAAGTGCAAGTTAGCAGTCCGTCTCGAAAATGCACAGAACATGCATTCTGTGTGAATGGCTTGGTTTTGGTTTTAATCTAACCAAGATCTTCTCTGCATTGAGCTTCTCTATATTTCTCTAATACTTGGAATGAAAACTGCAGCAGCAGCGCATATCGTGGGTTCAACTTGACAGATTAACAAAAATGATAAAGTACAAAAACGTCACTTCCATCATCATCACCACCGCATCTCGTGTGCCACTGATAAGGCTCCTGGACCTTAAATTCAAGTGCACCATTTTTCATTCACAATCTCTTAAACGCAGACAGACACAGCACTCATTTTAACATGTGCTTGTGTGTTCTGAATTAAATACAGTCTGAATGATCGGCTCTTTGGATTTTTGTATTAAGCTATGCATAAATACACAATGCTGATTTGTTCATAATTGTTTATGCAATTTACGAAATTATACACTTTTTTTTTCATAGATAGTCATTGTTTCATTGCATTGAATAAACAATGCGGTACATAATTTTGCTCATTGCAAGTCAAGTTTCTTTAACACTAATCTGCACATAAAATTATTTAAAAATACAGTGGTTAAATTTAAACCTTTTTTCTTCTGCTCTTTGTTTTTAAGAAGTTGTAAATTGTTTTCAATAATTACTGATACCAACTGATATGAAACATAATATGGTGTTTAATTTTTTAGCTATATCACCCAGGTTGTAAATCTGACTCTGGTTCTCTGCATTGCAGCGCAAACTAACAGGGCAGCACCCATTACCCCTTGGAGAAGAACTGACGTGGTCATTATTAATGAGCTTAAACAACAAAATGCATTTACTTTAGTTCACATATTTGAGAATAGGAATATCAGATATTTCACAATATAGTGGCTGTCCATTTGCATCAGTCTTCTTCCTAATGTAGTGTGTCACATAAAGCAAATAAAAATCACTCTTCCTGTTCTGGCTGAAAGTCTTCGGCAGGTTTGTGATTGCTTACATATCCTAAACGTAAAATATTATATCAAATTACTGTATCTCTTCAAAAGGTCTGGATTAACCTGCTTGATTTACATGGATTTGCCACCTTTATAAGCTTTTTTTGGATCTTATATGTTTTAGTTAACCAGACATAAACATCTAAGATTTGATTAAAAACATTAAAACCACTTGCCTAATATCAAGGAGGTCCCCCTCATGCTGTCAAATCTGCTCTGATGCATTGAGCTGTGGACTTTCTGAACATGTCCTGTGGTATCTGGCATTAACACATTAACAGCAGATCCTGCAATCCTGCAAGTTGTGAGGTTGGCCTTCGCATTTGTTGGTCCAGCACATCCCATATATCAGTGCTGGTCTTAGGCTTCTGGGGTCCCACGCATTCAAAAAAAACCCAAATGACTACCAATCCCTTAACCTGTTGTTTCAGAGCAGTTTCACTGTCAGCAAACAACAGTGAGTTGAAACAGTCAGTAATACAATAAAAAAAGAAAATGACAAACATGACAAATAGTGCAAAAGATGAATTAAATATACATTGATTCTTACCAAAGTTATTTAGTGAAGAGCAGTGGTTCTCTCATTTTATTTAGTTTGATTAACATTAAATAACTTTAAGACCAGCTGACAGATCTAATATACTGACAAGCATTAGATTACTTTCCACACTGTTTACGTTCACTTAAAGCGATAGTTCACCCAAAAATGAAAATTCTGTCATTAATTACTCACCCTCATGTCGTTCCAAACCCGTAAGACCTTCGTTCATCTTCAGAACACAAATTAAGATATTTTTGATGAAATCCGAGAGTCTGACCCTCCATAGTCAGCAACACAATGTTCCCAGACCCAGAAACGTAGCAAGGAGATCGTTAAAACAGTCCAGGTGACATCAGTGACCCAACCGTCATTTTACGAAGCTACGAGAATACTCTTCGTGCGCAAAGAAAACAAAAACAACTTTAATCAACAATTCTTCTCCTCCTCATTATGAAGACAGTATTACGATGCCAAAAATAAGGTCTTACAGGTTTGGAACGATATGAGGGTGAGTAATAAATGACAGAATTTTCATTCTTGGGTGAACTAACCCTGTGTGTTAATAATTACTAGAAATGTCTGCAAATACAGTGAAACTGCTGTCTGTCCTGATTAAACCCATTCAATCATATTGTCAGCGCTTTTGTAGAAAGGGACCTGATATTCAGTAAGCCAAGCTTTATCAGTTGTTTCTCTGTATTGTAAACATTTTTTATTTGTTGAACATCAATTAGATTGTTACTCTTAATTTGGTTTGGATGTTTTCTGTATTTTCTAGTTCAGGGAACAGACACAGTCTCTATAGTGTGATATCTGGGTGAAGGAGTCTCTATGTGCTGAGAATTAACTGACTTCTGTGACGTGAGGCGGCTAGCAGACGGTTGGTTTAGCCAGTCTGTCTGCTTCCTGACCTGGGCCCCAGTTAGTCAAGTACGAACTCTAAGACTATGTGCCATATTTCTAGAGAGAAGAGCGGCAGCACCCCAGGAGGGATGAACACCATCTCTTTTCAACAGGTCAGGTCTGCCCCAAAAACTCGTCCAATTGTCTATAAAACCTATGCTATTCTGTGGGCACCACTTAGACATCCAGCCATTGAGTGACGACAGTCTGCTATGTATCTATGGAGCGATTTTTGTGCCAATATTTATCAAACAAATCCTGTGTTTTGCAAATAAACACAATCTGCTTTGCAAGGAAAAACTCGACTTTCAAACAAACGCACAGTGATTTTCAAATACAAAACTCTTTGAGAGAAAATGCAGAGGTATGGACAAATATATGTATTGTGTGTTACAACTGTGAGACTCATTTGCCTTTTTATGAGGAAACTTGGCTTGATTTTCTCACAAATGCGACAGGCTGATTTTCTCACACGAGTGCAATTGAGCAACTTTCTTTTCCAAAACAGCAGATGGCGCTGTCGGTCAATTTACGCTAGTCTCCCGAGACCTGAAACACCTCTTTACCTTTTCAGACCAATATGAGCGGGGAACAGGTGAGTTTCTGTCTTACTGTCTCTATAATTAACCATTTAGATATAGATTTTCACAAAGCGACCCTGCTACAGAGTCAGTGAAATTCACAACAAGTCTGTAAAGTTGTTAACATGATTGATTAGTTCAAAAATCAGAGGTGACCTGGATAAACATTTAACTAGGCTGTCTTTCCCTATAAAAACTGATCCATTCTCCATACCTCTTATCCTCTGTTGGATCACGGGATATAGAATATACATATATATACATGTATATTGATACAATTGTTCAACATTCAAAACAATGCAGGGGTATAACTATATATCATGTCACAATATATTGTAATACTAAAATGCAAATGTATAGTGGATAGCGACAATATTGTGTACCAAAAATGAAAGCATTTTGAATTTTATTTTTACGTTAGGTCAAGTAAGATTTATTGTCTTTCTTCTACTGTATATATGTTGAAACACAGCCTACAGTGGAGAGAAATGCTGTAGGCTACCTCTGCAGTAAAAGTTTAAACCAGTATAAAACTACACATAGACAACCTACTGAAAGGAGTAGACTAATCTAATTATACAAATAGACTACTATAATCAAACTAGTTTAAGTTCAGGTGAGCTTTATTGTGATTCAGCTATGTAAATGTACCAAAATATAATCTAAACATTAATATCCCTTATGAAAATTAGCCATGGTTTTACTAAATAAATACCATGGTATTTGTAGTAAAGCTGCCTATATTGAAATGGTAACCTGCAAAAAAAACATGGTTACCACACTTTTACAATAGTAAAAACTATTTTCATAAGGGATATCATAGTTATGTTTATATATAGTAATATACATGCCTTGTACAACATTTAAAACTAAAAGTGGCCTGTAAGGAGATATTTCCTATTTCAACCAATATACCAGCAGATTTTAGTCTGACAATACCGGTTTGGAAAAATTAAACTAAAATGTTGTAGCTTTTTATATATGGCCGAGCAACATTTTAACTCTTGAAGTTGTTACGACCCCTGGCTCAAAGGGTAGCAACAAAAAGGAGGGACGCACGAAAACAAAGCTCCATAAAGAAAGGCTTTATTAAACTCAAAAATAAAACATTATAATAAACAAAACACAACAAAAATAACAATATTTCTGAAAACATCAGCATCATCAGTATGTAAAGCAGGGTGTCTGAATGTTAATGTAATGTGCTGTTGTAGCGATGTCAAAATGCTCAAACAACATAATCAAATCAAATCAAATTAAACCAAACACAACCCAAAGTCCAAGTCCAAAACCAAGCCTCCAGATCTCTGATGGTACTCTCTTTTAAAGGGCGTCTAAACCACACCGGCAGGTGCACTCAATAAACTGGCGATTAACGAGTCAAAGATTAAACCGCCAATCAGTGCCCGAAGAGTCAATAACGGGAACCGTCACAAAGTTAAGAATAAAAGGCTACGGTCAGGAATTATATTAGTGGCTCTTTAAAATGCAAACGTTGGTCATCTGAGTCGCTCCTAGAGAAGAGTCCTCGCTGTCCAGAGTGTGTCTTCACCCGTGTAGCACGCTGTTTATTAAACCACTGGTTATTAAATACTGAATTTAGTATTATATCAGCGTGATCCTATCACTTGATCCTTCTCCCCAGTTGACAGGACAAGAGTGACACCAGAAAATAAATATTCATAATTTTCCTAAGCTAAAAAATACGTAATTATTTTAGACAAATGATTGCACAGTTACATCATTTAAAAAAAGTTTTAGATATTGCACTAAATAATGTGATTTGTTTTCATTTTTTTATTAATAATTAATGACCTCTTGGGTGATATTACTATATCTGATAATAAATTAAATTGTCTAAGCTTTCATTTTTGGTACACAATATTGTTGCTATCTATTATACATTTGCATCGTTTTGAATGTTGAACAATTGTATCAATATATATGTATATATATGTATATTCTATATCCCGCGATCCAACAGAGGATAAGAGGTATGGAGAATGGATCAGTTTTTATAGGGAAAGCCTGCCTAGTTAAATGTTTAGTCAGGTCACCTCTGATTTTTGAACTAATCAATCATGTTAACAACTTTACAGACTTGTTGTGAATTTCACTGACACTGTAGCAGGGTCGCTTTGTGAAAATCTATATCTAAATGGTTAATTATAGAGACAGTAAGACAGAAACTCACCTGTTCCCCGCTCATATTGGTCTGAAAAGGTAAAGAGGTGTTTCAGGTCTCGGGAGACTAGCGTAAATTGACCAACAGCGCCATCTGCTATTTTTTAGAAAAGAAAGTTGCTCAATTGCACATGTGAGAAAATCAGCCCGAACTCGTGTGAGAAAATCAGCCTGTCGCATTTGTGAGAAAATCAAGCTAAGTTTCCTCATAAAAAGGCAAATGAGTCTCACAGTTGTAACACACAATACATATATTTGTCCATACCTCTGCATTTTCTCTCAAAGAGTTTTGTATTTGAAAATCACTTTGCGTTTGTTTGAAAGTTGAGTTTTTCTTTGCAAAGCAGATTGTGTTTATTTGCAAAACACTGGATTTGTTTGATAAATATTGGCACAAAAATCGCTCCATATGTATCTCATCACTCCGGGAAAGCAGGGAGCGGACCAGAGCATATTACTGTGTCTGACGTCGTGTTTGCAAGTTCACACACCTCTTTAACATTATATTTAGTGATCTCCGACTGGCAAAGTCGAACATCATTAGCGCCGACATGGATAACAATCTTACTGAATTTCCGTTTAGCATTAGCCAGCACTTTTAAATTTGCCAAGATGTCAGACGCTCTGGCTCCCGGTAAACATTGGACTATGGTGGCTGGTGTCTCTATTTTCACGTTCCGTACAATAGAATCACCAATAACTAGAGCACTTTCATCAGGTTTCTCAGTGGGTGCGTCACTCAGTGGGGAGAACCTGTTTGATGTTTTAATGGGAACGGAAGAGTGGTGTTTTGAACCGTGACTAGGCCGCCTCACAGTCACCCAGTTGCCCTGCTGCACGGGCTCTACCGGAACCGAACAATGTACAGGATTCCCTGAGCTAGTCACATCCAAAGCAGTATCTTCAGCCCTCACATTCTTACTATCCCCAACTAAAGTTTGGATGCGTGTCTCTAATTCTGAAATCTTCGCAGTCAGCCTAACTATTTCCCTGCATTTATCACATGTGAATCCCTCGTCGCCGACAGAGAGAGAGAAACTGTACATGTGACAAACAGTGCAAACAACAATAGGAGGAGAAGAAGCCATTACTCACCGTGACTGATGAATGATACCAACTTAACTTAACACTTACCACTGTTGTTTGATGAACTCGTGAAAAACGGAGCAAGAGAGAAATGAAAACGGACTGAGAAAAAATAAAACAATAATAGGCAGAATAGAAATGCGAATGGAACCGCGAGTAACAAGCTAACTAGCTGATGCGCTGCACTCGCGGTTTTAAAAAGCAAACGATCAATTTAGTTTAGTTTTATAGATAATACCAGAAATATGGTGGGAATTAAGTTATATATCATCACTTTAAACAACAGAGAGTGAAAGTAAGGTAAAGATTCAATAAAAAAGCGGAGCTACAAACACAAACTTCTCAGAAGCACAACAGACAGGGACAGACTGAAGCAATCAAAAGTATCAGATGGCTTTGACCTGTAATGTCACTCCGCAGCAGCTAACCAGTGAGTGGGATGGGCTGATGATGTATCCAGCTACCAAGTGTGCTTTCATGTTTCCATCAGTGTTGCCAGATTGGGTCGACAATTTCCACGCCAAAACTGGCCCAGTCAGCTACAAGCTCAAAATCCGATCCCTTATTACACTAAACCCTGTCACTCTTGAGTCATCGCATCTGCCTGCTTTTGCTCTTGATTGGCTGAAAGTGCATTCTTATCAGCAGCAGCAGCATCAGCTGACTCTGCAGTGTGTAACGTCAGGATGACTGATTGGATGGGGTACATGCACACTTGGGTTTCGTTTGTTAACCATTTAGCATATAAAGTGTTCGAAAACCTCCAAACTAATCCCAAACCAGCCCAAATTTTGTCCACCCACCCAAACCATTTTTGAACCACATAATAAGATTCAAAATCACCCAATCTGGCAACACTGCCAGTTTCTTGAGACAATGCATGATGGAAACCAGTCACCGAGTTTCAAATTCTGTATTCTGTTAAATGATGTAGTCGGCACCTTTGTAAATAACAGTATAATACTGTATATATTTTAACAGATTTTTGCTGATCTATCCAGAGTCATCTCCATAGTAACGTACACTGTTGCCTATAGGTACTGTAGTATTTGGTACCATTATACGTACAGAATCAACAAAAAAAAATGTTATTTCCCAGAAATTAAATTGATATCTTTAGAAGTGACATCCAAAACATATTTCTACCCCTTTAAAAAATTGTATTCCATAATAATAAGGACATGTCATTATAACACACACACACACACACACACACACACACAAACACACACACACACACACAGACACACACACACACACACACACACACACACACATATATATATATATATATATATATATATATATATATAAATTTGCAATTATATAAATGTATAATTATGACTTTTTCGATTATATGATAATGACAAAACATAATTAGTCACTATTATGAGAAGCAGCAATTGACTACCAGTAGAGGGCATTGTGGAGTAATCACACAATAAATAAATCTTTTCTTTCTTTCTCTCACTCTATCTCTGTGTGTAGGTGATTCCTCTGTTTGCTGTAGAGTGTCTCCGCAGGCATAATGCACCTAATAATGTGGAGATGAAGCAATCACCGCCACACAGGAGAACCAATGAATAAACATACCTTAATCAGAACAGCACACGTTTCACCATCCCTGTGTAGGAATTCACCAACGATGGTATTAATAAATTATAATAATAAAAATAATAATAATAAAAAAGGAAGTGTCTGTAGATTTCTTATTTCTACTGATGTTAGATAAAATGTTAACTTTTCATTGATTGTATTAAGCTTTATGTCCTTTATAGTCTTACTAATATTACTAATCATGATACTGAATTATGATTTTTTTATCTTTTTGTAAAATTTTGCTTCAAAAATTAAATTAAAATAAAGAGTTTTGTTAGTCTTCTGTATCACCTGGTTATTTCAGAAGTAAAATATGACTCATGGTAGATAATACAACTTGTACTGAAGAGAACTCATGTCACACTGAATGCAGCCGTTACACGTAGGCAGTGTTTAATGCAATGAACTCATAAGAGCGAAGAGCGATCTGATCCTGCAGAGACATGGTCAGATGAAAGGACGGCAAATCAAAAATGAGGAATCTTTGTTTCACCCTTTAAATGATAGATAAATCAAATTTAAAACGTCCTGCCCAAGGTTGTCCTGATGGCTGGCCCATCCCAAATATATTTGAGCAGATTACTAATGAAGCTGTGGATTAATTCTGGCATTGTATTTTTTTTTTTTTAAACAAATCTAAGTGCATTGCATTTAAAAGAGAGTAATGATGATATTCACTGTGGCATGATTTCTGCACATCCTCGAGGCAAACCAGCGTTACGAGCTTAAATTACATTTAACATTGCCCGGGTGTAATGACTGCATGATATCCTTTCCATACACTTGACTTGTTGCCAGACTGCTTATAGGCCACATTCACACCTGCATCTGGGCCATTCAAACAGTTGTGTTCACACGTTTCGGTTGTTCACGGGGTGACGAACAAATAAATGATAATTGTGGCTACAGTAACTCACAAAGACACAGATATGAGCTGTGCATCATCTGAAGGTTTGGATCCAGTCGCTGTTCTCCAACGGACTTCAATGCTCTGCTCTTTACTGAGGTAGAAAAGCTGCCATTTATTCAACAGATGAAATAGTGCCACAATTGAATTTATGTTGTGTCAAATGCAAGACGACAAATGCATTTTTGCACGTCACCATCATTGATATTTACTTAGCCACCCTTCGCTATGGTTACAGGTAATAGACACATATAGAATACACAATGATACAGAGAGTATTCAACTCTCGTAAGCTGCTGTGTGAACCGGACATTTCACACTACAGTGTGACCGTAGCCATAGTAACATCTCAAGGTTTTTAAATTTCATACATCAGAATATTGCGGAAATATCGTTAAGATGCTAAATATAGAATTCGATATAAATCTAGAAAGCTGTTCTTTATTTCTAGCGAACATTGTATTACAGTCTCACAACTTTAAAAATATACATTTTTATAGCAATTAGAACATTTATAAAGAAACAAAAAATTTACAGCAAACGTTATTTGAGAAACCACAAAAAAGAGAGAAAAATAAAGTGATAGAGTGTGCTTAATCATGAGTAGATATACCCGTATCTGATTTCAAAACACTAGATTTCTGTCCTTTTTCACAAGGAAATGTCAAAGGGACACCCACAGTCACCAGAGGACTTTTCTGATGTGTAATTAGCACCATCACTCTTTAAAAACACCAGATGTGCTTTCATTCCCACATTAGTGTCTCTTCCCTTGGTAAGAACAGGCTGGAGCGTAATGCTAAAGTGAACTAGCATATTGACCCCACACTGAAAGCCTGGCTGAAGGCTGCTTAATACATTCAGCTTGCCTGCTAGACTGAAGGTACGTACGCAGTTCATAAGCTTGAAACGAGATGTCATTACGAATTTAACAGTAGACTATTTCCTGTAGCATATTCACAGAACACTCGTAATATGATATATTCTCATATATTTGTGTACTTTTCTTTTTTCTTCCAATAGTATTGGTTTGTTATAATACGGATTAAAAAGACATACCCTACAGAAAAAGGCTTGAGATTAGCATAACTAAAAGGTGCATGGCATCACAAAGAAGTGATATTTGATTGTCTCACTGTGCATTTTGGAACTGGCTAGCATGTGTTGTTCTACATTCTGAAATCACATTTAACAGTGGAGGAAAGAAGGGGAACAATTAACTAGCTATTCCATGGTATCTGTGAGGTTACCAATGATCAGACTCTCGATCTTCCTGTGGTGTCGATTCCAAACCTTACTGCTGTCTCTCGTGCTTCGAGCCTTGAGGTAAATGGGTGCTAGTCTTGATTCCTGGCTGGAGCTCAGGGGCGGACCAGCGTCTCTTGCGGGCGCGGGCCCGCTCGTTTAGCAGACCGGAAGGAGAAGGCTGTCCGGCTGTCAGAGTTGGAGGTGCGGGGGAATGGGGCATCCTCTCGGCCACCTCCACCTCCTCTGAGCGTATATGCAGACGCTGCACCTGGCTGCCGGAATGAGGTGAAGCAGGTGTGGGAGTCAGTGCCAGACACACGTCGCCGGTGCTGAGCTGACGGCACTGCAGGCCATACAGCTGGGCACTCCGCTGGGGACTGCAAGAAGACCAGCCACGGTCCCGGACGAAGAACGGATACTCCGCTAGGACTGTGAGCAGCTCCTGCCGGAACAAGGACGTACATTTCGGTAAGGTTGCAAAGCCACCCATGATGACACTTCACACAGAAGAATTCTCACTGAATGCTGTATTTCAAACATTGCAAATGGTTAGACATCTTCTACATTATAAACGGCACTGATGAGCAGAAGAAATAATACCCATGCTATGTGATGAGCCACTTGATATGCTCTCCTGTTTCAATGGAAATTATGTCAACACACTGAATAACTGCACATTTCAAGGTACTTCAGTGGGACTTTAAGTAACCTTTTCAGATGTCTGGATGGCATCAAATATTGAAAGGAAAAGAACTTCCTTCAGCTGAACAAGAAAACCAGAATTTATTAGACTCCTCTACTGCCCATTTTGGTAATTATTTAGGACAATTCAACATACACAAAAATGTCAAAAATCTTGTTTTTATAGGTTGTTCAATACGTTTCAAAGGCGTCATAGGCCTTGTCCACAATAATAATTTTTCATTTGAAAATGCATCCTTTTCTCTCCATGGTGGCCATCCATCCACACTGAGATGGTGTTTTTGTCAAGGAAAATGCTCTCCAATGTGGATAAATTTGAAAACGCTGTTTTTGCGTTGTAGTGGGGACTGTGAAAACGGAGGCTTTTGAAAACGATGACGCATGTTTATTAATGTGACATATATTGGACCAATAGACATCTATGTTTATACCAGTATCTTGCCTGTTATGTGCTATTCACTTTCACACTATTGCTATAGATATTGCTTGGTACACTTTTCATATCACAGTCCTAGTTCCAAAAAAATGTACTTGCAATTGCTGTTTGTGGCAAAACATGCAGGCAGTCGCGTTTTAGATCAGACCTGGACATGTCAGTGAAAAGTGAGATATTTTCGCCAATAAAATGATCCTGCCAGAAAAATAGCATGAAAACG
>NC_136719.1:0-257500 GCF_936440315.1 Barbus barbus | reverse complement strand
CAACTTTATTGCTTTGCATTGTTGAATAATCATGAGCATAGCTGTTTCATATAAGTCACTATTATGGTGATTATTGTCCACTCTGGCAGAGCATTTGGATGCATTTACTTTTTTATTTTTTTTAAACAGTTTTGTGTTGTGTTACATAGTTTAATGATTGTCTCTAACCAGGTGTGCAATGGTAAACAATCTCTTCCATGTTAATTTCAAACTACGTAAATTAGAGTGTGTTTATTAACCAGTCAAAACAAGCCACGAGAGACATTTTGTTGTGTTTGCTTTCTTTCTCTGTGGCGTCATGCTGTGTAGCCTCATATACACTGAAAACCCACTGGATCAAACATAAAAAAATAAAATTAAAAAAATGAGGATGATGAGGAAAACATTTTGGAAGTTGAAAAATGTAACCCACATCAGATGGTTGGAAGCCCAACAGGATCACACTAATTTATTGGTTGATGGCGCTAAACCGATGCTACCAAGGTGCTACGTGGTAGCTTTCATATAACTTTCTGCTTGGCAGCATCAAACCTACAATTTTCAGAAGTCAGGCATGAGCCCATGAAGAAACAGAGAGTGTATAAACTGCTATGCAGAGTCTTGTTCCCACTCAGGGAAAAAGAGTAAAGGTCATTGCAGTCCGAAATGTTCATCCCAAATTTTTGCACGTTAAAAAAAAAAACAACCTCACGTGTCAATCATGTTTACACACTGCCTCCAAAACTTTGGTTTGTCATAAAAAAAAATTCAGATCAGGTTCGATTTTCTGCGTTTTCGCATCCGTAGCATGCATTTGGACAGGAAACGATGATGAATATACAAAAAAATGGAAAAACACACGCAAAAATTTCAGACACAGTGTATAATGACCTTCTCAGTAATCTTCTAGACTTTTCCTTTAGTATTAACTTGATGCAATGGGAACAATATAGCATCATGCCAAATGAAAAGTAGTTGCCAAAATACTTAGCCTGTGTGGCACCAACAAGCCAATAACAAAAAATACAAAACCATGTATATAAACATCTGAATTACTTCCTCATACAAATGGGAAAATCTGACAAAAGTATTCATAGAGGAACAGCTTCATGCCATAAAAATGTCTCCCATGTGATGGCTTAGTGTGATGATCAAATCACAAAGACTACTATTTAAACTGCTCATTTCAGAGGAAATTGTGGCATTACATAAATTTGCATACAAGCAGCTCATCATGATCCAGTGTTTTCAGAGTGGCTTATATCACAGTCAGTGGTACATCCACACAGTTTTTGGTCGCTTAAAGCATGCATGTGAAAAACCAGGTCCTGGATACCACCAACGTTACACATTTTATATGTTTTTTACTCAGGTGGCTGAAATGTCTGCTCAATAGAAAAGGCAAGAATAAAAATTGAAATAAAAAAAAAATTAAATTAAGAATGAACATTATTTACGCCATTGGCTATTGTGGTGGTCACTTTAAGCCTGCAAAGCCATACACTAGCATGCCCCGTATATAAATTGAGAAACCAGTTGATGTCTCTTAATAGAAAGACCATCTAAGTCTCTACAGTATTAAAATAAAGTAATGAGAGGAATATCAGCAAAAACCTGACAAACTCCTCTGACTCAGACAACATTATACTTGATCTTGCTTAAAGACAAGATGGAAAAAATGCTTCAGATGTGATTTTTTTACAGTGACACACCAGGCCAGGAGAATGGGAGAAACAAAGTTTAATATGTAGTGGCATAAGTGCAGCCGACCTCCTGCTTCCTTTTCTTCTGTAATCCAGAATACCAACACAGCAGAAAGCTTTGTTTGAACTGCACTCTTGAGTCATTTCACGTTTGGTGTGAAAGTGCTATATTTGTGAAAAATATAACTTTTTTTATATCAACAACAAAAACAAAAATCAATAAACAAGCCCAGCCTAGATAAGAAAAAGTAACACAAAAGTAATGCATATTTTCATTTAAAAATGTCTCTGCCATTGTAAGGCCTTTGTCTAGAGTATCAGCATAACACTCGGGACAAAAGTTAATCTGTCTCTCACAGTCTTCTTAACTACGGATCAGATGTTAAATTCAGCTATGGTAAGCTCTGCCACCAGCTCCAACTCCCCACAATGAGAGCCCTGCACGGGCCTCAAATTTAGGCCCTTAGACGCTCAGGCCCTGCCCGAGCCCATCTCTTTTTCCCCCTTCTCCCAAAACAGTTTATACTACTGTTTCAGCTACACTGTAAAAAAAAAAAAAAAAAAAAAAAAAAAAAAGTTGAGCCAACTTAAAATTTTAAGGCAACCAGCTTCAGCAGATTTTTGAGTTCTCTCAACTTATTTTTTAGGAGATTCTCAACTTTTTGTTGTATAAACTTAAAACAACAAGTTGAGAAAACTCAAAAACCTGCTGAAGATGGTTGCCTCAATTTTAAGTTGGCTCAACTTTTTTTCTTTTTACAGTGTATTAAAATATTTCCGTTTTGTATGTAATGGCAAAGTGATTATATTTTGTTTTGTTATTTTATTAAGTTAATTTAGAAAAATGGTTGGAGCAATTTTGTTCGTTAAATATACGTTTTTTTTTTTTTTTTTTTTAAAGTGACGACCAATATCAACAAAACATTGTGCTTTTATAAAATAAAGAAAACAAACATGATGCACTTTCTGCCGTCTCGGTCTTGAACAGGAAAATGATCCGAAACTCATACATGCCTCACAGACATGACAAATATATCTATAGAAAGCTTTAAATTACTACTTAACGAAATAAAACAAATCCAAAAACAAAAACTCTTTCATTATAATCATAATCCGTAAAGATGCACTTCTCTCTAAAGGCATGTCTAATGAGGAGATGGCGAGTCAGGATTGGCAACTTCATTCTTGCGACACTGACACAGAATACACTAGTTTATTAGTAATTAATTCAGATATCTCCTTACTATTCCCCCCTGACACATTCATGGTAATTACTTTTGCCGGTGCTTTGCGGCAAGCTTTAGCCTATTGCGTGCATTTGAACGCAGAACTCTTCAGCTGCACTGACGGAACGCTCTCTGCTGCTGGACACTAAACACCGTCGAGCCGCTCTTGAGGGTTCCATGGCTGAAATCCTCCTGGAACATCCATAACTCATACTCTATTCACCCAAACTCTCCTGGTCCAATCCTTAGGTCCTGGAATGAGGATACAGATGCTTTCAAGGGTTTCTTCATCTGCCAATGGCTGCTACAGGCCACCAGCACCTTGTAGCATAAAGTATACTTTGTATATAAACTGGCAGACACATTCACATTGGGAATTTCACCATGCTAGGACTTCTAGGGACTGTTTACTGGTATGGAACTAATGGACTTTTAACAGCCTAAGTTTTCTAAGGTTTGTTGTGTTGTTTTAGGTTCCATGTGGAAATTGTAAATGTACTTTGTTTATTCACTTTATAACTGTTGTATGTTCTTTTCAAATGCTCCCAACCTCACAGAGTTTAATCTGACCCCATTTTAATCAATTGTAACATTACCATCCGATAAGGCCAATCATTAAAACTGAACCTAAACGCCAACTCTCTCTACCGCCTCCACTCCTCTGAGATCTCCAATGCTGAGCCCGAACCAACCCTGCATCTGCGAGTTCAATCCAGTAGATCCTGGACAATCAAATTGTGGAAACAACCATAGCAGCACAAACCTCATGAATTCTGTTCAAGGAGCTACCCCCTCAGCCCCGAATTTCAGCTGTTGGGGGCTCCCCTCGTTCTCCTTTTTTTCTCCGCTATAGTAGATTATATGTTTTGCGTGTTGCACTTTTATTGAACATGTCATCTAATAACAGAAATTAGTAATATACATCAATAATCTGAAGCGGCTGCTGGGCAATCAACCCTGGTTGTGGAGTAAATGAAGACACTATGACGAATGTATTATAATAATATACTGTAAATGACCCTTTCAAAGGCCTGTGAAAGCATACTGCTAGTTAGTTAGTGTAGTGGGTTGAGGAATGATATGTTTGGGCATGAGGTTGCGGGTTCGCTCACTCATTTCGAAACTATATAAAATATACAGGGTTGGATTTAGTTTGCAATTGGGATTGTCTTTATAAGATCCCACGAGTCCTGATAAATGCAATTTCTTTTATAAAGAACACAGCTTTCTCACATAATGCACTGAAGCAGCCCCTAGACAGAGTGAATAATCGATTCTCAGGCCATTGATATCAACCAATTCAGCACCACCACCATGGACAGCACCTGGTAACATTGCACATAAGAAGGTATACTTAAAGCAACCTCCTAAGGTAGAGTTGGGTGGACATGCCTAAAAAGGGTATACCTTCAGAGTCTTCATTAAGAGACGAAACGCACCCCTGTTTAGTAACTGAACAATCCTCTTCAAATAAAAAAGGGTTGCAACCAAAAATACCATGCAACCAGCACCATATTGTCTTTTGTGGTGGACATTTTGAAAACACTATTGTAAAAGTCCTCTGTTTTTTTCCAGTATTTTATCTACAAAAACCTATTGTCAAGAGGTATCGGGTACGACAGAGCTAAAGGCACCCTTGGGTAAAAGGCGCCTTTTATTTATTTTTCCTCTACTAGATGGTACAAAAACTTGGCATAGCACTTTCCAAAACATTAGCTTTACAAGATGCATGTGCAAATTTGGCTGATCCTTGACATAATTGCGGGCAGCAGCACAAAGTTGATTCTGTGCTAACTTGATCTAATATTTGATGTTTTGTAACATTGTAGATTTAAGTCGCAAATGAGAATCGCTAACATTATCGCATATATTTTTCGACAAAGGTCTTCTTAAATAATTTTCAGTTTTTGTTTAAGATAAGTAAAGCAACAGTTTTTCAATAAGAGAAGAATATGTTAAAGTATTGGTAAAAAGCGCCCCTGCTGTTGGGGCACAATAATTAACATGATAATTAATAGATGGCTGACTTTTCCATTTGTTGACATGACATGGTTAGATTCAGATGGTAAATATCAAATATTATGTTGGTTGTTCACCTAAGAAATAATCACCATTTACAAATATGATATTAATCATATTATATAATAAAAAAAATAATTTGTTGTTATTACTGTAAATTTGTATTATATTATTATGGGACCTCCTTCAATGCTTTCAGAATCTTTACTTTTTAAAATAATTTTTCATTTTTAAAATGTTTTTTTATATTAAAATATTTAATTTATTGTATATTTATTGAACAAAAATGCATTATTTAATTTATAAAAATAAGAGGAAAATAGTACAAACTTTGCAAAAGGGATTTTAAGTATTAACATTATTAAATATATTAGCTAAAGTATTTACATCAATACTCTGTGCCGTTTGCCGCATGCTGGTCAGCCTTTTACCCCGTGTGTGGGGTAAAAAGGCCCCCCTTGCCACCTCATACATTTATACGATTTTTAATAATAAAATAAAATAGAACTTATTTTATTTATTTTCACACAAAGTCTGTTGCTCCATAAATGTTCATTACAAATATAAATACATGTGCATACTCTAAGACAACAACCGACCAAGAACTAATGAAACACAGGGCTAAATATACACCAGATAATTAGTGCCAAGACAAAAACAACAGAATAAAATAAACTTAAAAAACATTAAAACATAGAACACAAGAGATTTCAAGTGAAATTCAATTCAAATATATATCATGCAAGCAAATGCTTCAACTTTTGAGGCCATACCTCCATATGTTCTCTAATAAAGTAGTGTTTTGTTTAGACCAGTTATATATAACATACAGAATCATTTAGTATGCTGATGTGAGGTTTGACATTTTATAACACTTTCTGTCAAAACGTGTGAACTCGAAAATGTTTTTAAGTCATTTTATAGTTTAGGGTGTTACCCGTAGTAGACACTGGTGTTACGTCAAAACAACATTGCTGCCTAAACAACATGTTTTGCCTGTGTGGAGTTTGCAGGTGTGATGTATTCAAATTTGAGATGAACCTGATCGAGAAATAAAAAATCCTGCTATTGAAATTTGTTAAATTGTTGTGAAAATGGTCAAGCTGTAGAGCCAATTCTTGGACATTGTTGTCATAACCATACTGTATGACTACTAATGACAATTATTTGTCAAAAAAAACTCTTACATATTTTTATGAATTGAACCACAGTAATTGCGTAATCTGAAAGACAAATAAAAGGCTTTGATATACTATTTTAGTGAGCTGGCCTTTTAGTAGAAGAAAAAGGCCCAGGCAGGTCTGCAATAATCTGTAAATATAGAAAAGAATAGCCTACTGTAATGCAGTCACAGCTAGTCATTGTAATCCTACAACACTATTATAGCAGTGTCATTTCCTATCCCTGTTCACTGCATACAGTTGTCAAATAATTGTTATGAACTACATCTGTGAAAACGAATGAGTAATTGTAGAGTACAACTAGCAGACAGGAATCAACTAAAGTCACACAAAAAGTATTTTAGTTTTTTTTACAGTGGTAACACAAAAGTGGCAGAAACTGAGATATGAAGCTACGGAGTGAGAATGAGTGTAAGAGTTTGAAGATAGAAAAAAAGTGTGTCAGAAGAGCAGGGCAGAATACGAAAGAGACAGGAGTAGGAGAGAAAATGTTAAAGAAGACTCATCCTACACAAACCCTCTATCTCTGAGAGTCTGTGGTGTCACAGAAACCTCTGAGTCAAATCAAAACTGTACACTACATCTCTCTTTCTCACCACACACACACACACACACCACTCCTGTCCAGCAGATGCAGTGTCAGCGTTCTCTTTGAACACAAGAACACTGGCACACTCTTTAAATAGATACATGTTCGGATGGGACTAGATTGAATTGCAAATCGTTGAAACAGAACTGCTGTGTTGCTTTTGATTACAATTATGGAATTTGAAAAGTTTTAGAGAGTTTCAAACAATTTAGACAGGTGATGTTATACGTAATAAATCATTTATGACCTATTAGGGGCAGTATCTGTATTTAAAAAAAAAAGCGAAAGAAAGAAAGAAAGAAAGAAAGAAAGAAAGAAAGAAAGAAAGAAAGAAAGAAAGAAAGAAAGAAAGAAAGAAAAATAAAATAATTTCTTTGTCATGTAGAAACCTAGGTTCATCTTTAATGTCATCCCTTGGTTCATGCATTTCCTTCTGAAACTGGAACATACTGAATCTGCTGTGCGAGATGACTTTTGGTCCAATCCAAAATGTGAAAAGCTTAAAAGTATAATGTTGTAAAGGAAGCATTTGTGATCTTATGTGTGATATTATTATTTTAAAATTAACAGAATGTTTCGTATACTCCCAAAATGAATGAGAATACATTTTTCATTGCAAATATGTTCACCACATAATACAGCTAAAATTCAAGAAATGGCATATTATTAATAAGTAAAGTCATGTCTTATTAACTGAAAAGTTTAGAGGTGCAGCTACATTTCTGTGCGGTGTGTGAATCATTTTTCCTGTGTGCAGCACTTCTTTGGGCTGATCATGTTTCTGAGCTCTGAAATCTTTATGATGCAGCAGAACTCTCCGGAAGACCAGCGGAGGTGAAGGTGAGGAGGAGACAGAGGACCCTGTTCTTTCTGACCCAAAGCAGGACAACTGTGCCTGCTCCACAACACTCATCACACACCACTTACTAACTTAAAAATATAACACAATACAGAAATATTAATGATAATTCAATTTTTTAAAATAAAAATAAAACTTTGTTTGGTCCCACTTTATATTAGGTGGCCTTAACTACTATGTACTTACATTTAAATTAATCATTTGATACAATGCACTTATTGTCTACATACATGTTCTTACATTGAGTGCGTTTACATGGACTCTCTTAATGCGATTATAATGAGATTTTGACAATATTGTGATTAATCTTTATCTCATGTAAACGCAATACTTCGATTTAAACAATGTGATTAAGCTCACAATTGCAGCAAGTATAATTGTATTAACATAGGTGGCGTACGCCGATTTTAATATAATAAATATACAGGCATGTAAACACCTTAATCGCAGTATTACTGCTCTGACCAAAGTGCGCATGCACTTGTGACACACATGAATGACGTAACGCGCACCTATACAGAGATTAGAAACAATGGCGGTGAAGAAAGAATCGCATTTCTGGGGAAAACACAACTTGCTGCCACGAGTCTCTGTTCCTTACCCTCATCCAGAAACGGCGAGTAGAACACGATGGCAGCGTAGGCAAACCGTTAACATACACTACCAGTCAAAAGTTTTTGAACAGTGAATTATTTTTTTCCGCCTCTTCTGCTCACCAAGCCTTCATTTATTTTATCCAAAATACAGCAAAAACAGTAACATTTTGAAATATATACCATTTAAAATAACTGTTTTCTATTTGAAAATATTTTAAAATACATGGTATTCCTGTGATTTCAAAGCTGAATTTTTAGCATCATTCTCCAGTCACATGATTCTTCAGAATTCATTATTATTATGTTGAAAACAGCGGAGTAGAATTTATTTTAGGTTTCTTTGATGAATAGAAAGTTCAAAGAACAGCATCTATCTGAAATATAAATCTTTTGTAACATTATAAATGTCTTTATCAACAATTTAAAGCATGCTTGCTAAATAAAAGTATTTCTATAATCCCCCCACTCCCGACAAAAAAAGAAAGAAAAAAAAGGTACTTCAAGTGAGTTGCTGCATAAAAAAAAAAAAAAAAAAGAGTAACAACAAAAACATGTTGCTGGAGACGGGCTTATTATTGAAAATGCAATCTGATTGTCTGCCAGTAGGAGGCGCTTGGAGAGCAGCAGAACTAGCGGTTTCCTCGGTAATGGCTGTAATCTAAGCAGCTCCGCTCATGAATGCTACTTTCCTGTAGCTCAAATAGTAGAGCATGGCGCTAGCAACACCAAGGTCATGGGTTCGATTCCCAGGGAAAGCAAGAGCTGATAAAATGTAAAAATTGTAACTTGAATGCAATGTAAGTCGCTTTGGATAAAAGCGTCTGTTAAATGCATAAATGTAAATGTACTTTATCAGATAAAATGAAAATGCCATCAAAACTATTCTGAAGACAGTCGGTTCCCTTCAGAGATACATTCATATAAATCACCCACGCCACGTTTTGATTTTAAAACACGCAGTGCTCATGTTTATTCAACAAAGTCAAACACCACAAATAAATCAATGTATGGGAAACACTGGTAAAGTATATCGAAATATCGGAAATGTGTTTAAAAATCATACCACCGTTATTGAAAAAAAAATTATATTGCGATACATATTGATATTGAATTATTGTCCAGCCCTAAATACAATCATACAAAAGTGTTTTGCATTAGACGTAAATAAATTAAAACTGAAAAACTGAAGTTATACTATTTGGTTCGGCTGTTAAATTGAAAAAATGCTTTAGTTTTGAGGTAAAGGTTGGGGATAAAATTATTACACCTAAACGAGAAGTAAAATATTTGGGTTGTGTCTTGGACAGTAATTTGACTGGAGAAAAAATGGCTGCTTTGGCTCACTCTAAAATTTGTAATCGTATAAAATTTATTGCAAGACAGGTAGCTTTCATAGATTCTGAAACCCTAAAAATGTTAGCTGGGGCGTTGGTGCAGTCACACTTTGATTATGCTGCAGTCTTTTGGTATAGTGGTATCTCAAAAAAATAAAAAAATAAATTACAGACTGCTCAAAATAAGTTGTGTAGGGTTATTTTTAAAGTACATCCATTGATGCATTTGGGAGATGAACATTATAGGAACATTGGCTTTTTAAAGGTTGAAAAAAGGGTAATGTTTTTTAAACTAGTTATGGTGTTTAAGATTTTAAAGAAAATGGTTCCGGATTATTTGTTAAAATATTATGTGTTTGTAAGAGAGATTCATTGTCATTCTACAAGGGCGAGTATAAATGATATATATCCTTGTAGGTTTAAGAGTGAAATGGGGAAAAATTATCTTCTATATACTAGTTCTGTTGCTTGGAATAAATTATAAATGATAATTGTTTTATCATTGATGTTTTCTGAAGTGTGGGTGATGAGTTTCTGAATTTGATGTGTATTTGCACTCCATTTATGTTTTGTTCGACCATTTTTGAGATATTTGAGGACCACAATGGAAATAAGCCGAATGGCTTTTTTGTGTATTTTATCCTCGACATTGTTTTGAAATGTGTATGAACTAGTCTTCTTTGGACTTTTTATATAATGTTCTAAATTTTGTCAAAAAACAAACAAAAAAAATACAAATATTAAGGAAAAGAAAAGTAGAAAAAAATTAAAGAATAAAATGAAATAAAATAAAAGATAAAAAATATAAATATAAATGTGCAGGTCAGTATGTTGTTGACTTAAATAGTAATAAAGAGGAATGTGCAAAAAAAATGCAAAAAAGTTGTAGAGGGTATGTAATTAGCAGCAATATGAGGGAGAGCAAAATTATGAATAGCTTATTGATATAGTGATATTTACATGGAGTCAAGTGATGTTATGACACAGAGTTAGAGTTTAGGAGCCTGAAGCTCCTCCTAAGTCTCTCAGTTTTTGCCATCAGGCTACGGAAGCGCTTACCAGATGGAAGCAAAGTGAATAGTCGGTTACCAGGGTGATTAGAGCCCTTAATGATTTTGACAGCTCTATTTTTGCAGCGTTTGAGGTAGATGTCCTGCAGAGAGGGGATAGCAGGCCCTGAGATGCGCTCAGCTAAGCGCGCAACTCTCTGTAGTGCTTTGCAGTCCTGATTGGAGCTGTTTCCATACCACACTGAGATGCACTGAGTCAATACAATTTCTATGGTCTCTGAATAGAACGTTTTCAGGATTGCTGGTGAGACCCTGAATTTCCTCAGCTGACGCAGATGGTACAGTCTTTGCCTGGCTTTCTTAACCTGTGTTTGGATGTGTGTAGTCCAAGTCAGGTTCTCGGAGATGTTTACACCGAGGTACTTGAAGCTACTCACCCTCTCCACAGGGGTCCCACTGATCATAAGAGGAGTCTAGGGCTGCTGCTGTCTCTTCCTAAAGTCCACGATCAGCTCTTTAGTTTTGCTCACATTCAGAGAGAGACAGTTGTCCTGGCACCATGATGTGAGTCTCTCTACCTCATCCAAGTATGCGATCTCATCATTGTTGGAGATGAGGCCCAGAACCACAGTATCATCAGCAAATTTGATGATAGATGTGGAGCTGTGAAAGGACACGCAGTCATGCGTGTAGAGAGAGTAGAGCAGGGGACTCAGGACACAGCCCTGTGGGGCTCCTATGTTCAGAGTGATGGAGTTTGAGGTGAACTGGCCAACTTTCACCACTTGAGGTCTGCCGGTGAGGAAGTCTTGAATCCAGTCACAGAGTGAGGAGTTTAGGCCGAGGTCTGTGAGTTTAGAAGCTAGCTTGATGGGGACTATAGTGTTGAAAGCTGAGCTATAGTCAATGAATAGCAGCCTTGCATAATTCCCATTGTTGCTGTCCAAGTGTGTGAGGGAAGAGTGGAGGACGTGAGAGATGGCATCGTCCGTAGATCTGTTTGGGCGATAGGCAAACTGAAGAGGGTCCAAAGTATCAGGGATGGAGGAGCAAATGTGGCTCTTTACAAGTCTCTCAAAAACCTTCATGACTATAGATGTGAGGGCAACTGGGCGATAGTCATTCAGGCAAGAGGATTTATTGTTCTTAGGCACAGGGATAATGGTGGATTTTTTGAATGAGGTGGGAAACACGGAGGTTGCAAGGGACTCATTAAAGATGGAAGTGAACAAACCAGCGAGCTGATCAGCGCAGGACCTCAGAATACGGCCGGTTATCCCATCAGGAAGGAAGGAAGCCACAACCGGTGATGGGCCGAGTGACCGCGGACGGCGGGTTGGCCTTCCCCGCGAAACAGCAACTAGAAGGGCCGCGGACAGCGGCGTGATACACCGCGAATGGCGGGGTCCGGGAGCCGCGGACGGCGGCGTGATACCCCGCGATCCGGCGGGCATGAATCACCCTGGAGTGCTCAAAATTGTGAATATGAATGGGAATATACTTCAGAGATATTTTACTCTATTTTACTTTAATTTCTAGGCGTACCAATAATTGTGTCCAACATGTATTTGAGAAAACATTTATTTCATAATGAGATTTTCCCCCATTTTCAATTGTTTTAGTTCAATGAAAGGTAAAATTTTTGTGACATTTTAAAATAAAAGATCAAAAGGATTAATAATGCAGGTTTATTTTCAGAGCCTTCTTTGATCATATTTACCAAGGGTGCCAATAACTCTGACCACGGCTGTATCTGAGAGTTAAGACTCAAATCACTGGAGTGCGGTTCCTGAGATGCCCTTTGCCAATAGGGTTGACAGGAGGATCTGGTGGTTAACCGTGTCAAAAGCAGCATCCAGCAATACAGACAGATCCAGCAAGATAAGTAATGAAGATTTGGAATCCGCTCTTGCCAGTCTTCAACAACTGAGAGCAAGGCAGTCTCGGCTGAATGTCCACTTCTGAAGCCAGACTGGTTGCTGTCCAGGAGGTTGTTCTGTGTGAGAAAGGCAGAGACTTGGTTGAACACAGCTCGTTTAAGTGTTTTTGCAATAAAAGGAAGAAGGAAAACCAGTCTGTAGTTCTCCAAAAGACATGGGTTAAGGATGGATTTCTTAAGTAGTGGGTTTATAGAACTAAAAAAAAGAAACAAAGTATTTGCAATTTTTAAAACCATAAACATATTTTTATAGTTGCAGGTTTACCATTTTGTAGATACATTTTAGATGCCTGAACTCTTCCCTCAAACCTAACATAGTCATTTTATACAAAATATAAAAACACTATATAAAACCTCACAGTATTAATGCCACGGTTTCAATATTCATCAATACGGATTTGTACATTTGTACGTTTTTAAGTCAGAAGTCAGAAAGTGCTTTGTTTGCACATAGAAGGAATTTGTTTTAGTGTCACAAGCTTCCAATACACAGAGACAACAACAACACACATATATTATATATAAGATGTGAATGAAATACACATATGTATAAATAAATACACTAAAAATTGAAAAATAAATGGAAAAATAAAGTAAATTGTACGTACAGGTGTGCTATAGAATAGAATAAGATGTAGGGATGTACTAGGATGTAAGGTGATAACAAATAAATATAAGGTTATTGCACATATTTTTTTTGCAGAATGGGGGAACATTTAACGGTTCATGAGGGAGATTGCCTTGGGGAAGAAACTGTTTTTGTGCCTGGCTGTCCTGGTATTCAGTGCTCTGTAGTGCCGGCCAGACGGCAAAAGTTAAAAAAAAGATGGCTTGGATGTGAGGAATCCAGAGTGATATTCTGAGCCCTTTACCTCACTCTGGATGTATACAGTTCTTGGAGGTTCGGCAGGGGAGCACCAATAATCCTTACAGCTGTCCAAACCTCTGTAGTCTTCTAATGTCTGATTGATGTCAGATGGCCAACATGAACTAGAGAAAGCATTTATTTCACAATGAGACCCCCCCCCCCCCACCCCCATTTTCGGTTTCGGTCAGAATAACCTGGAGCTGAGCATGCTAAAAATTGTGTAAATGATAGTGAACTTCAGAAGGAACACCCTAGCATGGGCTGCCATCGAGTTTGTCTTGTGCTCATCTACTGAAAGTGAAAAGTGAAAGTGACGTGACATACGGCCAAGTATGTTGACCCACACTTGGAATTCGTGCTCTGCATTTACCCATCCAAAGTGCACACACACACACCGTGAACACATACCCAGAGCAGTGGGCAGCCATTTATGCTGCGACGCCGGGGAGCAGTTGGGGGTTCGGTGCCTTGCTCAAGGGAACCTCAGTCGTGGTATTGAGGATGGAGAGAGCGCTGTACATTCACTCCCCCCACCTAAAATTCCTGCCGGCCCGAGTCTCCAACTCACAACCTTTGGATTACGAGTCCAACTCTCTAACCATTAGGCCACGACTTCCCCTGTATATCTGGGAATGTATATCTACTGTATATCTATATAGTCCAGACTGCTGAATGGATCACAGTGCTCCCCTGCTCACCCTCCAGGACCTGTATTCTTCCAAAGGTAGTAACAAAAATCAAGCCTTTCAGTGACAACTAATTTGAAAGCCTCTAATTGGCTATTGCATATAAGCAGAATTGTAAACAGAATAAGCAGAATTGTGAATGGTTATAATGCGCAAAACTGAGAAATATGATGCGACATGAGCATATCTACCACAATTTACATTTTTCATTTCATTTACACTTTATTCATGACAGCTGTAAAAGATTTAGTACACTTGTGCAAGGACATCTTTTGACAAATTTGTTGACATTTTTGTCCCAAGCCACCATTAATTTCCATTCTGACCTGACGGTGTTTGTCAGCTTTTTGTAATACAGCTGCCAAAATTATGTGAACTTCTGGTTCTGCATTTCCGGAATAAGTTTTCTTCGCTTACATACTGTATAAACATCCCTCCTCCAGTTCACAAAGTGGAATGCATTTCAATATGGCAGCAGAGACTCCCCCAAAGGGAAGTGCTTAGGGAAGTTTGCAAATGTTTCTGAAAGCAAAGTGGAAGACAGCCCTGGTCTGCCAGCTCTAACATGATCTCAGCCAGCTGTAATCTACTGATCATCTGTGTTCTTCAGCTCCACCCTGGTTGTCATCTCTGCCCTTCAGCTCCATCGTCTCCACCTTTGTCTCCTGATCTGCTGCTGCTCTGGTGTCTAGCTCCACTGGTTCCTCTGTGCGAGTTTCCTGCTTTGCCCTGCTGGTCTCTGGCACCACCCTGGTCCCTATTCCGCCAGCTCCGCCTTGGTTTCAGGCTCTGCTTCAAATCTGGCTGCACCCGTGCCTCCCTGGCATCCTCCTGCTCCAGTAGCACCTTCCTGGTGAGCTCTAGTTCTGCCAGCTCTGCCTTGGTCTCTAGTTCCACCTTGATTCCTTGTTATGCCTTGGTGCCAGGCCAATTTCCACCTCATGGGCTGGCCCTCCATCCCTCCCCCTCAGTTCACCTTTGCTCCACCACCGTCCTTTTTGTTCACTTTTCTAAGTTCTTAAAGTTCTTTGTTACAGTACATATTCCCTATTTGTTTGGACTTTCATAGTTTTATAGTTCTTATTCCTTAGTTTCCTGTTTCATGTGTTGAGTTTTGTAGTCCTTTGCAGTTCTATTTATGATTGTCTCTCTGTGACTGTCTCCTTGTTTGCCATAGTATATTTAAGGCCCTGTATTTTATTTCTTGTTTGTTCAAATCAGTTTGAATGTGATTTGTTGCCCAATTATAAAAGGGTGTACACACTTTTAGCCAGATAAATTTAGATTTTCTTTCTTTTTTTTCTTCCTTAAAATATTTGTTTGGTATGTGAATTTTGATGGTTTTAATATTATATTAAATTTGAAAAAAAGATCTGACATTATTTTTCTTGGATTCATTTTTTTTCCAAAAGCTTCCACAAACCACCTTATAACTTGAAACTCTTCTCTCAGAACTTCTATTTTATAATTCAATAATCACTGCTTCTTTAGCTGTAAAAAAATAAATAAAATAAAAAGTCTTTGAATTGCCTTCCTTCTGATCCTAACATTAGGAAAGTGTGTATGAATGTAGATGCACTTTAAGAGTGGATTAATTTTACATTGTTTACGTGAATACTTTGTTTATTTGAAATGGCGTAATTTATCCTTTTAACTTCTCTATAAAGCTAGGTTTGTCAACAATAATTCCTTCCAGGACAGCCAGGAACCTTGGAATTGGGATTGATGATCAGTTAAGCTTCACAGATCATATTGTTACAACGGCCTGGTCCTGCAGATTTGCCCTATACAACATTGGGAATATTAGACTATTATTAGGAATTAGGAATATTAGTATCTAAACGAGCCAATGCACATTGGCATGCGATTATTGCATCCAGCTGCCGCTAATCACAGCATGAGTATAAGTAGGCAGCAGGTGCAGCGCATATTCAGCTTTTTGCTTCGGAGCCGAGCGGTTACATTGTTCTGCTCCTGACCTCTGCTGACGAGTGAATTCAACGAGTTAAGCACGCTCTTTGGGAGACTCTCGTGCTGGCGGTACGGCGCTTCAGCGGCGGTGGTTCTTCCTGTGTCGAGTGGATTGCACACATCAGGCTGCACTACCCCCTGATTGTGTTGCAAGTGGCCATCTCCCCTGTGCGCTTCAGCACACTGAAAGAGTGATTTCTCTAAAAGAGCATTCACGGGTGCGTCTTTTTAAAGACGACGTTGCATCTGGCAAACTCGACGTTGCGTCTTTGTAAAGACGAGTTGGGTCTTGCTTCAGACAACGTGTCACCCGTGCGTTTCTGGATGCGGTCGTTACCTGGTGCCGGGTGATGGTCATGATCACTGCCTCACATGCCTGGGCAGTAAGCATGCTGAGGTGGCGTTCGTGGATGAGGCATCTTCTCATGGTGGGAAGATGATCATCTTGGAGTTGCGGGCCAGGCTCCGATACCTCGACAAAGGGACGGAGCTCTGTTGCCCCTGCCTTGATTTGGCTCTCGTTCTGGCTGTAGACAGACGTGGACCATTTCAGGCGGTGGCATGGTGGCAAACCCTCCAGGGAACCAACCCTTGAGGGACCATCGCCCCTCTTGCGCTCCAAAACCAGTTGAGCTGTCAGTGGAGCGTGCTGGGCCCTCTACAAGGGGAGCACCAGCAGTTACCCTGGCGCTCCTCCCGATGACCAGACGTCGACTGCTGCATCGGAGGGTGAGCTGGAGATTTCTGGGCAAGAAGATTCGGCTGCTGCTGCTCCGGCAGTAGCAGTGCCTGAGTCGGATCTAGAAATCACGGCTATGCTTTCCCGGGCCACTGAGAGGGTAGGGCTCGAGTGGAGATCCCACCGTGTCCCGAGCCCTCGAGGTTGGACGACTGGTTTCTCGGGGTAGTTTGCGCTGGTTCTCAGCGCCCTGCCCCAGTGCCTCTCTCCCGGAGGTGCATGGGAAGCTTACCAGGTCGTGGACGGCACCTTTTACTGCCAGAAACCGCCCTGCTAGCTCCTCCCCCTCACCACCCTCGGTGGTGGCGCAGCTAGGGGGTATACGGGGGTCCCCCCGGTGGAGCGGTCGGTTGCGATGCAGTTGTGTCCTAATACCGTCTTCACTCGGCGGGGCGAACCGTGCCTCCCCTTCCGGGCCTGTAGGTACTCGTCTGGTCTGTCCGGCGGTGCTTATATGGCCTGTGGGGAAGCTGCCTCCACCTTTCGCTACGGCGTTACTGCAGGGTCCTCAGGCTAAAAGCACTGAGGACATGCACGGGGGTGGTTACGATCCGGAAGCTCTGAGAGCTTGTACCTCGGGCCTCGCGCTACGAGCGACGAAGGTGACGCGGTCTCTGGGTCGTGCGATGTCCACACTTGTGGTCCAGGACGTTCACCCCTGGCTGTGTCTGGTCGACATGGGGACACCGACAAAGTATCGGTTCCTCAAGGGCCCTGTGTCCCAGACTGGCCTCTGCGGCGACGCAGTCGAGAACATGGCCCAGCAGTTCTCGGCTGCTCACGAGCAGGTTGAGGCGATCCAACACCTCCTGCCCCGGCGGGCAGCTGCTGCCTCCACCCGTCCGCCGGCTGCAGCGCCCCAGCCTGCTTGTCGCCGAGGGCGGCCCCTGCGTCCGTCCCTGCTCCCGCACCGCATCCGCAGCAGCTTCCAGAAGCGGTGCCGTTGAGCTGGGCGTAGGCAGGCTGCCCCGCCCGTCCTGGCCCCCGTCAAATCTGGCGGTGAGCGGAAGAGCAAGAGGCACAGGACGGGCGACCCAGAGAGAGAGAGAGGACTGCTTTGGGAGGTGGCGGATGCGCCTCCCCCTCCCCCGGTGGAGGGCCGGGTGGAGATTCTCCTATTTCAAAAATCTCAACAAGAAGCGGTTGTCTCTGCCCCTGGGTCCCAAGAGGGCATGGAGAGTCGCGGACGGACCAACTCCGGACCGCGCTCATCCTCCTCTTCGCCAGCTGGCAGCAGTGGGCGGTTCGAGAGCGTCATCAAAGGCCCTACTCACGCACCCTCTGCCAAACCTCGGAACCAGGTAAGCGCGCACCGCACACTCAGACCCCTTGGTCCGCCACGGGCCGTGTTCCTGTGTTCCACCTCGCTGCCCCACCGCGGGTACGTCGGTGGTCCCGCTGCTCCGCTTGTACGGTGTCTGGGTGCCTGTCTACCCAGCCCGTCTTGCTGGCTCCAGTGGGCCATCTGACTCGGCTATGCGGTTCAGTTTCCTCCCAAGTTCAGGGGCATCCACCTCACAGCAGTGAAGGCAGCTGATGCTCATGTTTTGTGTGGAGAGATCACTGTCCTACTGGCGGAGGACGCGATGGAGCCGGTCCCTCCAGCCGATATGAAGACAGGGCTTGCAACCCTTACTTCATTGTGCCCAAGAAAGCGGTGGGTTACGACCAATCTTGGATCTGCGTGTCTGGAACTGGGCCCTTCACAGGCTTTCGTTCAAGACGCTCACGCAGAAATGCATCTTTGGGTGCATTCGTCCCCGAGATTGGTTTGCAGCGGTCGACCTGAAGGACGTGTACGTCCATGTGTCGATTCCTTCCGCGCCACAGGCCATTCCTGCAGTTTGCGTTGAAGGACGGGCATATCAGTACAAGGTCCTGCCCTTCGGGCTGTCCCTGTTACCCCGTGTCTTCACGAAAGTTGCGGAGGCAGCCCTTGTTCCCATGAGAGAACAGGGCGTTCGCATTTTCAACTACCTCAACGACTGGCCCATACTGGCTCAGTCTCAGGACCAGTTGTGCGAACACAGGGATTTGGTGTCACACCTCAGCCAGTTGGGCCTTCAGGTCAACTGGGAAAAGAGCAAACTCTTCCCGACGCAGAGGATCTCTTTTCTTGGTATGGAGTTGGATTCGGTCAGTCAGACAGCACGCCTCACGTAGGGACGTGCTCAGTCGGTGTTGAACTGCTTGAATGCGTTCAAAAGCATGACAGCGGCCCCACTGAAACAATTTCAGAGGCTCCTGGGGCATATGACAGCTGCAGCGGCAGTCACGCTGCTGGGGCTGCTTCATATTGGATTGGATTGGATTCAATTTATTGTCATTGCACATGTAGGTACAAGGCAACGAAATGCAATAGAGAAGAAGAAATACAGCATAACATGAGGAAAGGGAGGAGAAAAAAAAGTGTCCTCGCACTGCGTTCTTGGAAGAGAACGCAGCGCGAGAACAGACAAAAAACCTCAGCATAAAGCACAGTCAACACAGGAACATAACTTGCATAGTAATCCTAGTTCAGACGAAACAGCCATCCGGCCAGCCGCCATTACAGCGCAAACCCACGGACCCGTTAACGCCTGACAGGATGAAGCGACGAAGGCGTGGGATGGGGTTAGGGAGGTGTATGAGTGTGTGTATGTGTAAGTTCGTGTGAGTTCGTATGCCTTGAAATCCGTTTCGCCAGCACTCCAAACCAGTCGACTCAGTTCGCAGGTTGTGATGCGACATAGCAATTGCCATGGAAACGTCCTTGGACAGAGCACAAGCGCCCGACAATAACAAGGTGTTTTTGGGAGGAGGGAATGGAAGAAAGAGCGTCTCCCTGCAGTATTCACCGGAGAGTTGATACCAGAGCGGCCTTGCCAAGCCGTTCTGTTGTGGGAAGCCGGAAAGAGATAAGATTGTTTTGTCTTAGTGCGAACAGCTGTCTTCCAGTTTCACAGCTAATTCTCATTGTCCATTCTGATCTCCATGTCCGTCGATTTTTCTATCCAAAGCCGAGAGCTTAGCCGTGATTGAATCCATATTGCGGTTAATCGCCTCAGTCTCCGAGGCGACCGCTCTGCCTACAGCCTCAATCATGACGGGCAGCCGTGAGAGGTTTTGGACAGCCAGTCCCGTCTCCTTAATTTTCTGATAATTTAGGGCAACGCCTAATCCAAATAGCAGAAACCCAGTTATCATTGTTCCGAATAAGAAGATGTCTTCAATGTCCTCCACGGAGAGAGCCGCCAGACACACGATCCGCCATCTCTCCCATGCGTCCATCGTGTAGCCAGCAGCAAACGTCCCAGCGGGACATTCCGGTTCTCCAGATCCCGCTTTCCTAGTCGAGAAGATGGTGTCAATTGCATTTAGAGACCAGTTGATCAGATCCATAATTTCGGTTTTGCAAATAGTGCAGCGAGAGTCTCTTAAGAGGACAGGACAATACAAGAGAGCAAGCAGGGAAGTTCAGGAGGGAGGGAGGGAAGAAAAATGCGACCGCCTTCGAACAGAGCCAAACGAGAATTGAGGAATTGAGAAATATGAGGCCGCTTCAACACTGGCTCCATGGCCGAGTCCCGAGGTGGGCGTGGCAGCGCGGCACTCACCGGGTCCAAGTCACACCAGCCTGCCGCCGAACCCTCACCCCGTGGTCAGACCTTTCGTTTCTGCGGGCAGGAGTGCCCCTGGAACAGGTCTCCAGGCATGCTGTGATTTTCACGGATGCCTCCACCACCGGCTGAGGTGCCACGTTCGACGGGCTTGCGGTGTCGGGGGTTTGGACGGGCCCCCAACTGCACTGGCACATCAATTGCCTAGAGTTGCTAGCGGTATGTCTGGCCTTGATCCGTCTCAGAAGGCGTTTACGAGGCAAACACGTACTGGTCCGCACGGACAACACTGCGACCGTTGCGTACATCAACCGACAAGGTGGTCTGCACTCCCGTCGCATGTCGCAACTCGCCCGCCACCTCCTCCTCTGGAGTCAGAAGCATCTGAGGTCGCTTCGTGCCATTCATATTCCGGGCTTGCTCAACCGGGCAGCCGACGAGCTGTCACGAGCTGCGCTCCCCGGAGAATGGAGACTCCATCCCCAGACGGTCCAGCTCAGCTGGCCGCGGGGCCTTCGCAAGTATGCGTCTCCCCCAGTGAGCCTTCTCGCAAAAACAGATACTATGCAAGATCAGGGGGGACGAGCAGCAGGTCCTGCTCGTGGCGCCGTACTGGCCCACTCGGACTTGGTTCTCAGAACTGATGCTCCTCGTGACAGCCCCTCCTTGACAGATTCCTCTGAGGAAGGATCTACTGACTCAGAGACGGGGCACCTTTTGGCACCCGCATCCAGACCTAAGAAGCTGGAAACTTCATGTCTGGTCCCTGGACGGGACGCAGAGGTTCTAGGTGACCTACCCCAAGGGGTAGTTGACACCATCACTTCGGCTAGAGCGCCGTCCACGAGACAGGCCTACGCCTTGAAATGGAACCTGTTCGTCGAGTGGTGTTCTTCTCACCGAGAAGACCCCCGAAAGTGCCCGATCAGAGTCGTGCTTTCCTTTTTGCAGCAGGGGTTGGAGCTAAGGCTGTCTCCCTCCACCCTTAAAGTCTATGTGGCTGCGATTGCTGCCAACCATGACCCCGTGGAAGGGAAGTCGGTGGGTAAGCATGACTTGGTCATCAGGTTCCTTAGGGGGGCAAGAAGGTTAAATCCTCCACGGCCCCCCTCTATACCCTCTTGGGACCTGTCTCTAGTGCTCAAAGCACTACAGCAGGCCCCATTTGAGCCTTTGCAGTCAGTTGAGCTGCAGTTGCTTTCAATGAAGACTCTGCTCCTGCTTGCATTGGCCTCCATCAAGAGGGTAGGGGACCTGCAAGCATTTTCGGTCGACGATTCGTGCCTAGAGTTTGGGCCGGCTGACTCCCAGGTAATCCTGAGGCCCCGGCCTGGCTACGTGCCCAAGGTTTCCACTACTCCCTTCAGGGACCAGGTGGTGAGCCTGCAAGCGCTGCCCTCGGAGGAGGCAGACCCAGCCCTTGCTTTGCTTTGTCCCGTCCGAGCGCTGAGATGCTACGTTGACAGGACACAAAGCTTCAGGACCTCAGACCAGCTCTTTGTCTGTCACGGAGGCCGGCAGAAGGGGAAGGCCGTCTCCAAGCAGAGGATGGCCCACTGGATAGTGGACGCCATCACCCTGGCTTATCAGGTACAGGGTGTGCCCTGCCCGTTCAGGTTGAGAGCTCACTCTACTAGAGCTGTTGCATCCTCCTGGGCGTTGGCTCGTGGCGCCTCGCTGGCAGATATTTGTAGAGCTGCGGGCTGGGCGACCCCTAACACGTTCGCTAGGTTCTATAGCCTTCGTGTGGAACCGGTTTCCTCCTGTGTTCTCACCTCAAAGGGGTAGAAGCACTGAGAGGTTCCGTTTTCGGGTCGGCTTGCTAAAACTGCTCCAGAGAGTCCATACTGTAGACCCTGTCGAGTTCCTCCATCCCCTCGGCAGTCAGATGTGGCGGAGCATCTGACGCTAGGCCCTCACTCGTTGAATCCATGAGAACCGGTAGAGGGCTGGGTTCCATATGAAAGGCCTTAGTGGACCCCATATGTGTATAGTCCACGGTATAGCCTGAGAGCCGTGTTTCCCCGGCAGGTCTTCTGCCAAATTCCATGAGGTACAAATTCCTCTAATTTCCATATGCGCCTAAAGGTTGATCATATGCGTAATTGCTCCAGACCTCCTTCGGGAAGGGCGAGCTTCCGCAGCGTCCGGTTCCAACTGGAACGGGTACGCTTTTTCCCAGTGTTATCCAGTCTTACTGAGTGGGTAGTGCCATGACAACAGTAGCTGGTCTTCTGTGCTAGACCTGACCTGCGCCAAAAAATAGGGGCACAGGAGGCTTCCACAGGACACTGGAAGGGGCAGTATCCGTGGCCCTTTGGTAGGGATCCCAATTCGTCGGTCACCGACGTGACTCGGAGTGACCGACTGATAGGGAACGTCTCGGTTACGTATGTAACCCTCGTTCCCTGAAGAAGGGAACGGAGACGTCACGTCCCGTCGCCACGGCTGCTGTACCACCGCTGAGCGGCCGGGTCACCGGCTCGGCTCCTCAGCGAAAACCTGAATATGCGCTGCACCCGCTGCCTACTTATACTCACGCTGTGATTAGCGGCAGCTGGATGCAATAATCGCATGCCAATGTGCATTGGCTCGTTTAGATACTCTCGTAGGGGATTGGTCTCTCTAAGCGAGATCCCAATTCGTCGGTCACCGACGTGACGTCTCCGTTCCCTTCTTCAGGGAACGAGGGTTACATACGTAACCGAGACGTTACATACGTAACCTGGTTCGTTTTTAGCGGTGAGTGAACATTTGACGCTCTCCTTAACACAAATACACACTGGAGTGTTTGCCAAATATGTGTCACCAATATCAGAAGGGACCACCTGATTCCCCAGGGCCCTAAGCGGCCACTTACCTCGCTTATTGGTTAAATCCACCCCTGCTCACGGACCTTTTCCTGGACTGTTCTCAGCTGGTAGAATTACCTACTGTCACGCCTGTTTTGGGTTTTGGTTTATGTTCATGTCTTTTATTTGACTCAGCCGGCGCAATTTCTCCAGAGCGACTGCGGGAGCGCTGATGACGACACAGCTGTTTCACGATTGGCCAAATTCACCACATGACAACAACGACGTGTATTTCGGGTTTATTCTGATAACTTCAGTCCCACTAATGCTCATATATGGACTTTCAAAAAAATAAAAATAAATTAACTTTTCATGTCATCTTCATCTCGTAAATCATGTTTATTAAAAGATTACAATTATTTTTACTGCAATCACTTTTTTGTTAATTCATTTATATAGGTTTTGTGCATAGGTTTATTTTGGACCTTTTTCATACAGACCCTTTACAGTATTAAGCTGCATAACCTATTTAGATAATCATTTTTTTATGGAATAAATCAAATGTCAATCTTACAGACTTTTAATATAATGTGGTCATCATGGATTCTGATTGATACTAATTGTCTAGTTGCTGGGTTCATCCATCTTCACTTGCATCTTAAGGAGCCTTAAGAAAGTTCACCTGAATCCCAGGATCCTTGTGGAATTCTACCGCTGTACCATTGAGAGCATACTCACGAACTGCATCTCAGTATGGTACAGCAATTGCTCCGCATCTGACCGCAAAGCACTCCAGCGGGTGGTGAAAACTGCTCAACGGATCACCGGCACCCAGTTAACTTCCATTGAGAACATTTATTATAAGCGCTGTCTGGGCAGGGCAAGAAACATCATCAAGGATGCCTCTCACCCTAACCATGGACTTTTCACCCTCCTTCCATCCGGCAGGCGTTACAGGTGCCTACGCTCTCGCACCAGTAGGCTCAGGAAGAGCTTCTTCCCCGAAGCTGTGACACTTCTGAACGCCACACCACCAATCTAACCTGCACCTGCTTATTACTGCACTGGTCACAGTACTTTAAACACATGCATTTGCACTACTCATATTTTGCACAGACTGCACATTGTTCAAGTCATTACACTATAAACTGTTTAAAGTTGTTACTGTACAAGCACAGTAAACTATTTCTATAAAATATTGCACTACTGCTATTTTGCATAGAATACATTGTTCTATCAATACTTTGCACACTCATCCAGCTGTATTTATTTATTACCACTGTTCTCACGTTTCTGCTGTTCATAATGTGTATATATAATCTGTAATCTATATAATCTACATTGCTCTGTTCATAATGTACATACAATCCCTACATTGCATTCCTATTCTATATTCTGTATATACTCTGCTCAATACTGTATATAGCAATTCCACTGTATATTCTGTAAATCATATCTTCACTTACTCTGCACTTATATGTATATAAAACACTATATTCTTGCACTTCTGGTTAGATGCTAACTGCATTTCATTAGCTCTGTACTTGTACTCTGCATAAATGACAATAAAGTTGAATCTAATCTAATCTAATCTAATGTGATTACTGCCAACAACTCTGGCTGGATGTCTATGGAATTATTTTTGTGTCAATAAAAATGAACATAACTTTATAAAAACAAACGTAACTTTTCTAGAAACGATCAAAAATATGCCATTACAAAAGAAGAAAAACACAATGAAAATGAAAAAAATTAACTCAGTCGCACAAATGTAACATGCTCTTCAAATAGGCTTAATTCTTTGTTAATGATTTTCATAGATTAGTTTTCGCAAATCGTGGATTCTGAATGCGTTGCTACAGATTTCGCTTACGCTTCGCAAATTTTCGTTTGCTGTTTTGGCACAAACCTCTCGTGGGGGCGGGCTTAACAGCGAATCCACTCTGATTGGCTAGTGAGCTTTTGATGGACAGCTGCTCTCTGACCTGGAAGCATGGAGCGGCATCATCATCCTCCTCAGCTTCTTAAGTGGGACAAGCTGAGGAGGACGATGATGCCGCTCCGTGTCTCTCCTGAGAGCTCATCTTAATAATAATATAAACCAAGCACGACCAAAGTCTCTTTAAGACAAGTCCTATCACTCGGCGGCCATCTTAGAAACGCCTCTCAGGCATCCAAGTGCAGCTCCTATCTCTTTGTATGGGGAACCATCAAATTCTCCAAAACGGTTCACTAAGCTTACGATTAAATTTAATATCTGAAATCACCAATGAAATCGGACAACAGCCGTGTCATAAATGTTGTTTCTTTTGCTCAAATAGCGTTATAAAAAGCTTATTTCTCAGGCTAGATCAGCCAGTGCGCATGCGCAGTCCTGAGCGCGCATCTCAGAGAGCTGACTGTTTCTATAGCAACCGGGACTTCTAACGGCAGCTGCAGTGACGCGCTGACTTTACTGATTAACGATTGGTTCTTTCATTCAGAAGGGCGTTGCATTTTCCCCCATTCAAAACAATACGAGTGACATGTCTTAGGTATTCTATAGTCTTTGGCATGACGTATTGCACACAAATCACCGCGGCAGCTTTCCAATATGCGCGCCACTGACGTCTGTACTTCCAGGTCAGAGAGCAGCTGTCCATCAAAAGCTCACTAGCCAATCAGAGTGGATCGCTGTTAAGCCCGCCCCCACGAGAGGTTTGTGCCAAAACAGCAAACGAAAATTTGCGAAGCGTAAGCGAAATCTGTAGCAACGCATTCAGAATCCACGATTTGCGAAAACGAATCTATGAAAATCATTAACAAAGAATTAAGCCTATTTGAAGAGCATGTTACATTTGTGCGACTGAGTTAATTTTTTTCATTTTCATTGTGTTATTCTTCTTTTGTAATGGCATATTTTTGATCGTTTCTGGAAAAGTTACTTTTGTTTTTATAAAGTTATGTTCATTTTTATGAAGTTATGTTCATTTTTATTGACACAAAAATAATTCCATAGATGTCAACTTAATACAACATTCAGATCACTTTCATAAACTGTTTATAAAAACAATACTTATTACATTGAACCTGTACTCACTTTCGTTGCTCATTGTGCTCAATTTCATACAACAATGTCATTTTTATAGCTTCCAGTTCGTCTGCAATAAAGCAAGCAAACGCCACGTGATCTGCCATGACTGAGTTAGATGCAGCAAACTACGAGAGCCCCGAAGTGTCCGACTTGACGACTCCGTTTTCAACTCCGCCCCTGACTGCAAGCGGCTACTCTCGTTGACCACCGTCTGTAGCCGTGCTTCAAGTCAAACGCACCTATTGGTTTATTATCTGGTCATGTGCCTTGTTTCCCATTGGTTGGTTTGTGTCATGTGACCAGTGCTGGGTAAGTTACTTAAAAAAAGTAATCCACTACAAATTACTAATTACTTCCTTAAAATTGTCATTTGATTACATTTCTGATTAATGCATGTAAAAAGTAATCAGATTACTAATTACTTTACTTTACAAGGGGGCCATGCATAAACTCTCTTCTTGTCCTCTTATGGCCGCGGAGGCCATTGTTTTCCACTATAGGGATCTTCAGTCCAGTCTGTTCTACTGTGGGAGGCTTCAGCACCGCCAGCTCCGCCCCGGCTTCCTGCTCTGCTGGCTCTAACCTGGTAGTCTCCTGCTCCACTTCTCTACGGTCTGCCACTGCTCCATGGCCCAGGCCCTCCACTGTTCCACAGTCTGCCACTACTCCACGGCCCTGGACCTCCATTGTTTCACAGTCTGCCACTGCTTAATGGCCTAGGCCCGCCATTGCTCCATGGTCCAGGCCCACCACTGCTCCACAGTCTAGACCTGCCTCTGCTTCATGGCCCAGTTCAATTATGGCTCTGCCCAGGTCTGCCATTGCCCCACGATCCAGATCCTATTCCCCTTCATGGGCCTGGCCCTCCATCCCTCCCCCTGTTCCACCTCAACAACCTGTTTTATTGTTGTTTTGGGGTGGGTGTTCCTTTTGGGCATCAGGGGCCGCCCATAGAGGGGGATCTGTCATGCCTGTTTTGGGTTTTGGTTTATGTTCATGTTTTCATGTCTTTTATTTTGTAGTTTAGTCTTGTTTCCATTTTTTGGGACAATCTGTACTTTACTTGAGTTTTTATAATTCTGTTAACTTTTACTCCACTACATTTCCTAATTATGTATTTTAATTCAATTTCCCCTATAGTCCTTCACGTCTGCTACAATCTCAAAACTCTGGCCATTTGATAATACCTAGAATATCAAAATCAACTGCGGGCGGCATATTCTTTTCCTATTTAGCTCCCAAACTTTGGAACAATCTACTTAATACTGTTCGGGAGGCAGACACACTCTGTCAGTTTAAATATAGATTAAAAACAGCTCTTTAACCTGGCATACACATAACACACTAACACATTTATAATATCCAAATCCGCTAAAGGTTTGTTAGGCTGCATTAATTAGGTCAACCAGAACCGGGAACACTTCCCATAACACCTGATGTACGTATTACATCATTAGAAGGATGGCATCTACACTAATATTAGTCTGTTTCTTTCTTATTACGAGGTCACCGTAGCCACAAGATCCAGTCTATATCCAGATCAGATGGTTACTGCAGTCACCTGGATCCTGTCCATATCCAGCCCAGATGGTGTATCAGGACCTAGAGATGACCTCTACAGCCCTGAATGTCAGTGGGGACCATGTCAACTAGATGCCCCAGAGACAAATCCCCTCCGAAGACCTCGTCACCTAGACGGCCATCAGGACAAGACCACAGGAGCCAGATGAGTCCTCTGCACAATCTGAGTTTGTTGCAGCCTAGAATTAATCTTCTGGTTTCATCTGGCCAGAGGAGAACGGCACACTATTTTCCTGTTTAATACTGTAAAGCTGCTTTGTTACAATCTGCATTTTAAAAAGCGCTATATAAATAATGGTTATTGAAATGTTTATATTTACTTTTATTACTCTGAAGCAGATCTGTTACTTATTACAAAATAACATTGGAAGAACGCATGCTGCAAGAAAGCAGGTCTGATGAATCAGTGTTCTGGCACTTGTAGGTTAGACTCCTAAAAAACACCTTTGCTCATGTGCAAACAAGTGCGCACACAACAGTGTATGATTTCATTTTCCACTCAAGTCAAGGCTGGGTTGTGTGATATACAGTATATCATCTGCGATAATATTGTAAGTGTTGTGTTAACGATGTGCGATCTGACATTATCGCACAAAAACACATACAGAGAGTGCACGCATACACTACGAGATTTATTCTATTAAAATGCATTTAGAATCATCTAAATTCAAGGCATTCTAAATTGTTGACTGCAAAATGCCTCTGTATGTTTTTTTATATTTATATAATTTAATGCAGTTCATTTATATCACACAAAGAGTGTCATTTTTACTCCAGATATCAGCATGATAACAAATTAAATATTGATTTCATTCAAGTTTAATCAAGTTTGCATTAAGTGACTTGCATTTTAGACACAATATTGCCTGTTTTCGTTCAATTTTGCCAATGAAAATAGTTCCAAACAAAGATCACAGCACTGTTTTCCATCTCTGGCAACACACAAGACAGAGTTTCCTTATTGAATGAATCAGCTTTTTGAACAAATTGGTTGAATAAATGATTCAGTGACTCAAAGTCAAATGCTTCTTTCGTTTTTTTACACATTTCAACTATTTTGTCATGTTTTAAATTAATTCAAATGTCAGTTTTCAAGGTTTTATGTTTTATACAAATCATTATTTATGCATTTGTAACTGCATGTTAAATGCATCCATGTCTCCTCTGAGCTACATTAAACTGTGTAAACACAAATTAGGGCTGATAATAGTAATGAGCCCCTAATAGTCGACTAACCGTTAGTGGACAGGAAGAGGCTTGGTCGACCAAAACTGTATTAGTTGCTTAGTCGCAGAAAAAAAAAAATCAGAGGAAGTGGTTCAGTCACCAGTCCATGACTGACAGATCGTTAACGGCTGGTCTTTGTGGTAATACAGTACATCTAAATGCTCGCCTATCATTCATCGACCTCAAATATGGCTTATCATCTGAAAGATGTATGTAGTAGCAACTTAACATGGCCACTCAATCTAATTTTAACCTAGAAAAATGTGCGCTAATGAAATGTCTGTGTAGTAGTGATGTTACGTTCGTGAACGAATCGTTCTTTTTGAACGAATCTTTTAGGTGAACGAATCATTCTCGTTCACGTAATCCATTGACTCATATTTCTCGTTCACTGAAATTCCTCCCTCCACCGCAGCGCGCCGCTATTGCGCGCATGCGTAGCTCTGGACCGTTTCATCTGTCAAAGAATGACTAAACCTCGAGCCAATAGCCTTCGAGTATGATACGAGGACGGAGCATGTGATTTGTTGAATCTAGTGAACGAATACGCCTTTCATTGAGTTGCTTTGAGTTTGAAAGAGTCAAATGAACTGTTACATACATACATTTCGTCTCATTATTACGTTCGTCGTTCGAACAACTGGTTCTTTGTTTTATTTTTTTATATTATTGTTTTATTTTTTTTTATTTATCATTTTGTTTTATTTATTTATATTATTGTTGTTTTATGTTTGAACAGTTACATACTTTTAAATAAAAAAATATTTCATTATGTTAGTCATGTCATGCACTTTTGTTTGTTTAAAAACTGTGAAACAAAAAAATATGGCAGTATTGATTATTTGCGTCACGTCGTCCCATCTCATTTGCGTCACGTGACTCACGTCAGCAAATAGCATTTCAGCTCGGGTTTAGAAGGGGCATGTAATTGGTTGGATCGAACGAACGAATATAATAGCATCATTGACCGAGATGGCTCCGTTTTGAGTCTGAACGAGAGAGAGATCTCCCGTTCGTGAACGAATTGAACGAACTGGTAGCTATACCCAGTTCGTTGACCGGGTAGGTCGGCCATTCTGTCAATCTAGTTCATCAATCAGCAGAAAGCGGATGCAAAGCACAGGTATCCGTACTGTGCACGCTTGTTTATATTCATATTTTACATACAGAATAACTCCTCGTTTAACATAATCTCAGATTTGAACGTGTAAATCTCTGCCTAAACAATTAAATGTTAACTAGCCTAGTATGCAAACAAATAAAAAAACACTTGTGCTTTGGTCATCCGAAAAGAGTGTAATTTAAAAGATAAAAAGAGTAATGACTTTGATCACTTATTTAGACTTATTTTATTCATTTAATGAGAAGGGCACACTTTTTAATGAAGCCAAATCGGTTTTTATTTTGTTACAAGTAAATACGTTAGTTGAACAACACATTTTGCCGCACATGCTGACGTATTTGTGTAATATGGAAAAATGGTCACTGAACGAATTAGTGAACGAATCTGAACGAATCATTTTGGTGAACGAACGAAAAATGAACGAGTCTCTGGAAAGAATCAAAATTTCCACCACTACACTGAACGAATTAGTGAACGAATCTGAACGAATCATTTTGGTGAACGAACGAAAAATGAACGAGTCTCTAGAAAGAATCAAAATTTCCACCACTACTGTGTAGAGTGTGGAAACTGAATAGTAGCGTACTCACTGCAGCACAGATGGAGGCGCCAGTGCACTCATTTGCTCTTAAAATACTCCCTAATTTTTGGTCATACAGATTCATCTGTTTTCATCTTTCGAATCTTTAAAGACTAAGTTTATTTGTGTGCACTCACAATAACAACAAAACAGTCAGCTTTTTTAAAATTATGAAAGCAAACAGGATGCAATATTATTACGTTTTAAGCCCCTGGGGTCAAAGTCCACACCAGTGTGGTCTGTCTTGTATTTTCTTTATGACTGCGAAAAGAACTAAAGATACTCTGTCAGTTTTGATCGTACAGATAAGAATAAGGCATCGTTTGAAACTGCAAAGGGTCTACTTTTATTTGTCTATAGTCATAATAACAACAAAACAATGTGCTTTCGTAAAATAAAGAAAATAAATGCATTCTCTGCCGCCTCGGACTTTGTCACCTCTCTTCACAGACACGTAAATAAAACAACATGACTCTCTGTGAATACTTGTCTCACAGACTTGAGAAACATATGCATAGAAAGCCTGAAATGTCTGCTTTCAAATGAAGCCACGTCCAAAACAAATATTCACTGTTAAAGTAATCCGTATGAAAGTAACGCCATGTCCAGTTTTCCTGTCTCAACTTATTGTCTCTAATGCGGTCACGCCCATGAGCCAATCACGCTTTTCAAATTCTAAACATCCACGTGAGACGCGTGCGCATGTAAATGCCCACATCGCCTCCGTGTAAACAAGTTCATCCTGGCTACTTTTTGTTTCTGGAAGAAGACGCGCTGAGAGGAATTACCCTGAATTTACCTCAGAAGAGGAAGAACACAACACGATGCACCACGCAGCTGGATCCAGTGAAGGATATCATTCTGATGAGTAACCTAAGATTACTTGCATCTGTTGATATTGTTAATGTGACATAACTTTTCCCAACTATAATTCCTGACTACATGCATGAAATCAAGTGAAACATTTTGAAATATGTGTCATTTCATTGTCTAAATGCTTCTCAACTCCAGAATGTTTGTTTAAGGTTTTATAACACAAGTGAATGAGCGTTAACACTATGAATGTTATTAGAGTCTAGGAATATTTGGCACAAAGGCGTGTTACTGTTCAAGTCTCAATGTTCAGATCAGTATGTTCAATCATGTATCCTTGACCTTCACTGTGTATATTTTTATTATACTGTAATGCATATAAAATACAAATAATAATCAAAAACCCACATTATTTTACTTCCCTCACACTCTTTCTTAACTGCCTCGGCTCAGTCACATTCATATTGATGGCCTATTATGGGAGGCCCTTTGTCTCTCAGGTGTGAATCACTAAATATTCATGGCCATTATCCCTCCCTTGCATAAGGGCTTTCTATCACAAAACATTTTATTATTTTACACAACATTAATATATTGTTTTCGGTGAAGGAGTGAACAGGATCATTTTCACATAATTTTGTAGTAAAAACTCTAGTCTACCACATCCAGTTCTCAAAGGTCTTGTGAACAAACATTATGTGTTTTATGGCCTTATTTCAGTGACATTTTAGTTAAAAAAAAAATGTTTTTCACTAACCACGTATAAACATTGCTTTCTCGAAAGCAGAAACATGTGCTTCCATGCTGATCACATATTGATGTAGCCCAGTTTGTGCTGAATACAGTGTTATCAGACCTTAGCCATTAATATTTTTTTAAGAGAATGAAAAAAACACAAATGTCAGGGCATGTCAAAACTTCTCCAGGGCCCCAAAACACCTGCAGACCCCAGAGGGTTAAATGGTTTGTTAGACTAATAGTCGACTAATGCTTAAAATTAATGAACACTAGTCGACCAGAAAAATCTTTAGTCGAGGGCAGTCTTAATATAAATGCACTTCAGATGCAGATTCCAGAAATGTTTTTCCATGTTGGAATGACAGATATTATTTACTTTTATAATTACCCAAAGATACAAAATGGAAGAAAGAGTTTGAAGGAAAGGACGTGACCCATACTTGGAATTTGTGCTCTGCATTTTCCCATCTAAGTGCACACACACAGCAGTGAGAAGTGAACACACACACACACCCCCGGCGCAGTGGGCAGCCATATTAGAGACAGGAAAACATAGCAGTTGGGGGTTCGGTGCCTTGCTCAAGGGTCTCACCCCTACATTTATTCATTTAGCTGACGCTTTTATCCAAAGCGACTTACAATTGGCTATATATGTCAGAGGTCGCACGCCTCTGGAGCAACTAGGGGTTAAGTGTCTTGCTCAGGGACACATTGGTGTCTCACAGTGGATTCGAACCTGGGTCTCTCACACCAAAGGCATGTGTCTTATCCACTGCGCCATCACCACTCCCAGTCTTGCTGCTCAAACTGTGTATAAACAAGTATATTTTATATATATATATATAAAAAATCATACTTACGCACAATACATATCACATATTTTAAAACTTTTACTCAAGTAATATTCCAAACAGTGACTTTAACTTTTACCAAAGTCATTTTCTGGTAAGATGAATGAATGAATGAATGAATGAATGATGCATTTATATAGCGCCTTATTGTGTATTGCTGTACACCCAAAGCGCTTTACAATCTTGTGGGGGTCTCTCCTCAACCACCACCAGTGTGCAGCATCCACTTGGATGATGCGACGGCAGCCACAGTACAACGGCGCTAGTGCGCTCACCAAGATAGTAAGATCCAGCACTGATCATACCCACAATAATGTTGAATGGACAAACCCAATTCCATTTGAGAAAAGGGGTAAATCTCACACGTTAAGTAACTGACCATTGTTTCCTCATCTCCAATGTTGATAGCTTCAGTGTATTTAAGAGAAGAAACTAGATGATGTAGTGAAGTAAAATGTACTCCCACAGAATGTTGGTTCCCTGATTTCTGGATTCTCTGCTCAGAAATTCTAGTTTCAAGAGACCAACTTGTTTTTCAAGAGACCAACAAGTTCACCTGCCTGTCTAGTCAACCAGTAATACTATTAATGAATAATAGTAAATAGGATTGATCATAAGGAGATGTTAAATCTCGTGGCTTGACTCGAGTTCAGAACTAATCCAATTCCAATAATGTTGCATCCGTTCGCTCAACAGACATATCTGTTTTTGGCTACAATAGTCAGTGCAGCAACCTTTGATGAAATTGGAGCAGATCTGAATATTAGTATCTGTAATATAAGTATGTCATTCACATTTTCAAAACAATTCAATGTAATGCCTATTTCATATGCCAAGAGGTTATCCAATCACAGCAATGCAGTTTGTTGAGTAGGTTAAATAGCTCTATAAGGTAATTTGTATATGGGCTCCAGATAGTATTTTGGGAAGTCTTTTATATTCAAATGTTAGATAAACTGCAAAGTGCTATTTGCTTTGACGGAAGACTCCCAAAAAAAAAAAAAAAAAAAAAAAAAAAGATTGATTGATTGACTTTTAATGCTGCCTACTTTAGATCGGTGCTTCTCAAAGCTTTCTTGGGGAAACCCCACCTTTATGTTTGTCTCCCTCATCGGACACACGCAATTCAAGTATTGCAATCTCTACTAATGAGCTGGGGGGATTGAATGGGCCAAACATAAAATGAGAATCTGCAAATGGCACAGAAGATGCTAAGACGGGCTAGGAAGATTCTGATGTAAAAGCCCAACTCCAGAGTGCCCCAGTATGGGCTGCATGCCTCTTGTTGCACATTTGGTGAAGAACAAGTAAAAAGTGTAGAAGTGACTACCACCAAAGGAGTTCATCAATGATGGGTAAAACTTTTTTTTTTTTTTTTTTATATTAGAAATACTAAGCTACTTCCGGCTTTGCTAATGTCCGGACGCTCTTGCACTTGCTCTCCGCTTTGCTCCCTATTTTTGCACTTTTCTCAGATCTCTCTAAGATTTTAACTTCAGCAGATCAGCACAGTGCTCAGACAACACATTTTTTGGGGAAAATTAACCCTCTAAGCGCCAAAGTCGCAAAATTGCGACAAGACGTCATACTTCATGAAATGGGCTGTAGTTCCTAATCTGGTGTAATGGCTCATTTGTATTCCCTTCCACTAGATGGCAGACATGTAGTACTTCGATTCTAGACCAAAATTGTTCGAGGAAATAGCATAGTAAGTGAGCTATCGTGTCATTAATGCGGAAGCAATTCAGTTCATAGCGTCTGAGTAAATTGTGAGATTTGTGAGAGAAAATCGCCAAACGGCTAATAAAAAGTTGTACTGTGAGGATGTGTTGCAAATGTTATTGGCCGATTCTGACTCTGAAGGGGAATATTTGCCTTTTGGAAATGACGATCGGTCGTCTAATGATCGCGCTTCTCCCGGTACACCTTTTCCGCGCAATTGTGCCGCTGCGCAAGGCGCGATCGTTCACAAAGCACAAACAAGTGATCATTTCAACACTTTGCCCAATGGGGATGGGGGTGGCAGGGGTGGACGTGGTCTTAGTGTCCATAGGAGAGCTGTTTCTCTCTGATAATCGGCCAGATTGCGCTGTTTGTTCTGATCGCGCGCGCTCTAAGTGCCGCCGGCAGACAGTACAGGTGCGGTGTGTGGGGTCGGTCTGTGCGCTGTGCCATGCAATGAGAGGTACCATACTCTCAAGAACTATAAACTGTCACATAGATACCTGATTGGACAGATAGCTGGTCAACTGATCAAAAAATAGGCACATGTATTTTACTATGGCACAGTAATATAGTAATAATTTACTACTTTCTCCTGTTTTACTGTTGATTTCCTCTTTTCCTGATCATTTGGAATGAGGATAAAAAGACAAAAAAACAACAACAACATGCAAATAAGTTCAACCATCCATTCAATATCTATTATTTCCTGAATATTACTGATGAACTGATCAAAAAGTAGGCTACTGCTCACATGCGTTTTACTACTATATAGTAATAGGCACATGTATTTTACTATGGCACAGTAATATAGTAATAATTTACTACTTTCTCCTGTTTTATTGTTGGTTTCCTCTTTTCTGATCATTTGGAATGAGGAGAAAAAGACAAAAAAAAAAAAAAAAAAATCAAACATCAATTCAATATCTACTATTTCCTAAATATTATGAAATTCAAGCCCTGATGACGTCATAATATGCAAATTAGATGAGTATATTTACACCCCACATAAACTTTCGGTCATGCCCAACATTTTTTTAATTTACAGTAGATCTCTATCTTTAAGCCCTTTCAAGCCACAAGCTTTTGAAATCTTGATGTCAAAATCCAGCATTTTTTCCAAAAAACCCTGGCGCCTAAAGGGTTAAGATTCTTTCCCAGCAGTTTACATTCCAGAGACAGAAAAACACAGCTGTCTACATCCAAACAGACGAGAGAAAATGCCTCCCGTGGAATCTACTTGCTGCAGAAACTGTCACAGACTTCTACAAAGGATTGTGGTTCTTGAAACAAAGTTACTTGCTGGACTTCCAAATCAGGTGGAACACACAGCAGATGGTCATCACGGACTCCCTCAGCATACAGCCGGTGAGTCCTGTGAATCTAGTGAATCTCAACAGTTTATACATGTAGAGGAAAAAGCCGAAACAGATCGACAGACAAATCAATGGCACAAACAGGGAGCGAGACCCAAAGGCAATCGAGACATCAGATTATCACGAGTATCTCATATTGCTGCCGTAGCATCCTCTACCCCAGATACGGCTATGACAAGACTTGTAAACACTGGTATCCTACCACCCCCAATACATCTTGAGAACAGATTTGAAGCATTAATGAATGTGGGTGAGGAGTCCGCAAATGTGCCTAAACACGGATCGAATCAGCCAACAGCTAACATCGCTACTAACAGGCGCTCAAGGTCGAGCAGAGAGCGGCTTTCAGCTCAGAGCGCAGCCGAGCCCAGGACTCTGATAGTGGGTGACTCTATTATCAGAAACATCAGTTACAGGACTACAACTACATACTGCTTTCCTCAAGCAACCGTCTCTGATGTGAACAAAGAACTTCGGAACATTCTGATGAAGCACAAGACTGCAAATCGAGTCATCATCCATGTGGGGAAGAATGATATTCGGAAGGAGCAGTCAGAACTCCTTAAGAAGGATTTCAGTGAACTCTTTGAAACTCTTCAAAGTCTTGAAGTCCAGTCGTTCATCAGTGGACCACTCCCAGCAAGGGGAACTAACATGTTCTCACGGTTGCTTGGGCTAAATACATGGCTACAAAGAACCTGCAGTATAAAAGGAGTCAACTTCATCGACAACTTCAATCTTTTCTGGGGCCACAGACAACTGTTTAAACTGGATGGCCTCCACCTAAACAGACTCGGTGCAAGAGTGCTAAAAGACAATATCTATTTCTCCCTCCGTCATCCTTCAGCTGATAACACCACACAGCCACAACAAGCACTGCTCATGGACATCCCAGCTGAGCCCTGCCCACAGAGCTCATCACATGCAGACTGTGACGTATTACAACAGCTCCAAGACTCAGCACCCAAGGACGACTTTCTGGAAAACAGCCAGGGAAGCCAGAACAACATATCACAGCCACCGGAAACACCAGAGCCAGAGCCCTGCTCACCAGACACACTTTCCCTCTCTCCAGCATCCCCACTTCTAAGCTTCTCGCAGAAAATGGAGGAACTGGTGTATGCTGGGACCAAACTCTCCCACTCTTTCGCTGCAAGCCCCCAGATATCAACTAAAAAACGGCGGGCCCCACAACCACCAAAAACTGCAGGCCCAGCTCACCCTCCTCCTTCTGCGAGAGCTCTCCGGCCGCTGCCACAACGCCAAGGCCCAAACCCCTCTCCATCTGGTGTAGGTGTACCAAAAACAACTGATAACAGCTCTCAGTGATATGTGTCGGGTCCCCGCTATATTAGCCACAACATTCACAAATGTTTACAGAAAAAGCGGGAACCCAGCAAGCCTATTTCTGTTTTATCACGCGATAGAAAGTTTAAGGCCTTCTCAAGCCGTACGGCTGACCCATCTAACCTGCGGCCTATAATGCATCAATCCAAGACTGCTGTCGAGACTAAATGTAATTCCATCAAGTTAGCATTTTTAAATATTCGCTCACTTAAAAATAAATAATTTCTGATCAACGATTTAATAACCACAAACAACCTGGATTTTATGTTTCTAAATGAAACATGGTTAGAAGACAGCTGCAGTGCAACAGTCCTCACTGAAACAGCCCCTCCTAACTTTAATTTTATAAGTGTCTGCAGGACTGTTAGGAGAGGTGGAGGTGTAGCTGCTCTGTTTAAAGATGTTTATCAGTGCAATCAAATGTAATTTGGTCAGTATTTGTCTTTTGAACACCTAGGTATTGTGCTGAAAGGTGCTCCACGCACCCTGTTTATCATTATTTACAGGCCTCCAAAATATTCTCCAGCCTTTTTTGATGAGTTCACTGAACTGTTATCAATGATTTCCTTAGAGTTTGACTGTTTTGCTATTGCAGGGGATTTTAATATTCACATAGATAATGCAGAAACCAAAACTACAAAAGAAATTATAACTATTTTAAACACTTTTGACCTGAGTCAGCATGTGTACGGACTCACACACAATCGTGGACACACTCTAGATTTACTCATCAGTAAAGGTCTAAACATTTCATCCATTGTAATCAAGGATGTAGCACTATCTGATCACTTCTGTATTTTCTTTGATATATTGATCTCAGTCACCACTGAATCTAGATTTGTCTCTATCAGTAAGAGATGCATTAACGAGAACACTAGTGCGCTATTTATGAAGGCAATGTCATTAACACTAAGCATTTCTGCAGACCCTGTTGATCTTCTCCTGGAGTTATTTAACTCAAAAATTAAGAATGTTATTGATGATATTGCACCGATAAAGATCAGCAAGAAAATGGGGAAACAGAAATCAATTTGGAGAAAATCAACAGCAGTTCAGAGCATGAAAAGACAATGCAGAAAAGCTGAGTGGATGTGGCGGAAGACGAAACTCGAAATCCACTATAGCATCTATAAAGACAGCCTTCATGCTTTCAATGTGGAACTAGCCACAGCTAGACAGACTTTCTTTTCTAACCTTATAAACAGTAACTTAAACAACACTCGCACTCGTTTTGCGACTGTTGAGAGACTGACAAACCCCCCAAGTCAGATTCCCAGTGAAATGCTCTCCGACAGCAAATGCGATGAGTTTGCTTCCTTCTTTTCTGAGAAGATCAATAATATCAGAAAGGAGATTGGCACATCTTCAAGTTATGCAGAGGTCACACAGATTCGACCGCAATTTCAAAAAGAAGTGACTATGTGTGTTTTTAAAAAAATTGATAACAAAATTTTGGAAGAAATAGTACAGCACCTTAAATCTTCAACCTGCTATCTTGACACACTTCCCACATCCTTTTTCAAAAATGTGCTTAACTGTTTAGAAGCTGATCTCTTAGAAGTAGTGAACACCTCACTTCTTTCTGGGACTTTTCCAAACTCCCTTAAAACTGCAGTTGTTAAGCCCCTTCTGAAAAAGCGCAATCTTGATAACACCATGTTGAGCAACTATAGACCCATGTCAAATCTTCCTTTCATAGGTAAGATTATTGAAAAGGTAGTTTTTAATCAGCTGAACAATTACTTAAACTCAAATGGATACCTGGACAATTTTCAATCTGGTTTCCGAGCACATCACAGCACAGAGACAGCACTCATTAAGATAATAAATGATATTCGCCTCAATTCTGATTCTGGCAAAATATCAGTGCTGGTACTCCTAGATCTTAGTGCTGCGTTTGACACTGTCGATCAAAACATACTCTTAGAGAGACTGGAAAACTGGGTCGGGCTTTCTGGGACGGCACTCAAATGGTTCACAGTCATACTTAGAAGGGAGAGGTTATTATGTGAGTATAGGAGAGCATAAGTCTAAGTGGACGGCCATGACATGTGGAGTCCCACAAGGCTCAATTCTTGCACCGCTCTTGTTTAGCCTGTATATGCTCCCACTAAGTCAGATAATGATGAAGAACCAAATTGCCTATCACAGCTATGCTGATGATACCCAGATTTACCTAGCCTTATCTCCAAATGACTACAGCCCCATTGACACCCTCTGCCAATGCATTGCTGAAATTAACAGTTGGATGTGCCAGAACTTCCTTCAGTTAAACAAGGAGAAAACTGAAGTCATTGCATTTGGAAACAAACATGAAGTTCTCAAGGTGAATGCATACCTTGACTCTAGGGGTCAAACAACTAAAAATCAAGTCAGAAATCTTGGGGTGATTCTGGAGACAGACCTTAGTTTCAGTAGTCATGTCAAAGCAGTAACTAAATCAGCATACTATCATCTCAAAAACATTGCAAGAATTAGATGTTTTGTTTCCAGTCAAGACTTGGAGAAACTTGTTCATGCCTTTATCACCAGCAGGGTGGATTACTGTAATGGTCTCCTCACCGGCCTTCCCAAGAAGACCATTAGACAACTGCAGCTCATCCAGAATGCTGCTGCCAGGATTCTGACTAGAACCAGAAAATCTGAGCATATCACACCAGTCCTCAGGTCCTTACACTGGCTTCCAGTTACATTTAGGATTGATTTTAAAGTACTTTTACTTGTTTATAAGTCACTCAATGGCCCAGGACCTAAATATATTGCTGATATGCTCACTGAATATAAACCGAACAGACCACTCAGATCATTAGGATCGAGTCAGTTAGAAATACCAAGGGTTCACACAAAACAAGGGGAGTCTGCTTTTAGCTATTATGCGGCCCGCAGTTGGAACAAGCTTCCAGAAGAGATCAGATGTGCTAAAACATTAGCCACATTTAAATTAAGACTCAAAACTCATCTGTTTAACTGTGCATTTGAATGAGCACTGTGCTATATGTCCGAACTGACTGCAATGAATTTTATGTATAATCATTTTCTTTAAATTTATTTTAAATCAATCTCTATATCATTTTAAAATTCCTTGTTTTTATTATTTTTATTTCCATGTTTTTATTGATTTTTAATGTCTATTTCACTTTCTTTTATGTAAAGCACTTTGAATTGTAAAGCACGCTCTAACCTAATGGTTAGAGCGTCGGACTTGTAATCCAAAGGTTGCGGGTTCGAGTCTCCGGCCGGCAGGAATTGTAGGTGGGGGGAGTGAATGTCCAGCGCTCTCTCCACCCTCAATACCACGACTGAGGTGCCCTTGAGCAAGGCACCGAACCCCAAACTGCTCCCCGGGTGCTGCAGCATAAAATGGCTGCCCACTGCTCCGGGTGTATGTTCACGGTGTGTGTGTGTGTGTGTGTTCACTGCTGTGTGTGTGCACGTTGGATGGGTTAAATGCAAAGCACGAATTCCGAGTATGGGTCACCATATTTGGCTGAATGTCACTTCACTCACTTCACTGTGTATGAAATGTGCTATATAAATAAACTTGCCTTGCCTTGCCTAAAGAACCTTGGTGTGCCTTCCAAATGCTTATACAAATTCAGCAAGAGAAAAAGGATTCAGTCCCTAGCTCCAAATTCCATCTAAGGTAACTGAGAATGTCACACTGTCCAGGGAATGTTGCAACTCTTTTTAAGGGATTGGTGATAACAGGCAGGCCATGTCTTTGATCACACCTGATAATATTTGGGAGAAAAATGTGTTTAGGACAGGTGAGGACTATGTTGCAAAAGCATGGGTTAGAGTTGCTACAGGTAAAGCTATTTATACTGTAAGTAATGGGATGGGGGCCAAACTGCGGAAGGCAGTGAACAGTTGGTAGAGGGAAATGCAGGGGTAATTTAGTAACTAAGGTAAAGAATGTAGAGCTGAGCTGTTCGTCTGGAAAGAAAAATGGCCACAAACCATTTACTGTCTCTTTTGACTAGGGCCAATCACTGACTGCTCCTTATTGAGTACAACCACTGACGAGTGAAGTGAATAACATTGATTATACAGGTACAGTTGCACCAGTCAATGGGTGGGATATTTGGCAGCAAGTGAACAGTCAAGTTCTTGAATTTATGTGTTGGAAGCAGGACAAATGGGCAAGTGAACAGATCTGTGGGATTTCTACAAGGGTCAAATAGTGATGGTTAGAGGATTGTGTCAGAGCATCTCCAAAATGGCAAGAGTTCGCAATATGCAGTGGTTAGTACCCAAAAGTGGTACAAGGAACTGGAGACATGGAAGAAGGTTGCCTGGCTCGATGAATCACATTTTTAAATCTTATGCGAGTCATTTACCTAGGGAAGACACGGCAGCAGGATGCACTATAGCAGAGGCAGGCATTGTCGGTCCTGGAGTGCCGCTGTCCTGTAGAGTTTAGCTCCAACCCTGATGAAACACACCTGAACAAGCTAATCAAGGTCTTCAGAATTACTAGGGCTACAGGCAGGTGAGGTTTTTTTCAGGGTAGGAGCTAACGCTGCAGGATATCGGCACTCCAGGACCGACGTTGCCTACCCCTGCACTATAGGAACAATGCCGGTAGGCAAAGGCAGTGTTATGCTCTGGGCAATATTCTGCTGGGAAACCGTGGGTCCTTGCATTCATGTGGATGTTACTATAATACATATCACCTGCCTAAAGATTGTTGCAGACCACATACATCTCTTAATGGTAATGGTGTTCCCTTATGGCAGTGGCCTATTTCAGTAGAATAATGCACACAGCCACACTGCAAGAAACATTCAGGTGTTGCCTTGGACTTTAAATTCCCAAGATCTCAATTGGATCAAACATCTATGGGTTGTCTGGACCAAGCCTTATTTCGTTTCTCAGACTCGCCGGTACTGGCGCACAAGCGCAAGGTCTCTCTTTCCCGCTGCGCACCTCTTTCTCTGCGTCTGATCTGTTCAGCGAGCGGCGGAGAGGAGCATCGCTTTCAGTTAAAACTGAAATATTATGTTGCTTCTCTAATTTTACATGCAAGTATAGCCGAAATCACAGCACAGCTATTGTCTTTATCTTATGTGTAGCTTATTTGATTTTATCAGATGACGGCTCAGTTGTAAATCAGGATTTTTGTGCAGATTAACACATTGGAAGGGAGAGCTGGTTATGCAGTCTTAATGGGTCGTGTTTAAGTCACTATTTCATTCCATTGTCTGACAACAGAAACTGTAAAATATATAAATGAAAACAGTTTTATTGAGAATTTAACTGCATCAAAATACAGTATGTGGGCACTATGTTCTCTTTTCATGTGTCTAATAGATATGGTTCTTTGAAAAACATCTATGACCTTTTGTCTAGTCTTCATGCTCTGTTAACTATGGTTTCACTAATAATAAACATATATTTCATTAAGAATTAAAGATTAGAGTATTAAAAACTTGAAAAGTATTAATTTAAGATACATATAGAACAGATGAATGTGCTATCACGTTGTGATTAATCACGAGTTAACTCATAACAATCATGTGGATTAATCGCAATTAAATATTTTAATCGATGGACAGACCTAATATATACATACATACATAAATACATATATAATTTAATTTTTTCTTCTTCTTCTAATGAGCATTTTTATCAGGCTCCTATGTGTAAGTTCAGTAAATTCACTTTAATGGCATAACTGAACATAAACATAGGAGCCTGGTAAAAATGTTAATTTTAAAAGAAAATTTCAAACGGCACTTAGAGGGTTTTGCTTTTCTTGTTTTTTTTTTTGCTTGCCATGGGCCATGGGCTGACGTCATGTGGTGAGTTGTCTTGTGTTGTAGTCATCATTTCATTGACTGGTGCTCATTGGTATATTCTGGGTCACATTTTAAGGTCCAGTTCTTGCCATTAATAAAACATTAACCACGACATTTGTCTCAATAAACTCCTAATTTGCAGGTTTAAGTAGGATTAGGGATTTAGAATATGGTCATGCAGAATATGTGCTTCATAAGAACTAATAAACAGTCAATATGTTAATAATATGCATATTAATAAGAAACTAGTTAATGGTGAGAATTGGTCCTTGTACTAAAGTGTTACTATATTCTGTGTATAACTGGGGTCTAATGAAGACACATCACATCTGTTTTTGCGAGCTCATTAAATCACATGAGTGTACAATTTTTCATACTTTATGATACACGCACTTACTGCATGATTTGAGGCATCAATCGTGTCTGTAGCACAAAGAGTGCAGGAAAAGTTATGTGCCAAATTTAATGTTTAGGGTCAGGAATTTGTCTCAAATCCTTAACTCCAAGTATGAGCAATAATAAGTATAATGCTTTCCTTAAGAAGAACCACTATTTACTTTTAATAATATTGTAGAAGCAGAGTATTTTGATGTATTGCTAGTAAGTTTAAACAAGTTAGGTATCAAACAAATTGACTTGCACTGAAACAATCAATGATCCATTGAGAGGAGAAGAGATAGCGAAAGAGATAGCATTGCTAATCCTCTGATAGTTGAAAGGCCAAAGCAGGATTAGTTGAGTTCTGGGTGTAAAGCTGTCTTCAAAGCACTGGCCGAGCCCTGATGGTATAAATAGGGCTGCAACATCTAAGCCATCTTTCACGAGTCGGTTAATTTCATCCTGGACTGCTGCTGATTAAGGTTTGAGGTTGAGAAGTGACATTTTTTATGACATAAGACTACATGTTATTTAATTAAACTTCATGCTGCGCCTGGATCCCGTGCCCTGTCTTTACTAAAATGTCACTTTTCACTCAATGTCCTAAAAATCCACATAACTTCATTTATTTTAAAACTCATCTGTATAATATTATCTCTCTATTTTTGATGTTTTTAATCAAGCAATGATTTGCAGAAATAAGAAAGCTCCAAACACTCTAGTTTGTCAGTCGGGAAATACAGGATTAACGGGAAATAGTGCTTGGGTGCACGCACAGCCGATATACGCTCGTAATCTGAGGTCATTTTGGGTATAAATGAGGGGATGAATGTGGCAAACATAGCTGTTAGTTCAGAATTCAGACACCACAATAAAATATGCTGACACCCTACAGTGCTTGAAAATGTATTTGTCCAATCCCAATTTCTTCAGTTTTTTTCTGTATATATAATACTAAATAAAATATAGGGAGGAATGTTGGACGCAGCAATAGTGATTTTTGTAGGTGGTTATGCACGCATATAGGTGGTTATTGCTAATGGGTTTAAAACAAGTGTGCGATACATACATAGCATGTGTTGAGAATTGACTACACACATGAGTGGAATCATACACATGGTTGGCCAAGCTTTTCATCTTACGTTTTCAGTGCTCAGTACTCACTATATCGCCACTTCTCAGAGATTACTATGACGTTTAAGGCCAACAAACAAATAAACAGCAGAGTGATTACAGGCAGATGTATGGGACACAAACAAGTGTGTGTATCTGTTTAAGAAATAAAAACAGAACATTTTTATTTATATGCCAATAAATTGTCTGAAGACAGGTGATACAGCTTCTGATTAGCTGAGGGCATGGAGTGACATGCATCTGATTTGCTGATGATAGTAAAACAGAATATGAATGGTTGAAGATTAACAAGATTAACATAACAAGCATCCGATTGCTTGCAGATGTGTAAAACAGCATATGAAAAACATATGAAAAAAGTATTTTACATGGAAAAACTGGGGATAATTTTTATTGCAAAAGAAATTTAAAAGGCTCTAAGAATTGTAATCCTGAGAATTTTATATATGTAGTATGTAGTGTACATATATAGTATGCAAGTGTTTTTCCTGAAATGTTATAGTTGTTCAGATAACAGTCTCTGTAATGGCAGCAACACACATTTTCACACAAGCAGATTATTGAATAGTATTTTAGTATGTAAACCTCTGGTAGTTAAGGTCAGACAGGATTACGAGGAAGTGCTCTTATGTGCTGTATCAGATCAGTGACGCTCTTACAGAAATCCTGATCTCTGTAGATCTTCATCATTGAGGCCACCATGTGCCTTAAACACACACACACACACACACACACATGCCTTGATTAGCCTATATTAGTATGCTTGATGGGCACATGATGGCATTGTGATCTGTCAGATCACAGCTGTCACATTGTTAACATGAGCACATGAACACATTTTTTTTTTCATCCACTGTGATTTTGATTTCTCTCTTGATGACATTGTAGCCCAAAATATGGTTCTTTATTTACAGTTTCATCCATATAAATGTTTTTTTTTTCATACATAAAAATGTTTATTTATATATTCTGTGATTATATTGTGTTTTAAGTAGTGTTTTAATAATGTGCGTGCAATGAATGAATGAATGAATGAATGAATGAATGAACGAACGAACAAATAAGCAAATAGGTGGATGAACTAATTATTGTGTGAAATTAATGGAATAAAAAGTAATAAAACAAAGGAGGATCTGCATTAGTGATAAAACGAGTCATTATTCTAAAACAATAAACTAGTGTGTATAAAAGAATGGTAACACTTTTTTAAAGGACCAAATCTTACTATTAACTAGTTGCTTATTACAGTACCATGCATATTAGTAGCATATTGTCTGTTTATTAGTACCTGTAAGGCACATATTAATGTCTTTTTCTGCATGACCATATTCTAGATCCCCCTCATACCTCCTAACTTAACAACTACCTTACTAACTATTATTTAGCAGCAATTTAGGAGTTTATTAAGAAAACAAACTTAATTAATAAAACTTTACTGAGCTAGTTAATAGTGAATATATTTTCCTTAATCTAAAGTGTTACCAAAAGCATCTGATAAAATGGGAGTATTATCTCAGCAAGAGCTGATAAAATGTAAAAGCTGTAACTTGAATGCAATGTAAGTCGCTTTGGATAAAAGCGTCTGCTAAATGCATGAATGTAAATGTAAATGTAATTATCTCTTAAAATAAAAATGCTTTACTATTTACAGTATAAAATAAAAACACAGGATTTCATTATATTATGCAATGTTATATTGAGCACTGCTAAACCATTGTCTTCTTTTTAAACTCCAATTACAGTTTTGTTTGGTTCTTGTCATAAATATTGTTAGATTTATGGTGAAATACAATGAGTTAAACTAAAGATTTAAGATTGAAGATCACTGATTCAAATAACATTAAGTAGTCTTTTATGAGTGAGTCGTGAGTCATGAGTCTGGACTAACCTGCAGAATGAATGATTAACTAACCAGCAGACACTTGACAGCCTAAGTCTGTAATAGAGAAGCACAAACCAGAAGAATTACTCTATTCACACACCCACAGACTCACTCCTGCTCCTTGCCTCCACCTCTCTCTCTCTCTCTCTCTCAAACACACACACACACACACACACACACACACACACACACACACGTGTCTGAATGCTACTGTAAAAATAGCCATCTTAAAGAGGCAGCAACTGCCTGAGAATCACTGACAGCTATAGTATGTTATATTTTGAAAAACAAAATATATAAAAAAATCTATAAGAAAAAAATACTAAGATACTTGATAAAAATCTGATTAGAAGTTTTGATGATTCAAAAAATAAATCACTATGCAACATTGGCATTCTCGTTATATACCGTGTATTTGAACAATATAAAATAAAAGGCTATCAAGTTTTAAAAAATACATAATAATAATAATAATAATAGTAACAACATATATACACATACTTCATAAAAAATGTTTTGTCAGAGCAGTTTTCTTGAATGTCTGACTATGGTCAGATCTAGGTTTTAAATCTAAAATATGCCTTAATTAAACCTACTGCATGAAGTTACACCAGGGAGAGTTATTTAAAGGGTCAGAGCAGCTTGAAATAGATCATACGATAAGAAGTGCATGTTTCACTTTGACGGTGCAGAACTGTACAACAAAACACACTGATCAGTCATGCCTTGTCTGAGGCCGCATCAGCTTGCTTGTTTCCAACAGTTTCAGCGCTATCTATTCTCTAAGTGTGGTACATCACGAACCCTGCCTTTGTGCTTTTTATGTAAAGCTGATGACTTTGAAGAACACACTCACACACACTTTGACTCAGACATTGTCTTGTCATTGCTTGAATACCCACACAACATACCTCACACACACCCGTTTGTCTCGAAGACACTCGGTAACACTTACTCTGTCACACTTGTCAACATGAGCACACGCATTCAAAAGTGTCCTACCTCTTTGGGTGTCTTTTTATGGTGAGAAATAGTCTGAGTGATCATGGGAAAGCAGCAGCACAGCAGGCGGAAATATGCAGCATGATGCTGTAAACTGTCTTTTTCCTTATCTTGTCTTCACCTAGTCACTCTTGTGCTGTATCTTCTGTATTCTCACCCGCTGCGAGCGTTCCGTCTCTCTCTCTCTCTCTACAGCTCGCTCTGCCTTCTTTTGGTTTCATGCACACACACACACACACACGTGCAGGGACTCGCACACTTCAGCTCGCTCACCCTTTGTGACCCCCTCCTGTCTCTCCCTCTCTCTGTGGGTATATAATTAGACTCAGTCCTGTCGTGATACAGCTTTCACTCATTGTGGGAACGTTTCTGAGCTGCTGGACGTGCTGGCAGGAAGCCGAGCAGCTTTGCTCATTAACCTCTTAAGAGCTGGGGAATGTACCGACACTGCCTTCCCCCCATTGGCCACTTCCTCCTCCCAGCCCTATCAAGGGCTGCTTTGATTGGCTGCGGCACTACATGTATACAGCAGCTCGTACCATTGGCTATAGGTGCCACATGCCCTGCTTTTCATTTAACCACCAACTTTTTAAATGATCTGACTATGATGAGTAGTAAAAGGCATTCTAGTTTTATTGTGAATCACTGCTTGTAAACTACTGTACTAGAATGTTGTCAGCTTTAAAACCATTTTATCCCTCACATGATTGATGCTGATTTAAAGTTTAAAGTTAAAAATCCAAGGTTTCCAGTGTATGAAGGTTCCCTTAGGTTTTCCCATTTGCTGTAAAAAAAAATAAAAATATATAAAATCATTATAATCAAGAAAATCATAACAATCAAGATTTTATTAATTTTTTTATTACCATTTTTACCATTAGAATACAAAACAGTACTTAAGTATTTATTTATTTATTTACTGCTGGGCTCATCTGGCCAGCTGCTTTGACACAATCTGCATTGTAAAAGCGCTACATAAATAGCATTGACTTGACTTGACTTGACTATTTATTTATTCATTGTGCATTAAAAGTTCACAAGAGCAAAGTATCATACAATTCTGAAATGGAAGTAGTTTAAAAAATGTCTAGTGATAGCGTCCTGCTGTGATCCAGCCAGAGCTTGGACATCCCTGGAGAGACCTGAAAATTACAGTCCACTGACGGAACAACTTCCAACCTGACTAACAGAAGAATAACAGAATCACTGCCAAAGGTGCTTCAACAAAGTATACTGAGTTAGGGGTCTAAATACTTATGGAGTTGTATTTATTTATTTAGGGGTGTGGTGAGTCAAACAAATAATATATTCACACATTGAAAATAACTCCTAGTTTTCAGTGATTTATGCAATGTCACTGTGTGACTGTGTCACGTTTAGAACATGGTCACCAAGTCACATGCTGTGTGTGTGTGTGTGTGTTCTCTTGTGAGCATTGGGGCCTGTTCTCATTTCCTCTCTGTCTCTAACACTCTCACTTCTGTCACACTGTGACATTATCTGACTGCTAACATGCGCACATGCTCCTTGTCAGCAGCCAGACAATCATGAAGGCTCCCAGCTTGTATTTATGAATACACACACTTTCTGAGGAAGTGGTCAATGCAAGCAGAACAGAGGACACGGCTGCTGTTTCTCTGACCCATCAATAGATGTTCCTTAAGGACGTTCTGTAGTCAACTAATTGAGAAAGCATGAGAAAAGATCCTTTTCACATCCTAGTGAACTGCTCACAGTCTGCTTTCTACAAAAGCAGCTATGCTTGAAGGTAGCATCCTAACTGAAATGGAAAAGGTGATTTGCTTGATTTAGGGAGCAGCTCATGAGCCACACTAATAGCCGTGGTTTATAATAATCAGGGGAATCTAGTGTAATATAATTATTTGTTTGCTTTTTTATTCTCCCAGCACAGTATAACTATTGATTATACAATATTAATATTAGCAATTATTATTTGTGCGTTCTTTCAGGGAGATTGTTCACATTGTTTTACATACAACGTTTTCAAGACGTTTCCATTAAAGACATTAGACAGGAAGTTGTGACTTGCTTAGTATGATTTCAAATTTCATAATGCTAAGAAGAACTGGCAACATTATTGCATGTTGGCAGCACAAATGGCGCATTTTAAAGTAACGACATGGCTCATAGTGTTTTGTGTGGCTCAGTTAACCTGTTAACCTTCGCCCCCCATTTTGGACTTCACAGGTGAAAATAACCTACCTAAATTAAAACGGTTACAGTTCCTGACAAAGTGTGCTACAAGCAAATTAGGTATCTTTGGAAAGAAGACACTCTAGGCTTTACTATCTGTCATCCAGAGTTGATAATGCTCAAAAAGATAAAAAGTTATAGACACTGACGTGCCTTGAAAAATATTTTTCCAGACTGAATGTTTTTTTATTCCATATACAAATACATGAAATAAGTCCTGGAGCAATCCAGAAAAGTAATGGATTGAAAGCCACGTGTCTCATGAGTTCATATTTCAAATTTGAAGAAGATACCATGAAAAATGAGATTCCTGCAATATTTTTTCTGAAACTATTTATAGCCCTCCCACCCCCCTGTTTGAGGAAAAATAACCACCAAATGGATTGCAGAATTATACAAACTATTTTAATCATTATACATGTTCCTGCATAGTTTTTCAACTATAAAATAATAGACAGATTTATTTGAGCACTAAAAAATACAAAAATAATTATTTGAGTAATAAAAAAGAAAAAAATGGCTTTGTCTATAGTATGTATACTGAAGTATTCTGATTGCCAGACATGAAGTGATATTGGCAGACATGGTCATATAATCAGTAATCACATGCTGATGTGCGTCCATACAGATGATAATCATACAGATGGGCCATATAATCAATAATAGCTGATCATTGTATCATTGAATCACAATGATAGCCATCATAGAGTTGGTAATAAACACGCTGATGTGTGTCCATACATATTATAATCATGCAGATACGGCCACATTCCCCACACAATACACACATATAAAAAATGTAGAAGAAAAAAAAAAGAAAGTTTTTTTATGGAAAAAGCAGATCGCTAAGTTACGCCCCGCTCAGATGACAGCGTGCGTGTCACAGCGTGCGTCACTCAGGAGAGCGCGCCAAATTCAAACAATCTATATTTCGCTTATCTTAGACTTTTTTTTCCGTGGACGGTCTCATTCTGTTTGTAAAACTGTATGCTACAACACCGTGTTGTTTTTTTACCACCAAGACGCTGTTTTTGAGCGTAATTTATTCCATAACAGGCGCGAACAATAACTTTCCCAAAGAAATGAAACGTAAACAAAGGAATATTCATCCTTATTACAACGTTATTGTTTCGCTGGACTAAAAGTGCTCGCTGGGATGTTGTTCTGTGGACCCTTACCTCTCTAACTAAACTGGGATTTCAGCAGTGGACGCGTTTGTAACTCGTTATTACAATAAATCTGGTACGTACAGCTTTTTTACTCTGCATGTTTTGTTGTGTACTGCTTACACAAATGTAGCAAATACATTCCTTATAAGCTTTCCATCGAAAAACAGCGATCTGTCGTCGATGCTTGAGGCTTAGACCTTCAGAAGGATATATAGTTTGTCAAGATTAACTTTGTCCCGTTTCATTTATTCTATTAGAAAACAATGACACATGCAAACAAAGAGCGTTCAGTGCGCCATCACTCTGGCAAAGGTTAACAGGTTAAACACAGTAAACATTTTACAGGTGCTCTGAGTTTGGATTTATTAAATAATACTTTTGTAATAGTTCTGTACTCATGTTTTGTTATATGGACTTTTACTTAATAGATCTGTTCTGTTCCTGTTTCCTTAAAGGGCACCTATTATGCCCCTTAATAGGCCTTTATCACACTTCTGCAATTGAAAAGCAGAAGATTCAAATACTAGCGTAAAAGAACTTCCGCTGCAGCCTCTATCTATGGTTGTGCCCATAGCACGGCATTGTTTAGAAGACCTATACGTCTTCTAAAGACACCAATCTTAGTTTACAACAATTAATTGAGTATTATGAAACCAAGGAATGTGTTGCCATGATATCCCGATGAGTATTTTGTGACTTAAACAGGAGTGCATGAGCCATACTGTATGTGTATATGCAATTATTCACAGTCTGATCACCTTATTTTATTACAGAACAGCCAGAAAACTATACAAACAATTATCACATTAATAAGCGTTAGAATTAGCCAAAACTTAAAACATTAATTATGACTAAAGGCTGTATAGAAGGATTAAATTAAAGGTTTAGGGCAAACTTGTTGAATTAAACATAATGCTTAAAATTTTTCCATGAATTGACTTTATGATGCAATCCTCTATAAGTGCATCAAATTGAAGTTGTTCAAATAAAGAAATATTTCCAGCCCATAGACGATAATTAAAAATAAGTTTGATAATCTTAATCTAGATATTTTCTGTGATTGCGTGCAATGATTGAATATCATTATACTGTGAACAAGAGCGAGAGGTTAATCACAATTCATATAATTAAAAAATAAAATAATATTAAAAATAAAATTAAATCAGTTCGAGTATTCCTCTGGTAGTAACTTGAACTGCACGCTCTTCATTAATCTGACTGACAACACCGCGTCGCTCAGATAGACTATGTTACACATTAAAATGAAGGATGACATGATATATGGTATGGAAAGGGTATAAATACGCAGTTTTTACATTGGTGTTAATTGTGTTCAATGTTCAATTAAACTAAATTATTAATATTATATAATAAACTAAATTATAAATTTTCTTCACAAAACTGGCATCTGTCCATTGACAATAAAGCAGGTGGAAATTCCTTTACGCTACTAATCGGAGCTGGATGTGATGACACGCGGACTGTGATAAAGGCCTATATAAATCTCAGAAAGTAATATAAGTCTCAGACTTGTTCCTAGAATGTGACTGAGAAGTTTCATACTCACAGATCATTTGTTATTCCATGCTGAAAATGACCATTATAACAAAAGCAAAAAACATGCTGTTTTCGTTTATGTATATTTAAATGCAAATGCTGCTCCCCGCCCCCTTTCCAGAAGAGAGGCTGTGCCTTTACAGCTTGTGCCTTGGATACTCTGCCAAAACTAAAACTCCTGTTTGGTTTTGATTATCATATTTATCTCGCTCACGTCATATTGAAGTTCTTTGACATCATGAAAGTTTATTATTTGCACACATTTTAAAGGGGTCCTATCGGTCACACCACAGCCTTATCACCCTGCAGCCAAAGAATGGTTGCCCACTGAAGCTAAGCAGGGTTGAGCCTGGTCAGTACCTGGATGGGAGACCTCCTGGGAAAACTAGGTTGCTGTTGGAAGAGGTGTTAGTGAGGCCAGCAGGGGGTGCTCACCCTGTGGTCTGTGTGGGTCCTAACGCCCCGGTATAATGACGGGGACACTATACTGTCAAAAAAGCACCGTCTTTCAGATGAGATTTTAAACCGAGGTCCTGACTCTCTATGGTCATTAAAAATCCCATGACACTTCTCATAAAGAGTAGGGGTGTAACCCCGGTGTCCTGGCCAAATTCCCTCCAATGGCTCTTGTCAATCATGGCCTCCTAATAATCCCCATCCACTTGATTGGCTCTATGACTCTCTCTCCTCTCCACCTGTAGCTGGTGTGTGGTGAGCGCACTGGCGCCGTTGTACCGTGACTGCCGTCGCATCATCCAAGTGGATGCTGCACACTGGTGGTGGTTGAGGAGAGACCCCCCCCCTCATGATTGTAAAGCGCTTTGGGTGTACAGCTATACACAATAACGCGCTATATAAATGCATCATTCATTCATTCCTTCATTGATTCATATGACGTTGCTAAAAAGAACATTATTTTGTGGATTTGGTGTAATGCAATGTGTTTATGTGGTTTAAGGTTAAAAAAACACATTATTTTCCACACACTGTACATTATTGTTGCTCCTCTATGCCCCGCCTTTCTGAAATGCGTCGACCTTTACAAAGCTCATCGTTCTGAGAAGCAAGGTGTGCTCTGATTGGCCAGCTATCCAGTGCGTTGTGATTGGCCGAATACCTCAAGCATGTAACAGAAATGTTACGCCCCTTACCGTATTGTGATGCCGTGTCCTAGCGTGATGACACAAAAACAATAAAACCCATTATAAACGAGGTATTTGTTGCATCCAGTGGGACATAATTACTGATAATAATGACTTATACTGTCTTTTTACGTGTCGCGTTGCATAGTTGCATTTCCGCATTTGTGATCATAGAAACGGCAAACAACAAGCGCTAAAAAATGCATAAATGTACTCTACACAGCTCAAAACTTGCATTTGAATAGTCAGTGGCAAATTCTTTAAAAATCAAAACATACTTACAGGCTGTGAGTCAGAAGTGCCAGACTGTCCTTGCAAAGTTGGAATTGCCCCACTTTATAGAAACAGTCTTTGTGCAAGCCAGCATTGTAGGCTACTCTTCCAGGTTCAGGAAACAGTCCTCCGTAAAATGTGCTGCACACACTCTAATATTTGGGTTTAACTTTTCTGTAACAGTGTTATAAATGCAATTTAACCACTGATTTCTAGTTGTGTCCTCCTTTGGAAACCCAAACAAAGTACTTTCGCTTTCACAACAAAACACAGCGTCTCCAACACATGGCGCCAGAGTGAGAATAAAAAGAATATCTCTTTGGGTTTGAGACTTTAGTCTTTGCAACTTTAGGGATCTTATCTATGCATGAACAGCTTGTAACACTCCAAAGAGAAAGGAAAACTTGAAATCGCATCATATGACCCTTCATCATATGAGAAAGCTGGTTGTCAGACGGTGTGTTGAAAGTAAGTTCTCTTTTGCATCTTAAACTATCAAAAACATAAAAAAGTTCATACAAACACTATTGGTTATGTCTGTTAATGTAAACAGCTAGGAAAGAAATTGCATGTGTATATTAGATTCGTTGTGACAGCTGCGTAATGTACAAACTGTTGCCCATGCTGTTAATTTAAATCAAACAAAAATCACTTACTGCTCTTGAGTTATTATCTTCAGGAGCTTTATAGGAATACAATTCTTTCTTGAATGCTTATTTTAAATGCTCTAGTGAGGAGATAAACTTGACCGACTGTGTATCGCTACCTCACGGGAAGAAGACAATCACTTCCCTGCAAAGCTTAGCTCCAACCTTGATCAAACTTGCCTGCCAGTAACTTTCTAATAATTTTGAAGACCTTGATTAGCTTGTTCAGGTTGTCATATATTCCCTGTGTCTATGTCTAGGACTTTTAGTATATACAGTAGTTTTGTATTTCATTGTTGCCTTGTTCCCCTCAAACAAGGCAACAATGAAATGAGGGGAAGTCGTGGCCTAATGGTTAGAGAGTCGGACTCGTAATCCAAAGGTTGTGGGTTCGAGTCTCGGGCCGGCAGGAATTGTAGGTGGGGGGAGTGAATGTCTCTCCACCCTCAATACCACGACTGAGGTGCCCTTGAGCAAGGCAACGAACCCCCAACTGCTCCCCGGGCGCCGCAGCATAAATGGCTGCCCACTGCTCCGGGTGTATGTTCACGGTGTGTGTATGTGTTCACTGCTGTGTGTGTGCACGTTGGATGGGTTAAATGCAGAGCACGAATTCCGAGAACGGGTCACCATACTTGGCAGTATGTCACTTCACTTCACTTCACTTCTCAAGTATCCCTGCTGCTCTGTTCTCCTTGTTTGTTGTCATGGACACTCATTGAACCACAAGCATCTAATTACTGATTAGTTCATTGCTTCAGTTCTGTATGTATTTCCCTTGTGCTTTATCAGTTGTTGAATGTTATGGTTGTCACTCTGGCGTTTTGTTCTTGTTCTTTGTTTAATTTGTCACTTAGTTAAACTAGCTGCAAATAGATCCTTTCCTCTGCCTGTTTTGTCAAGTCCAAAGTAATAGAACAGCTGACCGTCTAGCAGGATCTCAGCGTTTCCCTGAGGACCACACCCCAGGAATTTTTGGACTTGGCTTTTCACACCAATTTTTCGGACAATTGTTTAAAGATTTATTTTGGGCATTTTTCGCCTTTATTGTGATCGGACAGGAAACAAAGTGGGAGAGAGATGGGGGGTGGGATCGGGAAAGGTCCTCGAGTTGGGATTCGAACTCGGGACATCCATAGCGCAACACCGTTTTGCTGTGTTCATTAAGTCCACAGCAAGAAAAGGAGATTAAAGACGTTCTTGCAGAAGTCGCTGTCCGAAGTCGCTGCAGATAAACTTGTGACAGCAACTTCTGCAGGAACTTCTTTAATCTCCTTTTCTGGCTGTGGACTTAATGAACATGAACACTTAAATCACAACTTTCCATAGATGGTCCTCGAGGGAGTTTTTGTGATTTTGAGAAGCAGGCTCTGCGGTGCACTCAAGCCCAGTGGACTCAGTATTACCTAGTGATGTGACGTTCGACACCGAGGCTTCGAAGCTTGTATTAAAAAAAAAACCTGAAACATTTCACAGTGAAGCACTGTACTGGAGCTTTGCCATAACCATGTAATCTGTGACATCTGAAGCTTCTTTTTCACACACAAGTATGTGATTGCTTCGTATTCTGATTCAAATTATATGAACCCCTTGCACAGGTGTCAAGTGTCATTTACTTCTTTGTTAAGAATAAAACATAATAAGAATAAATATGTACATGTGTAGTTTTGTGCATGTTCATTTTGTAGGCCTAGTAATCCCCACATACAAGCACTTCTAATTGATAATAATATTAATGAACTTAACAATATTAATTCATTTTTATCATATATGCCTACATGAACCATGCTTATACTTTCAGAAGTTTATTCACAGATTAATTTATTCATACCTTGTGGAAGTAAAATTACATGGTTAATTACATTCTTTATATGGTTTTCGTAGCATAAATTGATTTATTATTTGAAATGGTCCAAAAATCGCTGGGACATGTGGGTTTTTCCACCTTTGACCACAAGATGTCATTAGTGTGCGATGTGTTGAAAAGCTTAGAGTAATGAACCTTTTTACGATACAGTTGAGGGGAAAGCCTTGGCGCTTCGAAAAGCTTCATTTCCCCATCACTAGCATTACCTGTCTTAGAAATCATTACTTTGTTCTCAGTGCTTCCTGTCATGCTGGTCGCCATATTGTGTGTCTGGGCTGCACACACTTCCCCTGATCCTCCAGGGACAGTGGCGTTCTCTGTAGATTGTCCGAGGCGGACAAGTTTTTGGGGCAGACTTGACCTGTTGAAAAGAGATGGTCTTCATCCCTCCAGGGGTGGTGTCACACTTGTCTCTAGAAATATGGCACATACTCTTAGAGTTTATACTTGACTAACTGGGGCCCAGGTCAGGAAGCAGACAGACTGGCTAAACCGATCGTCTGCTAGCTGCCTCACGTCACAGAAGTCAGTTAAAGGGGTCATTGGATGCCTATTTTCCAGAAGTTGAAATCATTCTTTAGGGTCTTAATGAAAAGTCTATAACATACTTTGGTTAAAATTTCTCAATGGTACTGTAAAACAAAACCCTTTTTACCTTGTCAAAATCAGCTCTGCAGATATCAACCCGTTTTTTTTGCATGTTGCTTTAAATGCTAATGACCTCTTCTCACCCCGCCCCTCTCTTCTGTGGGGTGAGGAGCCATGCTCTGAGAAACTGTTTACTTTAGTCGCATTTAGCTGTGAAACTTGCTAACTAGCACATCATTAGGAATAGCGATTGCAAAGATTAAAAAAAACACCTTATACTCACTTCTGCTGTAGGTGAAGCTGAATCACGAACGATTCATATGAACATAAGCGCATTTAGGCTGATCGGGAGGCACATTCCCTTCACAAACAAATGTAATCCTCTGTGTCTTCAGCAGCTCAGGTGTCGGGAGTAAATGACGACTGCTATGTTCATTATTACATCCAACAACAAAACACCTCAATCACTATGGAAACATTCTTGTCTACGTCCCTGCTCCAGCATCGAAACAGTGGCAGTCGGACTGATGACAGCTCACTCAGGGCAGATCTAAGGTAAGACGGCCGTGTCGATCAACTATCGTGGGAGCGGCCTTCGCCTGATTTGAAAAAGGGGATATTAGGTTTTAGAGATTAAATAAAAACCACTTGGTGGATTTTTATCATTATAGGGTAGATGTGTACTCACACTGCCAACACACATTTATATTCAAACAAAATGTAAAAGTGAATTTAGCATCTGATGACCCCTTTAATTCTCAGCACATAGAGACCCTTTCACTTAGATACTGTATCCTACAATAGAGATTGTGTCTGTTCCCGAACTAGAAAATACAAAAAACATTCAAACCAATTTAAGAGTAACAATTTAATTGATGTTCAACTAATAAAACGTATATAATACAGAGAAATAAATGATTAAGCTCGGCTTATTGAATATCAGCTCCCTTTCTACGAAAGCACTTTTTGTAAATGATATGATCACTGATCATAACCTAGATGTGCTCTGTCTGACAGAAACCTGGCTAAAACCAGATGAATATATTATTTTAAACGAGTCTACCCCCCAAGATTACTGTTATAAAAATGAGCTGCGTTCAAAAGGCAAAGGGGAAGGTGTTGCTACAGTTTATAGCAATATTTCTCAGAGGGCGGGCTTCAAGTATAACTCGTTTGAAGTTATGGTGCTTCATATAACATAATCCAGAGAAACACGTGTTAATGATAAATCCCCTGTGATGTTTGTACTGGCTACTGTATACAGACCACCAGGGCACCATACAGACTTTATTAAAGAATTAGCTGATTTTCTATCTGAGTTTGTACTGGCTGCAGATAAAGTTTTAATTGCTGGTGATTTTAATATCCACATTGATAATGAAAAAGCTGCATTAGGATCAGCATTCATAGACATGCTGAACTCTATTGGGGTTAGACAACACACATCAGGATCTACCCAGCTAACAAAAACAAGTTGTCAGAACGTTTTGCTAACTGTAATCATTTTAGAACTATTATTTTAATTGTAGTTTCTGGAAATCGAATCGTATTGATTCGATATTGGTATTTTTAATATATACTAATCAAAACGTTCAACTTATACCTTATTAACGATACCTCATTAACGACTTGTCCAGCAAGCATTAAAACCAGTATCTCTTAACAATTCAATTTATTCCCGTGGCCACAGTAATACAGAATTGATTAGGTGATTTTGAACATAGGTAACGCAAATCTTTGGCAAATAGTTTCAGATTTGAAAATCACATAGCACCAGACAAAAGATCTCTTTATAAATCAAAGTTTATTTGCTACTCTACAATACTACTAAGCTAAAATAATACAAAACAGAATACGTACACACACAAACACACACATTGCAGGCAATGAACTTGAAGAAAGCTTAAACTAGCACTCTTTTGCTAGATGCTGAAACTTTCCCTGAGGGAGTTTCAAGCAGAGAACTTGTCTATCTTTACTCTCAAAATTACTTCAACCAGTTTCCAGCAGAATTATTGAGAATTATTTGATTACTTGCTCTGAGTTGTTTCGTTCCTTTCCTGGCTGAGGGAATCCTGGGTGCGGATTTGCTGCTGAAGTTGTCGTTGTGTGATGTCACTGGGGATGCCCTCCTGCAATTGGTTGGTTTCTCTGTGACGTAATGACGCTCTTAGGAAGTCTGTTTAGAGCCAGATGGTATATGGCTGAGAGCGCTTAACAGCACTCAGATGAGGAGCCGGAGTTTCAAGCAGGTCAGCGCGCAAGCAAACAGCAACAAGCAAAGCTTCTGTGACCATTTAAATGGCCCGATTTTGGGTCCACCCACGGGAGGATTCTTGCAATCAGATTGTGCCTATGGGGCGGAGCCCCGCCCCGAACGGCGTCATCCTGTGCATACATTATCTGTTCAGTTGTTTTGTCACATGAAGAAAATCCTAACAGATTTCTATTCGTGTTGTAATCATGTATTATGACGCTAAAAGTCAACTTTCATCCACACCAAATTATCGCTGACACAACTAGCTTTCATTCAAAATCAAACAACAGGTATTTGGCATACACAAAGTGCATACCTTAATTTTATATACTACATGGGTTAATGCATCGATTAATATATAACCTTTATTTAACTAGGAAAGTCACATTGAGGTTAAAACCTCTTTTACAAGTGAGACCTAGTCAAGACAAGGTCAGATAGCAGGATTAAACAAATAACAAACCACAAACAAAACCAACATCATCAATGAATACAACAAAGAATACAGTAGCATAAGCATTTAGGTATTACCTAATACCCTGTATAATACTGTTCACAAAAACGACATTAATAAGATCGTGTTGATAATGAATTTAAGTGGAAGTAGAATTATCAAAACATCTACACTTAGCAATGACCAATTCTTTTATTCTATGTTTAAAATCATTTAAAGAGATGAGGGATTGTAGTTTAAGTTTAGTCTGCACATCATTCCAGGACCAGGGACCATAATAGAACAGACTTAGCTTTCCAGCCTCTGTTCTAATAGCCGGCACTTTAAACTGTAACCATTTTTGTGACCTGAGATTATAGGAATTTTGAAATGATAAAAATTTCCTATATAGATATTTTGGAAGTTTTCCTAAAATAACTTTATAAATTAAAATATACCAATGTTCAAGCCTGCGCAAATGCAGAGATGACAATCCTACCAAACTGTAAAGTAAACAATGATGTGTCCTAAAACTAGAGTTTGTGATATATCTGAGGGCAGAGTGATAAAGGGGGTCAAGTTTGGACAAGGTGGACAGAGAGGCAAATCTGTAAATAGTATCCCCATAATCAATCTGTGACAGAAAAAGGCTAACAACTAAACGTTTTCTTGAAACCAAAGAAAAACAGGACTTTAGTCTATACAGAAAACCCAATGTGAATTTTAATTTCTTTACAAGGAAACCAACATGATATTTGAAATTTAGGTTTTTATCCATCCAAAAACCCAAATATTTGTAATTATCTACAGACTGGATACAAATTCCATCTAATGACTTGATGCAGAAGGATGTTAGTTTTGTTCGCCCATTTTGAAAAACCATAACTTTAGTTTTATGTGGGTTTAGCAACAGCTTCAAATCTAATAGGGCATATTGCAGGATATTGAAATCTGCCTGCAGATTTGAAAAAGCTAATTTAGCTGTGGGGGCACAAGAATACAGAATTGTATCATCTGCATAGAGGTGATATTTACAAAAATTAAAATTATCACAAACATTATTAATATAAACTAGGAAAAGCAAAGGACCCAAAACAGAACCCTGTGGAACACCCTTAGTTACAAGGACTGGATTTGACAGGTCATTGCCATTTTTGACCATTTGTGAACGATTGGTCAAATAGCTATGAAACCATTTGACCGCGTTACATCCAATACCAGCTCTCAGCAGGGTATTAACCAATAATGAATGGTCCACAGTATCAAACGCCTTTGTGAGGTCTATGAACAGAGAAACACAGCTAAGTTTACTATCCATAGCCTCTTTGATATCATCCATAACTTTTAAAGTGGCGGATATTGTACTATGCCCCGACCGGAACCCAGATTGCATTTCATTTAAAATATTATGTGAGTGTAAGTATGATTTAAGTTGAGTAGCAACTAAAGATTCCAATATTTTAGAAAGAACAGGAAGATTAGAGATGGGTCGAAAATTATTCATATCAAATCGATCACCAGATTTGAACAGGGGAGTAATGTAGGCTTGCTTCCAGATTGTTGGGATCTGATTACAACTTAATGACATATTAAAAATATGAGTAATAGGCTCAGCTATAACCGGTGCAGCCACCTTTAACAAAAAGGGATCTAGACCATCAGGTCCAGGCGCCTTTTTAGGGTCAATAGAATTTAGTGATTTCATAACATCTTGAACTTGTAGGGCTTCAAAATCAAATGATAAATCAGAAATAGAAAATGTACTAGGTGGCAAAAAATATGTTGAAGCATCCCTTGAATTTGATGGAAACTGCTGATCAAATAAATGACCTGCCTTCTCAAAGTGTACATTAAAAGCATTTAAAATGTCACTTTTATCTGTAATGGTTACATTTCCAATATTCAATTTCTGGGGAAAATCTGAAATCTTTTTGTTCTACAATACTTTGATTGTTTTCCAGAATTTAAAAGGATTGTTAAAATTATCAGAAGTTACATTAAGATAATAATTTGATTTAGAGGCCCGAATGGCTGAGGTACATTTATTTCTCAAAGTTCTAAAACGCTGCCAATCTACATTACTGCTGGACCTCCTTGCAAGGGACCACTGTTTATTTCTTAATTGAATTAACTGGGCTAGTTCTTGAGTAAACCAAGGATTAACCCTATTTTTTATTCTATGCTTTTTAAAAGGAGCATGTTTATTGGCAATCAATAGAAACTGTTGCTGAAAAAAATCAACAGCTTCATCAACAGTAGGAATCAATACAACATGGTTCCAGTTCAGTCTTGCCAAGTCAGATAAAAAATGCCTGCTCTGAAAAATGTTTAAAATAGCGTCTAGAAACAGTAAGGCCCTTAAGTTTCGGTATTTTGGTGTTTCTAACACATCCTATTGCACAATGGTCGCTTAGGTCATTCACAAACACACCTATTGCTGTATACTTATGAGCCCTGTTAGTAAGAATGACGTCTAACAGAGTGTCACTATTAGGCTTAGATGGATTAAATCTGGTGGGGCTATCAATGAGTTGTACTAAATTTAGAGAATTACAAGCCAATTTAAAATTCTCTGATTTGTTACTGAGCCAATCCCAATTTAAATCACCAAATAAAATTATTTCAGAATTATTTAACTTGGACAACACTTCAGTTAAAGTCGATAGGGTCTCGTTAACAGCAGAGGGGGGCCTATAGCACCCAATAAGAGTAAATGGAGCATTTGCAACCCCAATGTTTAAAGCAATGAGTTCAAACTGTCTTGGAATTGACTGAGAAAGTAAAACAGACACAGGAAATCTTTTAGATACATAAATAGCTACGCCACCTGCACGCCCTTTTCGATCTATTCTGTAAACATTATAACCACCAACACAAATAACATCATCAGGGACAGACGGTTTCAAGTCAAGTCAAGTCTGCTTTATTGTCAATTCTTCCACATGTACAGCACATACATACAGAGAATTGAAATTGCGTTACCCTCAGACCCTTGGTGTAAACAGTTAACATTAAACACGTTCAAATACAGATAATACGGTTTAAACATATGTACATACAACTCTATAGCTACACAAGTAAGGACATTGTAGAAAAAAAATAAAGAAATAGATAAAGTGGCATAAGGCGCATGGCAGATAGTGCAAACCAGTTAAATAAAAACAAAACTGTGCAGATATATTTGTAGTGCAAAAAGAGCTTATCAATCTGAGAACATTGTAGAAAAATAAAAATAAAAAAAGATAGATAAAGTGACATAAGGCACATGGCAGAATAGATGGAGTGCAAACCAGTTAAATAAACCAAAACTGTGCAGATATATGTGTAGTGCAAAAAGAGCTTGTCAGTCTGAGGACATTGTAGAAAAATAAAAAATAGATAAATAAAGTGACATAAGGCACATGGCAGAATAGATAGAGTGCAAACCAGTTAAATAAACCAAAACTGTGCAGATATGTGTGTAGTGCAAAAAGAGCTTGTCAGTCTGTTACATTGACAGGAGAACAGTCTTTTTATGAGACTATCCGAGGAGGCCGTTGTGATCTCTGAAACTTTAAGCCAAGTTTCAGAGATCACAACAATATCTGGATTAGCAGACATAAACCACGTTTTCAATAAATCCAGTTTGGGTAATAAACTTCTGGCATTGATATGTAGAAAACCAATTCCATGCCTATTAGCAAATTCAGTAGGTGTGGAAAGATGATGTAAATTAGGCAGAGGACCAGGGTTTACATTAACATTACCAGAAACAAATAAAAGCAATAAAATCAATGTTCGTGAAAGAGATTTTTTAACATTAAAAGAAGATTTATGATGGGAGAAAGTCCTTGGACAGCCATAAGAAATAACTGATTCAAACACCAGCAAGGCGTGTGGGAAGATAATCCTTATATGAACAATTATTAGTACATTGAGAAGTTGATCAGTGGTAAAGTTTGTCGCGAATTGCCGACTTGATGGAAGATCATAAAAATTCGTAGAAAATGAACGTTGTATGCAACAATGCTTGCGTGACAGCGGCGTACACGCGAGACAAACAAAAAAGATCAGCACAATCGTGAATTTTAAAGTCATTTTTTTAAAAGTCACATCCAGCATCCAGAGAGACTGAAGAAACCGGCAGCAGAAGGGGAGAAGGAGGCGAAAACAATCACCTGAGATTTATGACCGAAGATATGCATCCACCGCCTCACACCCGGCGTGAAAATTGTTTGGCGCACAAATTGCACAGCAACCTCGGATCGGAAGGCGTAGTCACTATGGCAGATCCTTTGAGACCCGAGATCGAAATCCAACGATAGGCCAACTCGAATGCAAGATCAAGCAATCGGATGAGGGAATCCGCCAAATCTTTTGCTGATCGCAATCTCACCACCGGAGACGAGCCTCTACGGCCTCTGAACAGTTAGGGTTAGGCCCACAGAAAGCGTTATAACGTTATAAGAAAGCCACAGTAAAATCCTGTTCTGGAATACATCCAGATGTTCCCTCAAATTTATCCTGGTAATTTAGAGGTCTCCTGAGATAAGGAGATTTAGGGCAGGAAATCAACCAGCCAGTCAAATGCAGATGCTGGGAGGGGAAGTCTTAACTCCTGCTAAGGAATGTGCTGTCTTGAAATTATTTTGTGTGTGTCCTGCCCTACAAGGCATTACACACCCCCCTTTGCTCGGTGAGGTTCCCATTGTGAACGTCGGTGGGCACTGGAACAAGAAGCAGGGAGAACAGGACACAAGACACAATCAACATCTCCATCACTGACTGAATCCTGGTGCAGGGTAATTTGGGAATGAACAGGTTAAAGACTTGAGAAGATGTAGGATTACGTTCTTATCACATCGGAAAATGCGCGGGACGCCTGACGTGCATTTGTTGAAAGACTCTTGAATGGCGTTCACTCGCTTGTATTGGAAGAAGGCCAGTATCAAAGTCACAACATATCCTACAATAGTAGAAATGCAAAGTGCTGTGTCAGCGGCAGACCAAGACCGAATAATTGGCGCGCCAGCAGGCGGAAGGCGAGCGATAGCTTCTAAAGCTGTATCAACAGGAATTAAGTCAATGAGTTGCATTCCTTCCTCCTTGATCCTTTCTTCCAATTCTGGATCAAGGATGAAGGAGTGCTGTTTGAAGAAGGGTGAGATTTCGATTTCAGCCTGATAATCGTCATCAGTAAGGTGATACAATGCAAAATCATCAATATGGAGGCTCGAGCCCTTAGGGACTGTGATCCATAGAGTTTGGTTAGGTGGGATAATGTGTGTGGCTGTGTCATGTTGATTGTATGTGAGGGTAGCCGTTTGCGCTGGGGTGTTGACCAGCCATCGGGTTCCGATAATTTCGGCTTGCGTTACCTCAACTTGAGAATATGGTGTCGCTTCGGTGGGGCAGCTAGTGTCGGGTCTAAGGGATTCTAGGCTGCAGATGCCCTCAGTATTATCGCGGACAAAGGGTTTACTTGGGCAAAGGAAGTGAATGTCATTCGTGAGCATACACATCTTTAGGTTTGGGGCCAGGTACAACTGCTCGTTGTTATCGTGATACGCCACGACTTCAGGAGTGTGGATTTTGACAAAGGTGTTCCTTTGCCAAAATCCCACATTCACAACATCTTTGAGCCAGTAAATGTTATTAGCGCTGATAATGGGCAAACTGAGGAGAAAGGCCCAGTCGCCTGGATCACTTGACAACGGTTCTCACAATGAGTGACAACGACTTTATTGAAGGGAGTCAATCTTAATTTTGGTACCTGGATTTAAAGAATTTGGAAAGGGAGTTCCCTGATGAGGGGACTAGAGGGGAAAAGAAATGACAGTGTGAGAGGAAAAGGGATAAACACAAAAGGGTAACACTTTATAATAACGTCCAGTTATAAGTAATTTATAAGTGATTAGTTAATGATGAACTAATCGTTTACAAAACATTCATAAGCAATTAATAAGTGATATGCTAACAATTTGTGTATGTTTTCTTAATTCATTTAAAAGTCATTTACAAGTAATTAGCTAATGATGAACTAATCATTTACAAAACATGACTATGCATTCATAGATGATTAATAATTGATATGTTAATATTTTTATCTATGTTTTGTAGAATAAGTTTTGAATCATTTACAAGTGATTAGATGATGATGAACTAATCATTTACAAAACATAACTATACATTCACAAATGATTAAGTATATGCTAACAATTTATAAATCTGTCATAAGTTATCTTTAAATATAGCATCATGAAATAATCAAACAGATCCTTAATGGTCAATAGTTAATAGTTAATATATTATTAATCACTTATAGATCATTGAAATGTCAACATTGTACTATTATCTCAATAAACATTATAAATCATTTACAAAGCTTTCTGCATCCCCTAATCTAAAGTGTAAACTACTCATCAGTTGTAAATGTTTTACAAACTTTATGGTTTCCAGTTGTGTGTGCGTAAATATATATATTCACAAACAACCTGTAACCTGGAAGGTTTGTAAAACATTTACAACTGATGATTAGTTTACACTTTAGATTAGAGGATGCAGAAAGCTTTGTAAATGATTTATAATGTTTATTGAGATAATAGTACAATGTTGACATTTCAATGATTTATAAGTGATTAATAATATATTAACTAGTAACTATTAACCATTAAGGATGTGTTTAATTATTTCATGATGCTATTTATAAAGATAACTTATGACAGATTTATAAATCGTTAGCATATTACTTAATCATTTGTGAATGTATAGTTATGTTTTGTAAATGATTAGTTCATCATTAGCTAATTACTTGTAAATGACTTTTAAATGAATTAACAAAACATACACAAATTGTTAGCATATCACTTATTAATTGCTTATGAATGTTTTGTAAATGATTAGTTAATCATTAACTAATCACTTATAAATGACTTATAACTGGACGTTATTATAAAGTGTTACCCACAAAAGAGACACAGCGAAACACAAAGAGATACACAAAGAGACACAAGGACACCGAATGAGATGAGGCAGCAACGAGTGTCACATGTGTGGAGTAACTCCTCTCTACTAGAGGTTGGCCCAAGAGGAGAGAGTGTAAGTGTTGTGTTTAAGCAAGGTAGATATGTTTTCTAAACAACAGAGGTTATGTTAGTGTGGTGTACAGCTTATGATTGTAGGTCTGTGTCAGTGGGTTTGATTCTTCCCCTTTCCCGGTTGGCTGGAGCTCTGGTGCCTCTTTATCTGGTTTCGATGGACCCATCGAAGGACTGGCTCGCTGTTTGATTTTGATTCGGTAGGCCACAGGTGAGAGCTTGTCTACGATCTCGTGAGGTCCTCTCCAGTGAGGCAGGAACTTCTTTGATAAAAGTTATGGAATAAATTACGCTCAAAAACAGCGTCTTGGTGGTAAAAAAAACACGCTTTACAAACAGAATGAGACCGTCCAAGGAAAAAAAAGTGTCAGAAAAGCGGAATATAGTTTATTTGAATTTGGCGCTCTCTCCTGAAAGCGTGACGCACGCTGTGACGCAGCTGTCATCTGAGCGGGACGTAACTTAGCGATCTGCCTTTTCCTTTTCCAAAAAACTGTTTTTTTTTTTTTTCTTCTTCTACATTCTTTATATGTGTGTGTGGGGAATGTGGCCGTATCTGCATGATTATCATCTGTATGGACGGACATCAGAGTGTTTATTACCGACTCTATGACGGCTATCATTGTGATTCAATGATCAGCTTTTATTAATTATATGGCCCATCTGTATATATGGAAGCACATCAGCGTGCGATTACTGACTGTATGACCATGTCATGAATATGTATAATGACTAAAATAGTTTGTATAATTCTGTATAATAATAAGTCCTTTTCTGGATTGCTCCAGGACTTATTTCATGTATTTGTATATGAAATAAAAAAACATTCAGTGTGGAAAAAATTTTTCAAGGCACGTCAGTGTCTATAACTTTTTATCTTTTTGATCATTATCAACTCTGGATGATGGATAGTAAACCCTAGAGTGTCTTCTTTCCAAAGACACCTAATTAGTTTGTGTAGCACACTTTGTCAGGAACTGTTACCATTTTAATTTAGGTAGGCTATTTTCACCTGTGAGGCCCCAAATGGGGGGATGAAGGTTAACAGGTTAAAAACTCAGGACACCATCAAATACTCTCTTACTCTCTTAGTCACTCTCTCTCCTCTTCTTCTCTTTTGCCACCGGGTTTTGACGCTGCTCTTTGAGCGTGCTCTGGCCCACGTGCCAGCTGCTACCATAATGAGAAGAAAGCCACCTAGTCTTGTTACATCATTTTATTTTTATTCTTTTTCTTTTACTTTAGTTTCTTTTCTTTCCATGGAGTTTCGTGTTCTAATGTAAGTTTACTGCAAAGTCCAGCTCCGACTGCACTCGCTTCAAACTTCAACCAGACCAACTCCACATCCTCAGCCAACACCCAAGACCTCACTTCAAAGACTACTGAACTCTCAACCAATCAGACACATCGGGGAACCCCCTGTATGCAACGACGACACAAAGGAAACCCCTTAACACAGGCAAAGCAAGCAAGTAACGCGCATGAATCAGGCGCATTTAATACATTTATGCAAATATACATTTTAGCCTCATTGAGAAACTCAAAGCGAGGGTTAAATAAGTGATTGATGGTTGTTAAGGTCTATGTAATTGAACATATTGCTGTAAACTTGGGATTTCACATTTCTATTCTCTTAAACTCATCCTTTCCTCACTTTCTCTCTTTCTGCAACGTGTGAATGTTTGTTTTCATGTATTAGATTAGTTTATGTCTTAGGTTTATATAAATAAAATCTTATTTATATTGAAAAGAGACGTATCTTGTGTTTTCTGCTCACAAGTTAATGTCTTAATCTGCCGGCTGCTCCGGGTCCCAAAGACGGTGCTTTTATATCTTTTAATGTCGTCTGTTCATCTCCAAATAGTGTCAGTTTACCACTAACTCATAAGGAAATCACCCCAAAACTCATCTATGATCGCCAAAATCTTTTGGATATCGGCAACGCATACAAACAACAAATCTCGCCGGCGGCTACTGAGAAGCTACGAGGCCTTTGTTTACTGCTGGAGCCGTTCTATTTGCCGCGGGAGTTCACAGTCATTGTAATTGTCACGGTCTACATCCCCCGTGTGCAAACGCTAAGGACGCGCTTTGTGAACTGTATAGCGCCATCAGTGAACAACAAACAAATAACCCCGACGGCTTTTTCATCATAGCCGGTGACTTCAAGATTTGAAATTCCAAGATGGCGCCGCTTTGTTCGTACGGCGTCCAGGTGTTTTTATCTACTTTTTTACTTAGTTTTACTTTCTCTTTTTACACATCTCACGTTGGCACTGATCACCTATAACAAAGAAACACTTTTGGACATTGGAAACCGCTACACCAACCTGTTTCAGGACACTTTATCCAGGAATCCAGCATGGCCTCTGGAGATTCTTCGGAACGCGGAGATGAACAATAACCCACCGAGGCGAAGGATCAAGAAAAACCACGGAAAACTTGCTGGGATTCGAGATAGACTCAGGAGAAGGGCTCACAGTCCTCCCCTTCCGAGCATTCTGCTCGCAAATGTCCAATCCTTGGAGAATAAGATGGACGATCTTAGAGCCAGGATTAGTTTCCAACGGGACATAAGGGACTGTAACATCCTTTGTTTGTCAGAAAGATGGCTTTCGTCCATGGTCCCGGACACTGCTGTAATGCCAAGTGATAACTTCTCTGTTTTTCGGACGGACAGAACAGCAGAGGCCGGTAAATCCAGGGGTGGTTAACCCTAACCTAACCTAACCCTAACCCTACACAAAGTAAATACCTTAATTTTATATATTACATGGGTTAATGCATCGATTAACATCCTACCTTCTAAGTAATCACACCAAGCATATGAAAGACAGGAGATACAGCGTTAGTATGTATTGTCTATTGAGTATATTGCTTTAATAGCAATAAGAATAATGAAATATATTTTGGCAGAAGGTCAATAAAAATTTGGGTGTTCTTTGCACAAGAAAAAAAACGCATTCCTTTGGAATGCAGGGAGGACGAAAGGGGAGCTGTCCGGGGCTCATGAGGGTGTCCTGTTGGGCGTGTACCTGTGAGACTTCAACGCCCAGTCTCATCTCTCCTGGTTGATAAAATCATTGAATTACATGTTAAGCAATCAGGAGGTTGTGTCCAGATCCAGATGTCTTTGTCCTTTTTCTGGTTGAATTATGTTTAAGTTATAAGAAAGCCACAGTAAAGTCCTGTTCTGGAATACATCCAGATGTTTCCTCAAATTATCCTGGTTTTTAGAGGTCTCCTGAGAGAAGGAGATTTAGGGCAGGAAATCAGCCAGCCAGTCAAATGCAGATGCTAAAAGGCGTCTTAACTCCTGCTAAGGAATGCGCTGTCTTGAAATTATTGTGTGTGTCCTGCCCTACAAGGCATTACATAACATTCCTATTAAGTTATGAAAACGTTATTTCAGAATGTTTGGTACACGTTGAAAACGTCCAGTTTTTTAATGTTTGAGGAACATTCTAATCTATAATTGTCATAACATTATGAGAACCTTATATTTAAATGTTCTCTCTATGTTTGAAACACCCATATTTTATGTTATGAGAACATTTCTTACTGATTATACAAACATTCCCTTTGATCTTTTATACCTCTTATGACAACGTTATTTTTAATGTTATGCAAACGTTCAAAACGTCCAGGTTTTTTAATGTTTGAGGAACATTTTTTTATCTGTTATGTGAATGTTACAAGAACATCCCAATCTACAGGTGCATCTCAATAAATTAGAATGTCGTGGAAAAGTTAATTTATTTCAGTAATTCAACTCAAATTGTGAAACTCGTGTATTAAATAAAGTCAATGCACACAGACTCAAGTAGTTTAATCTTTGGTTCTTTTAATTGTGATGATTTAGGCTCACATTTAACAAAAACCCACCAATTCACTCAACAAATTGGAATACTTCATAACACCAATAAAGAAAAAAAAATGTTTAGTGAATTGTTGGCCTTCTGGAAAGTATGTTCATTTACTGTATATGTACTCAATACTTGGTAGGGACTCCTTTTGCTTTAATTACTGCCTCAATTCGGCGTGGTATGGAGTTGATCAGTTTGTGGCACTTGTGACGAGTCGGCTGCCTCTCCCCTTATTATCATCACCACCCCGTCCCGTATTCGCCGCCCTTCACCAGGCTCCCAACGGGAATGGGTGTGTGAGAGAGGAGGGGCGCTGAAACAGCCAGGGCTGGCGGCGTGTGATAAGGTGCACCTGATGTGAATAGAGCCTCATCACCGCCGCCGTTTAAATGCCGAGCGCGCCTCTCCTCGGGAGACCGGTCTCTTCCCCGTGCATGCACGCTGGTGTCCTCGTGGGTCCAGGAAGGGCACGTCGAGTAGGAGGACTGCCGCACCCGTTAGATGGCTGACGGGCCAGGATGCCGGGCCGTCGAGTCCCCCAGAAGCTCCGGGGGCCTAGGAGTAGGATGTCGCCGCTGGAAGAAGCCGCCGCCACTCGCTCCCGGACCCGAGAGGGGAGCGCGTGTGGCCACCGGACTCCGCCCCTTCCCTGGACCCTTCCCTGGACCCTTCCCTCCTGAACACTGCCCTCCTTCACAAGCCCCGCAGCATGACGAGAACACCAGATCCCCTGTTTATTTTGGACACTTTTTCCCCCTTGGGCACTATTTTGTTTATTTATTGTTTAATAAAAACCTCTCCGAGGCCTGACGCCATGCCCACTGTGTCTGTCGTATGCTCCTCCCGCCACACACTGCTGAGGTGGTATGGAAGCCCAGGTTGCTTTGATAGCGGCCTTCAGGTCATCTGCATTTTTTGGGTCTGGTGTCTCTCATCTTCCTCTTGACAATACCCCATAGATTCTCTATGGGGTTCAGGTCAGGCGAGTTTGCTGGCCAATCAAGCACAGTAACACCATGGTCATTGAACCAGCTTTTGGTACCTTTGGCAGTGTGGGCAGGTGCCAAGTCCTGCTGGAAAATGAAATCAGCATCTCCATAAAGCTTGTCAGCAGAAGGAAGCACGAAGTGCTCTAAAATTTCCTGGTAGATGGCTGCGTTGACTGTGGACTTCAGAAAACACAGTGGACCAACACCAGCAGATGACACGGCAGCCCAAATCATCACTGACTGTGGAAACTTCACACTGGACTTCAAGCAACATGGATTCTGTGCATCTCCACTCTTCCTCCAGACTCTGGGACCTTGGTTTCCAAATGAAATGCAAAATTGACTTTCATCTGAAAAGAGGACTTTGGACCACTGAGCAACAGTCCAGTTCTTTTTCTCCACAGACCAGGTGAGACGCTTCTGACGTTGTCTCTGGTTCAGAAGTCAAGTCAAGTCACCTTTATTTATATAGCGCTTTTAACAATGTAAATTGTGTCAAAGCAAATGCACAATATCAAAAAAGGAAAATAGTGTGTCAATAATGTAAAATGAAAAGATAAAAAAAAAAGATTTTCAGTTAAAGGCATTTCATTATTGAATTCGGTGATGTCATCATCCAGCTCAGTTCAGTTTAAATAGTGTCTTTGCAATCCGGTCGACGATATCGCTAGAAATGAAGTGTCCCCAACTGAGCAAGCCAGAGGCGACAGTGGCAAGGAACCAAAACTCCATCGGTGACAGTGTAGGAAGGACTCTGCTTACACACACACACAATTTCCAGACCGCCAGACGCTCTGAACCCCCCCCCCCCCCCCCCTCCCCTCCCTCCCCTCCCCTCCCCTCTCGTATCTCCTGGGCCATAAAACCAGGATCTAACGAAGAAAATTCCCGTTTGGTCATTTTGAAAGAAAACAGAACTCATGTCCCGGATCCTAATTTATGTGACGCCAGAAACTCCCTTGATTGTGACTACGCTGAGCGCCGTAATTCAAAAGGGTAATAACTAACGGCAACTCCCAACTTTCCAAGAGAAGAACACTTTTACGACCTCGCAACTATCAAGCACATTCCAGGAAAACGCGCCTTTTCTGTGCGTCCTCTATCTAACAAAGAGAAAACAAGCCACACCCTGAAGGATTTTGTTTTAAAGAAAAAAAGTTATACTGGTTTCTTCTATTGAAACAAAAACACTATATACCATATACATATATATTGTGACGAGCGTCCCGATTGCTCATCAGCGTTGCCCTGGAGACGAAGAGGAAACACCTGCACCTCCTCATCACGGCGGATCGGCCACACCTGGGGCTCGTTTGCCCGCGGCCAGATAAGCCGTGCGAGGCTGCACAACAGGGAGAGACATCTCCGAAGAAGCTGAGACTAATGCACGCTACTCTTCTTGATTTCAGAGCCCAGCGAGTGACCAATCCTGCCCTGCCCCGAGCACCGCACCGACGCACCGCACTAGGGAGGAAATCACACCACGGAGAGCACCGCCGCACCTCAGCCACACCTTTTCAACCGACACCCTCACCTTGTTAAATAAATCCACCCTCCGGGGTATTTATTTTGAGCTCTCCTTGTTGCGTGATTCTTCCCACCTGCCACAATATATTAAAGGATGTTTTTGTTTGCGACATTTATAAGCTGGTGGTGTGAACTTATATAATCTTTTTCATGTAATCTTTTTTATATTCCTGATCACTAGTTGTTCATTTTCACATGCGCGATGTTTATTGGGAATTTAGGATCTTTTAATCGATGCATTTAACCGAGTAATATCCTTTGTATTCATATGTATTTTTGGCTATGCAAAGTTACGTGGTGTTTGGTGTCAAACGAACGCTAATTTCATGAATAATAATATTGTGGTATGAATGAAATCTTATCTGTTTTCATTAATGCATATTTACAAGACGAATGGAAGTTTGCTGTTATAAGTTTTTATGTAATAAAATACTTGCGCAGATAATGTGTGCAATACGAAACTGTGCAGGGGCGGGGCTCCGCCCACAGCTACACTTGCGATTGGATCAAACGCCCAACAGGAACCGATCCGATTGGCCCAAGTGCCCGAAGGCAGATCCCAAATCGGCTCGCTTAAAACCAGATGCACAACCGTAAAAGTGTTATAGTTGAAAACTAAAAGGAGGCTCACGCACGCCTCGCTCGTCTCTCGTTCTGCTCACGCTGCAAAGCGCTTCTGGCCTCTAACATCAATGCGGAGGCATTGCACAGCGATCAAAGTTAAACCTCAAAGACACCAACATTTGACGCTAAGAGCTAACAAAGACTTCCTGAGAGCTTCATCGAGTCAGAACGAAGTCCTCCAACCACTGAAGAGTATCCGCGTCACACGACCTACCGAGCAGCCAATCCGCACGCAGTCCGTCTCGACCTGAACAAAGGACGGAATTCACCTGAGGAAAGAGACTCTTTGAACCGAACGAAACACGAACAGTAAGGCAAAACAAACTTCTCTTGAATCTACTGGAACTGGTGATATATCTATCTGTTGTTTAAAAGTAAAGATAAGGGTTCTTGCGTGTGATTTTCCCTCAGGCTGAAACGAGCATTAAAACCTAAGTCTCTCTCTTCAGATACAAAACAACTCGCTCCCATCTGTGTGTATGTTAAATCGTCTGTTTTGTGTTGTCTAGTCAGTAGTGTATTAGAGTAGTAATAAACTTTGATTTTATTAAGAAATCTCTTGTCTGTGCTATGGATTTTGTATATCGTAATTATTTGCCAAAAAGATCGCGTTTTACCTAAGCTCATAAACCTGAGAACTAAGTTAACTAGTTGTTTATTTTGATCGTTGGCCGCGAGTAAAATAAACAAAATTTTTAAGAGATAACTTGCTGATATTAATGCTTGCTGGACAAGTCGTTAATAAGGTATAAGTTGGATGTTCTGATTAATACCCATTAATCATATGACATCATTCGTAAGAGTGGTTCCCTAAAGCTAAAATAAATAAAATAAATATTTGTAGGATTAATTTCTTACAACAGAATGGAGAAAAAAAACCTTGGGAGAAACCAGGCTCAGTCGGGGAGCCAGTTCTCCTCTGATCAAACGAGCCAGCAGTTCAATTCCAACTGCAGCAAAGTCAGATTGTAAGGGCTCAACTGGTTCCAGTGGTCTTTCCCGATGGCTGTTTAAGTGGCAGGGTCCTCATTGGGGTCTGTCTCTGGCGCTTATCTAGGTGTCCTGGTCTCCACCAGCAGAAGACCACCACGGCAGAGCAGATGACCACCAGACCCAGACAGCCGACCTCCACGGTGGAGCAGACAGAGCAGGAGCCCACCGGTGCGGAGCAGACAGGGCAGGAGAGCACCATGACAGATCAGGAGAACACCACGACGGATCAGAGGAGCACCACAGTGGAACAGGAGAACACCACGATGGATCAGGAACCCACAGCAGAGATTGGAGCCTAGGAAAAACTGAGACACACGAGACAGACATAGCATTTACGGTCTCAAGGACCGAGGCAGGGAACATAAATAGTTAATCTATAGTTTCCCCGGTGACAACGGAGCGGGCAGGCACTTCATAAACAGATTCACTGATTGACACTGAACATGCAAACAGTTCAAAATCAGGAACACATGCTGACAATTCACACTCAGTCTTATTAGTAGGGACTGGAAAGACAGATTATTCAGAATCTAATTTAAGTGCAGAATTTAAACCAACAGACAGTTCACAGTTGGGTGTATTGACTGGTACTGGATTGGCAGACAGCTCAGTGATTGAAGCTGGGTGGATAGACTGTCCATAATTTGGTCCTTCGACTGTAACTGGAAATACAAGCAGTTCATAATTAGATTCAAAAGACACCTTCGTGCAGACAGAGTTCATAATCAGTTGCATTGACAGAGGCTGGAGTAGGCAGTTCTGAGACAGAAGCTGGCAAGACAGACAATTCATACACAGACCTATTAACCCTTTAGGCGCCAGGGTTTTTTGGAAAAAATGCTGGATTTTGACATCAAGATTTCAAAAGCTTGTGGCTTGAAATGGCTTAAAGATAGAGATCTACTGTAAATTAAAAAAATGTTGGGCATGACCGAAAGTTTATGTGGGGTGTAAATATACTCATCTAATTTGCATATTATGACGTCATCAGGGGCGGCCCTCTTGAATTTCATAATATTTAGGAAATAGTAGATATTGAATTGATGTTTGATTTTTTTTGTTTGTTTTTTTGTCTTTTTCTCCTCATTCCAAATGATCAGAAAAGAGGAAACCAACAATAAAACAGGAGAAAGTACTAAATTATTAGTATATTACTATACTATATAGTAGTAAAACGCATGTGAACAGTAGCCTACTTTTTGATCAGTTCATCAGTAATATTCAGGAAATAATAGATATTGAATGGATGGTTGAACTTATTTGCATGTTGTTGTTGTTTTTTGTCTTTTATCCTCATTCCAAATGATCAGGAAAAGAGGAAATCAACAGTAAAACAGGAGAAAGTAGTAAATTATTACTATATTACTGTGCCATAGTAAAATACAGGTGCCTATTTTTTGATCAGTTGAACAGCTATCTGTCCAATCAGGTATCTATGTGACAGTTTATAGTTCTTGAGAGTATGGTAGCTCTCATTGCATGGCACAGCGCACAGACCGACCCCACACACCGCACCTGTACTGTCTGCCGGCGGCCCTTAGAGCGCGCGCGATCAGAACAAACAGCGCAATCTGGCCGATCATCAGAGAGAAACAGCTCTCCTATGGACACTAAGACCACGTCCACCCCTGCCACCCCCATCCCCGTTGGGCAAAGTGTTGAAATGATCACTTGTTTGTGCTTTGTGAACGATCGCGCCTTGCGCAGCAGCACAATTGTGCGGAAAAGGTGTACCGGGAGAAGCGCGATCATTAGACGGCCGATCGTCATTTCCAAAAGGCAAATATTCCCCTTCAGAGTCAGAATCGGCCAATAACATTTGCAACACATCCTCACAGTACAACTTTTTATTAGCCGTTTGGCGATTTTCTCTCACAAATCTCACAATTTACTCAGACGCTATGAACTGAACTGCTTCCGCATCAATGACACGATAGCTCACTTGCTCTGCTATTTCCTCGAACAATTTTGGTCTAGAATCGAAGTACTACATGTCTGCCATCTAGTGGAAGGGAATACAAATGAGCCATTACACCAGATTAGGAACTACAGCCCATTTCATGAAGTATGACGTCTTGTCGCAATTTTGCGACTTTGGCGCTTAGAGGGTTAATATAAGCTGGATTGATGGATGGTACGACAATAGACTCAATGACTAAAACTGGATGGACAGAAAGTTCAGACATATTACTTGAAATGGAACAGACCAATGGCTCAATTTCAGACAGCTTAGAAGAAACAGAACAGACAGATTGCTCCTGAGTGGTTAGTTTGTCAGTGACAGGCTTAACGGGGCAGACATAGAATGGTATTTTTGTTCCGGGGTTCATGACGTAGTTAACAAGGTTTACAGAAACCTCATTTACAGCTTCCATGGCCGTAACAGGCAGGGATGAGGATTCAAAAATGGCCCCCGATAGGCGCTGCAAAACAGTCAGGAATTTCACAGCCCACATCCTTGGGTGTGACAGACAATGCTAAGAGTTCAGAGACAGCCTCCTTGGCTGGACCAGGACAGGGCAATAGTCCATGGTTGGCCTCCATGACTGGCTCTGAACAGGATGAGAGTTCATAACCAGCCAACTCGGCCGGTTCAGGGCAGGACAACAGTTCATAGGCCGTGATAGGAGCTAAGGAAAGTTCATTATTGGTTTCCATGGCTGTGACAGGACAATCAGGAAGTTCATAGATGGCCTCCATAGCCATGACGGAACAGAACGAGGATTCACAGATGGCCTCCATAGCTGTGACGGAACAGGACGAGAGATCATAGACGGCCTCCATAGCCGTGACGGAACAGGACAAGTATTCATAGGTGGATACCACTGACACCTCTGGAGGTTCCTTGAGTCTGGATGATTAGTTGTGATGTGGTATGACTCTGGAAGACCAGCGGAGACGTGGCTTGACTCGTGACGATCAGCGGAGACGTGGCCTGACTCGTGACGATCAGCGGTGACTTGACATAATTCATGATTGACAGCTGTGACAGAACGGGATGCTGTTGTGTCCGCCATCTTGTGAGCGTGCTCTGGTGCGGCCGACATTACACGAGTGAGTAGGACTGGGTATTGTGACCAATTCTGCGATTCGATTCGATTCTTATTTTTATGGTTTCGATTCGATTCGATTTCGATTTCGATTCGATTCGATTCGATATCGATTAGCTATCAATATTTCATTTAAAATGTTAGTTTTGCAGACATGGGATCGCGAACGCAGTCCCCAACTACCATAAATTATGCAGTCGAGATTCCCACATTTGGGGAATTCGCAGATGTGAGAGTTACTGCAGGGGTCAGCACAACCGGAGTGCAATGGCCAAGCCTTGCCCTGGGTGAACCGCCTTCTTGATCATGGTGTCTCCCCTGCCAGGTAAGTATATCTATAGATGGTGACACCTTCAGGACGAGAGGTGAATATTCATATCCTCTTACGTGAAGCACGCGCATTAAGAATTGATTCGGGGATTTCCCGAATCGATATCGTTGCGTTAAACTGAAGATCGATTAAAATCAGAGAATCGATATTTTTTACCCAGCCCTACGAGTGAGTGTGGTGTCGCGTTCCTCCACGACACCCACAGTGGACGTTGATCCAACAGTGAATAAAGCATAGTCCATAAACTGAGCGAGTGATGAACGCGGACCCTCACGTCTAAGCTCAGATCGTAGGGGTTGATTAATGCCATCACAGAAAAACTCTATTAACAAACAATCCGAATATCAGAATAATTTGCAATGGCTAAAAATTTGGGGATATATTTCTCTAGTGATCGCAAGCCTTGTTTAAGGGCTGACAAAATTCTTGCCGTGTCCATACCTGGCCAATGTTCCTCAGAAAAGCTGCTGGATCCTTGTTTGGCCGAGTATTCTGTAACGGGGTGAACAAGACGTGAGGCGTGCGGATCCATCAGCAAAGCTTTATTAAAAGGCGTGGTCATAAACAACCATTGGTTGATACACAGCAAACAGACATAGACGAGGCAAGACAAAGAGTATTCCTTAGACAAGCGTGGGTCTTCGATCGGCGAACAGTATCCAACAGGGCAAGGCCTTCTTGATCATGGTGTCTCCCCTGCCAGGTAAGTATATCTATAGATGGTGACACCTTCAGGACGAGAGGTGAATATTCATATCCTCTTACGTGAAGCACGCGCATTAAGAATCGATTCGGGAAATCCCGAATCGATTCGCGCGGACATGTTCGCCCGGACATGTTCCGGGCGAGTTCTTCTGACGTCAGCGAGTTCACTGATGTAGCATTAAGTTTTGTAAACACGCTAACCGAGCAAGCTACAGAAACAATAACGATAAGGACATTCTCCAATCAGAAACCGTGGATGGACAGAACAATCCGTGCCGCGGTTAACACACGCACTGCCGCTTACAATGAGGCTCTTCTGTCTGGGAATACGAGCGAGTACAAAGCATCGTGCTATGCTCTCCGACGCGCAGTAAGAGCCGCCAAACACAGATACAGAGAGAGAATTGAGTCTCATTTCCAGCTCAACCACTCTCGACGGATGTGGCAGGGACTGAGGACCATCTGTGACTTCGGAAACAAATCCTCCGCGGAGGTGAGAGCAGATCCGTTGCTGGCCGACGAGTTAAACATCTTCTACGGCCGCTTCGATGGCAACGGCGACGGCGCGTTTCTGCCGACCAGCGCGTCAGGAAGCAACAGGCAGAGCAGCGACGATCCTGTAATCACCGTGTCGGAGGATGAGGTTCGGAGGGCGCTAAAGAAAGTGAACGTCAGGAAAGCAGCCGGACCTGATGGGATAACCGGCCGTGTTCTGAGGTCCTGCGCCGATCAGCTCGCTGGTTTGTTCACTTCCATTTTTAATGAGTCCCTTGCTACCTCCATGGTTCCCACTTCATTCAAAAAATCCATTATTATCCCTGTGCCGAAGAACAATAAACCCTCTTGCCTGAATGACTATCGCCCAGTTGCCCTCACATCTATAGTCATGAAGGTTTTTGAGAGACTTGTAAAGAGCCACATCTGCTCCTCCATCCCTGATACTTTGGACCCTCTTCAGTTTGCCTATTGCCCAAATGACGATGCCATTTCTCACGTTCTCCACTCTTCCCTCACACACTTGGACAGCAACAATGGGAATTATGTAAGGCTGCTATTCATTGACTATAGCTCAGCTTTCAACACTATAGTCCCCATCAAGCTGGCATCTAAACTCACAGACCTCGGCCTAAACTCCTCACTCTGTGACTGGATTCAAGACTTCCTCACCGGCAGACCTCAAGTGGTGAAAGTTGGCCAGTTCACCTCAAACTCCATCACTCTGAACATAGGAGCCCCACAGGGCTGTGTCCTGAGTCCCCTGCTCTACTCTCTCTACACGCACGACTGCGTGTCCTCTCACAGCTCCACATCTATTGTCAAATTCGCTGATGACACTGTGGTTCTGGGCCTCATCTCCAACAACGATGAGACCGCATACTTGGATGAGGTAGAGAGACTCACATCATGGTGCCAGGACAACTGTCTCTCTCTGAATGTGAGCAAAACTAAAGAGCTGATCATGGACTTTAGGAAGAGACAGCAGCAGCCCTACTCTCCTCTCAGGATCAGTGGGACCCCTGTGGAGAGGGTGAGTAGCTTCAAGTACCTCGGCGTAAACATCTCCGAGAACCTGACTTGGACTACACACATCCAATCACAGGTTAAGAAAGCCAGGCAAAGACTGTACCATCTGCGACAGCTGAGGAAATTCAGGGTCTCACCAGCAATCCTGAAAACTTTCTATTCAGGGACCATAGAAAGTGTATTGACTCAGTGCATCTCAGTGTGGTATGGAAACAGCTCCAATCAGGACTGCAAAGCACTACAGAGAGTTGTGCGCTTAGCTGAGCGCATCTCAGGGTCTGCTCTCCCCTCTCTGCAGGACATCTACCTCAAACGCTGCAAAAGTAGAGCTGTTAAAATCATCAAGGACTCTAATCACCCTGCTAACCGACTATTCACTTTGCTTCCATCTGGTAAACGCTTCCGTAGCCTGATGGCAAAAACTGAGAGACTTAGGAGGAGCTTCTTCCCCCAGGCCATCAGGCTCCTAAACTCTAACTCTGTGTCATAACATCACTTGACTCCATGTAAATATCACCATATAAATAAGCTATTCATAATTTTTCTCTACCTCATACTGCTGCTATTCAAATACCCTGTACAACTTTTTGCACATTATTTTTGCACATTCCTCTTATTACTATTTAAGTCAACAACATACTGACCTGCACATTTATATTATATTTTTTATCTTATTTTATTTTATTCTTTTATTTTATTTTATGTTTTGTACTTATCCTTCTTAATATTTGTATTCTATATAATTGCACTGTCCTTGGAGCGGACCTGACCTACATTTCACTGCTGGTTATACCCTGTATAATTGTGTATGTGACAAATAAAACTCTTGAATCTTGAATCTTGAAGGCAAAGAGAGATGAACCAGATACACGAGCAATAATCCAGGTAGGGGCAAACACAATCCGAAACAGCAGAGCAAAGTGTTAAACCAAGATACACAGGCTAGAATCAAAACAGGCAAGGCAAGACTCAGACTATGAAAACTACGAAAGGCTCCGTAAGGTAGCTATCAGCTAGGGTAGCGATAAGTGCATACAATACTCGGCAGAGAGGAAGAGGAAGTCCATGGTTTATGTAGGGTGTGTGATCAGTGCAATCAGCTGTGTGTGTCGTCAGTGCACACACAGTCCAGCCCTCCTGAGTTCCCGCTGGTCCCGTCCAGCCCTCCTTCGTCTCCGCTGGCTCCATCCAGCTCCGCGCCTCCCTAGCGCCCTCAAGTATCCGCGCTGCAAGACCGCCCTCAAGTATCCGCGCTGCAAGAGCGCCCTCCTGCATCTCCGCTGGTCCCGTCCAGCTCTCCTTCGTCTCCGCTGGTTCTGTCCAGCTCCGCGCATCCCGTGCGCCCTCAAATGTCCGCGCTGCAAGAGCGCCCTCCTGCGTCTCCGCTGGTCCCGTCCAGCTCTCCTTCATCTCCGCTGGTTCCGTCCAGCTCCACGCTTCTCGTGCGCCCTACAGTGTCCACTCCTCCAGAGCGCCCCATAGCACTCGCTCCTCCAGAGCACCCTCCAGTGTCCGCTCTTCCAGAGCGCCCAACAGTGTCCGCTCCTACCAGAGCGCCCTCCAATGTCCGCTCCTCCAGAGCGCCCTCCAGAGCCTCCTAAGCGTCCCACAGAGCCCGCTCCTCCAGAGCGCCCTCCAATGTCCGCTCCTCCAGAGCATCCTCCAGTGTCCGCTCCTCCAGAGCGCCCCCCAGAGCCCGCTCCTCCTGAGCGCCCCCAGAGCCCGCTCCTCCAGAGCGTCCCCAAGTGTCCTCTCCTCCTGAGTGCTCTAAAGAGCCTGCTCCTCCAATGTGGCTCCTAGAGGGGAAAGTTCCCAAAAAAATGTTGGGGGGGGGGGCTATATTCCCCTGGCCTGCGTGGCCGGGCCTAGGGCCAAGGCCACAAGACTCCCTGATCCGCCATGGCTCCCCGTGTCTCCTGATCCGCCATGGCCTTCCGAGTCTCCAGTCCCGCCATGGTCTCCCGTGTCTCCAGTCCCGCCATGGCCTTCCAAGTCTCCTGATCCGCCATGGCTCCCTGAGTCTCCTGACCCGCCATGGCCTCCCGAGTCTCCAGTCCCGCCATGGCTCCCTGAGTCTCCTGATCCGCCATGGCCTTCCGAGTCTACAGTCCCGCCATGGTCTCCCGTGTCTCCAGTCCCGCCATGGCCTTCCAAGTCTCCTGATCCGCCATGGCTCCCTGAGTCTCCTGACCCGCCATGGCCTCCCGAGTCTCCAGTCCCGCCATGGCTCCCTGAGTCTCTGATCCGCCATGGCTCCCCGTGTCTCCTTATCCACCATGGCTCCCCGTGTCTCCTGATCCGCCATGGCTCCCCGAGTCTCCTGACCCGCCATGGCCTCCCGAGTCTCCAGTCCCACCATGGCTCCCTGAGTCTCCTGATCCACCCTGGAGGCTTCCCGAGTCTCCTCCTTGTCCTCGCCTTGTTCTAGCTTCCAGGGTGCCCGCCCCCGATGTGACTGTTACGGTGCGGGACGCACCTTCCGGGAGGGGGGCGATAACTGTTACGTGTCTGTTTCTGTCCAGTTTGGTTTTGCCCTCTTTTGGTAGTTCCTGTTCTGGTTTAGTTAATTAGTTAATCATCGTTTAGTCTTTCCACCTTTGTTTAATCAATTATCTAGTTAGCTCCTTTGTTCTAGTCCCTTTATAAGTCCTGAGTTTCCCTTCAGTGTTTGTCCGTTCTTAAGTTAGTTAATGTCTAGAAGTGTGTTGATGCCACTTAATAAAGAATACTCCTTTTGTTTGATTCCTTCGTCGAGAGCCTTATTCACCACAACCACCCGACGCATAACAATATTCTGTTTACCAGTGTTGGGAGTAACGCGTTACAAAAGTAATGCATTACAGTAACGTATTACTTTTTAATGTAACACAGTAGTGTAAGGCATTACTAATCAATTTTCAGTAATATTTTACTCGGTACATATTCAGTAACGTTTGCGTTACAACACACTTTTAGCCCCCAATTTTTTTTTTTTTTAATGTCCCTAGGCCCGGGCTTCGGGCCAATATTCACGTCATAGTTCAGATGCGGGCTGGTCCTCAGGCCAGTTTTAGGCTTCTCCTTATCTTTATATTTTAGACATCCATCAATTATTGATGAAAAAAAAGAGTCTGTGCTGCTCGATGGTGTTTAGTGTCCCGCAGCAGCAGCGAGCCGTCAGAAACAGCTGAAGAGTTCTGTTTCAAATACACGCAATAAAGCAAAAGCCCCAGCAAAAGTAATTACCATGAATGTGTCTGGGGGAAATAGTAAGGATTCACCATATCCTCATTAGACGCGCCTTTAGAGAGAAGTGCATCTTCACGGATAACGATGATATTAAATAGTTTTGGTTTTGGTTTTTATTTATTTCGTTTAGTAATTTAAATCTTTCTATAGATATATTTATCATGTCTGTGAGGCATGTATTCGCTGACTTTAGGTTCATTTTTGTGAAGCTCTCCTGTTCAAGATAAAAGCACTACGTTTTGTTGATATTGTGAGTGCACACAAATAAAAGTAGACCCTTTACAGTTACGAATTAATGTATTACTCTTACCTTTATGAGCAAAAATTATGCAAAAATCCGCACAAACTACTGGATGCAGCATACATTTATCTAGGTTTAACGTTTAGACATTGTTATATGCTTGAACTGTTTTAGTTTATCTATAGATGTTATTTTAGGCAAGATTTGAGAAGGCTAAATTAATCAAGCATAAGCTATGATCAGCCTACCGGTCTGCTGCTGGCCGCTTGGTCGTTACTTTAAGAAAGAAAAAACTTATTTAATGAACAAAAAATGCTCCAAACGTTTTTTTTATAAATGAACTTAATAAAAAGCCAGAACGAAATATAAACACTTTGCCATTAAAAAGTAAAGTAAAGTAAAGTCGTGACGTATTGTCAAGTATGGTGACCCATACTCGAAATTGGTGCTCTGCGTTTAACCCATCCAAGTGCACACACACAGCAGTGAGTAGTGAACAAATCCACACACACACACACACCGTGAACACACACCCGGAGCAGTGGGCAGCCATGCTGCGGCGCCCGGGGAGCAATTGGGGGTTCGGTGCCTTGCTCAAGGGCACCTCAGTCGTGGTATTGAGGGTGGAGAGAGCGCTGGACACTCACTCCCCCCACCTACAATCCCTGCCGGCCGGGGGCTCGAACTCGCAACCTTTCGATTACGAGTCCGACTCTCTAACCATTAGGCCACGACTTCCCCCGCAGGGCAGGGCTCTAGTACATTTTGTCATTTTAGAATGTTAAGTTCTACTTCCGTAGTTATTTAGGTATTTTGGTGTTTACTTACGCAGTACGTTGCGGGTTGTAATCTAAAGCGTTACCGATGCATACAATGCAAGTGATTGTGATGGGTGTTGCTATGTCAGAGCTACGTTCTCTGGAAAGATAAACTGTTGCCACCCTGAAACAAATAAGATGAAGAACCTTATTATGCATCAAACAAATACGGGAAAGATTATTTGATATCAACCGCAATCAGCTATATAATATCTAATGTAAATTAGACAATCATATACTGATAATATAAAACAATGCCAAGGTCTCTGGAAGAGGTTTGGATAGGTGATAGTTACGTTCACTGTTAGTCCGGTGGCGGTGACTTCTGGTTGTGCTGGCAACAGTGCAGTGGGGAAAAGAGCAGGAATCCATTTCAACAGCTTTGGACACAAAGCACTGTAGGATGCTGATCTCCTGGAGCACCAAAGAGTCCTAAAAATCTGGAACATGTAGGTGTGGACCTGCAGTAGGTGCAGAAGGTCCTTGATTGGAACAAGCAAGCAAAAGTACCTTGAAGTGAAGGTTTGCTCGCCGGAGCTTAACCTTATTGCAAATGTCTGTGTGTCCTCTGCCTCTCTGGGCTAGCGACTCAGAACTTGGTCTATTCACTTTGTCTCTCTTGGATGGAGACTCAGGACGTGCTGCATCTGTTGTTGTCTCGCTGGACGAAGACTCTTAGAGTCAGACAGGCTTAGAACGTGGTCGTATCTGTTGCTGCCTCACAAGCTGGAGACTCAGACTCAGAACGTTGATGTTTCTGTCTCTCGGGATGGGAGAGTCAGAACGGTGTATCTGGTATTGTCTCTCTGGATGGGAGACTCAGAACTAGTGTGTCGGTTGCTGTCTTCCCTGTAACAGGCTGCAGACTCAGAATGAGAGATCTGTTTTTGTCTCACCCTTGTGGGGTTTATACTCAGAACTTCATTGTTTCTGTTAGTGTCTCTCTGGACGTGCCGGATACTCAGAATGGGTGATCTGTTACAGTCCTTTCCTTGACGTTTGTGTCTGTTACAGTCTCACCTTCCCAAGCCGGAGACTCAGAACTTCAGTGTTTCTGTTAGTGTCTCTCCCTTTCAGGATTTAGACTAAGAACCGGTGATCTGTTACAGTCCCTTCCTTCACAGGACTCAGACTCAGAACAAGGAGTGTCTTTTGGGAAGGTACCTTTATCTCTTTCTGATGAGGAGGAAATTGCAATCTGGCGCTTCTCCATTTCTGTGTTGTGATTGGTTGCTTCCATCGGAGCGGGGGATATGGTGTGGCCCACCCTTTTTTCCTCTTATGGAATTTATAATCCAAACACACATTTAGAAAAGTGTCATTAAAGCTTTACCAATGCATTATTCACTTACCAATCCACAACCAGAATACCTTTAGCAATGTTACGAGCACATTAAATTCAACCATGATGGAAGAAGATTGAACTGTCACACATGCATTAATTTGTCCATTAACAGCTGAGTTTGTGTAAGATGTTGCACTAAACGTCACTGTCACTGAGAATACTTATTTCTCTGAATAAAGATAAGGTGTGTGTGTTGTAGTTTGCATCAGTTTAAGGTTTGAGAGCATAGTTATGAATGTATTTGGATGGAACTCTGTCATCTCTCTGTTTCACCCACTGCTTCTCGTAGGTCCCGAGGTCCTATTGTGGTCAGAGAGAGGTCAATACATTCCCGCCATAAACTGGGCCCTGGAATGTATTGTCCACTACAGAGAAAAATGGTATCTGTGAGGATTTCTAGTCAGGATTTAGACTGTGTCATAGTACTGAGGCTACCATCATTACAGTAACAAATGATCGCATCATCTGATCGTGGTTGTATCTCTCTATTAGTGCTACTGGATCTTAGCGCTGCATTTAACATTATTGAGCACAACATTCTTTTGAATAGACTAGAAAAAATTATTGGCTTTAGTGGAAGTGCACTGGCATGGTTCAAATCATACTTATCTGACCGCCATCAATTCGTAACAGTGAATGAATAGGTATCATATTGATCACAAGTGCAGTATGGAGTACCTCAAGGCTCAGTACTAGGGCCGTTACTTTTTACGCTTTACATGTTACCCTTGGGAGATATCATCAGGAAACATGGTGTTAGCTTTCACTGTTATGCTGATGATACTCAGCTCTATATTTATTTACTCCCTGGCGAAACATACAAATTTGAAAAACTAAAGGAATGCATAGTCGATATAAAAAACTGGATGGCGAGTAATTTCGGTAACGCATTATTTAGATTGTCCCTTTTGAACATACTGTTGACAATAAGTAATGTTGCATCTACATGTCAACTAACTCTCCTTAGAATATTAGTAGACTATCTGCTTATTTTCTGATAACTCTTTATTGTGATGGTCTCCCAACAGACATTCTACAGACTAAGTCGAGTCGTGACGTATTGTCAAGTATGGTGACCCATACTCGAAATTGGTGCTCTGCGTTTAACCCATCCAAGTGCACACACACAACAGTGAGTAGTGAACAAATGCACACACACACACACCGTGAACACACACCCGGAGCAGTGGGCAGCCATTTATGCTGCGGCGCCCGGGGAATATAAGTAACTTTGCAAGTATGTCAACTTATTCTAACCCTAACCCTAATAGTCTACTAATACTGTAGTGAGAGTTAGTATGTAGGTGCAACATTATTTACAGACAACAGAATGTGTTAAAGGGACCATCAAAATAAAGTGAAACTGTAATTTCTTACTGCTAAATTCGGAAAAAAACTAAAATCTCTGCATGTAATAACCTAGAACACTGTCTAACATTTGATGGCTGCTCTGTAAATTCTTCGTCATCAGTTAGGAACCTAGGTGTACTTTTTGATAGAAACATGGATTTCAAAGGAAAGATTGCTAGTGTTTGTAAAACTGCATTTTTCCATCTCAAAAATATATCTAAAATAATGACCTATGCTCTCAATGTCAAATGCAGAAATGTTAATTCATGCGTTCGGGACCTCAAGGTTATATTTTTGTAATGCTTTATTGGGTGGTTGTTCTGCACGCTTAATAAACAAACACTAGCTGGTTCAAAATGCATGTTGGTCTTACAACATCAAACCAATGAAAGGAAAAACACAACAGTTCTGCAAATTAATAAAAAAAAAAAAAAAATAATAAAATAAAATAAAAAAAGAACTAAAATAACATGGTTGGAAAAGTCATCTGCCCCTTAATTTAATACGCCGTAAAGCCACCTTTGGCTTTAATTACAGCCATCAGTCTTTTTGGATATGTCTGTGCTAGCTTTGTACACCTTGATTGGGGAATATTTGTCCATTCTTCCTTGCAGAATTGCTCAAGTTCAGTCAAATTCTGTGGTGAGTGGCAATGGACTGCTCTCTTCAAATCTATCCACAGATTTTCTATTGGATTTAAGTCAGGGCTCTGACTTGCCCACTCAAGGACATTCACCTTCTTATTCTTAAGCCATTTCGTTGTTGTTTTAGCAGTATTTTTAGGGTCATTGTTGTGTTGGAAGGTGAATGACCTGTCCATCTTCAGCTGTCTAGCAGAGGGACGCAGGTTTTCCTCAAGAATTTTGGAACTTACACAGCAAAATCCCCAGTATCAAATTAACACTGCTGGGTGTCTATATGTGTCCACACCATAGAGTGTTAAAGGTAACTCTGAAGCAGTGATGAAGTTAATGAGGTAATTGCGAGATTCATTGAGTGATGATTGACCATTATTGAAGACACCCAATGTTAACAAGCAGAACCACCATAGAAGAAAATCGCAATTTTTTAAGTCACCATTATAGTGGTCAGTGTTTACTTCAGTTGGGCTCTTGACCCTTGACTTTTTGATATTAGATTTTGCTTGGCTGCTATAACTGAATTATAACAGCCAGACGAGCAAAGAGCAAAAGTCATCAGGTAGTGATGATTATGTTAATATAAAATAATCATCATGTAGTGACCTAAATAACTGAGTTAGGTTTTCTTTGTTAGTTACGTCAACACTATGAACAACATAAGATCTGGCATTTTTTTAGTATAATCAGACAGATGTTTTTTTTTTTAACTTATTTTGATCAAAAACTTAAAAGTATCTTTAATTTAGACACACAGACGTCAAGAATTTTTTAATTCAATTGCTTGTTCTATGTGTGTTATGTGTTTGACTATGTACAGTTGTATAGTATGTCCTTATTGATTTTTGTAGCCTCTTGGCCAGGTCATGTTTGTAAATGAGAAGTGGTTCTCAAACAGTTTACCTGGATAAATAAAGGTTAAATAAAATAAAAAAGAATCAGCGTGAGAATCACAACGGTGACCATATCTGAATATGCTGTTTGTCACCATTGTTGAGGTTCATACGCTGATTCTTGATTTCTGTGTGTGCCTAAAAGAAATACTTTTTTTTTTGGGATCAGAACAGCTTGTAAGAGATCCTTCCAAAATGTATAGAAAATACAGAATCTTTTGCTGTGGAATCAAAAGTGGTCTGGTCAGTCTAAGTTGCCTTAAGCCTCCTGATAGCTTCTCTTATCAATGTCCTCCTGGCTCTGTCATCCGCTTTGGATGGATGGCCTGATCTAGGCAATGCGCTGGTGGTGCCATACACTTTCCACTTTTTAATGATGCTCTGAACAGTACACCGAGGCATAGCTAAAGCCTTTGACATGTTTTTTGTAGCCTTCTGCTAACTTGCACCATTCTACAACTTTATCCCGGAGGCCTTTTGAAAGCACATTCCAACCATGGTGAATTCTTTGCCGTACTATAAACTACTAAAAATAGAATCTTCAAGAAACATCTCGTTTTATTCTGAAGTAATTAACACCACTACTATTGATGTCAGGTGGGGCAATTAGCCTGGTGCTTAATCTGGAAGTTGATTGCTTGCATCTAAGCAAGTTTATAATGGTATTCTCTAAGGGGCTGATCACTTTACCAAACCAGGCATTTCACTGATTATTTTTTAATAATCCTCCAGGTTTTTTTTTTTTTTTTTTTTTTTTTACTTTAATGATAAGGGTTATAATGTGTACATGCAGCTCAAAAAAGTTAGACATCATTTATTTTATTTTGCAGGGTGTAATGTGACAAAAGGTAAAGGTTTTCACAGGGTATGATGATTTTCTGTAGGCCCTGTACCTAATCTTTAGACCATGTAAAGGATTAGGCCTTATTTTAATTTAGTTTTGGGGAATCTATTCTTAAGATTCGATATTGATATTTACATGATTAATCGATATTAATCAAAACGTCCAACTTATACCTTGTTAACGATACCTCATTAACGACTTGTCCAGCAAGCATTAAAATCAGTACCTTATCTTTTAACAATTCAGATTATTCTGTGGTCACAGTAATACAGAATTGATTAGGTAAATTTTGAGCATAGGTAACGTGATCTTTGGCAAATAGTTTAAGACTTGGAAATCACACAGCACCAGACAAAGATTTCTTAATAAATTCAAAGTTTATTTACTACTCTACACACTACTAAGCTAAATAACACAAACAGAATACATAACACACAAACACACACATTGCAATTAATTGTTTTGAGATGAAGAGAGGTTAAGGTTCTAATGCTCGTTTTCAAGAATGCTCTAACTTCAACCTGAGGGAGTCACAAGCAAGGAACTTTACTATCTTTACACTTAAAGATGACTGCAACCAGTTTCCTGCAGCATTAGGAAGAATTATTTGATTTGACTTGCTTAAGTTGAGTTCCGTTTCTTTCCTGTTAGAGGGAACCTTCTTTCTGACATGGTGACGTTCTTAAGAAGTTTGTTTCAGTTCTTACGGCTTCAGATGTTAGTTTCTTTAGAAGTTTGATTAAGTCTTGATAGTCGTTCAAAGATCAGAGCAGGAGCAGTTTCACCAGGTCAGCGCGCGAGCAAGCAAAAGAGACCAGTGCATCCCAAAGGTGGGTGTCTGTCTTTTAACGGGCTGACTTCAGTCCGCCCCTTTTGCTGTTTGATCCAATCACAGGTGTCTCTGTAGGGCGGAGCCCCGCCCTGCACGGCTCAGTTTTCCACGCATAAATTATCTGCCCAGTTATTTTATCGCATGAAGAAACTATTGAAAGCAGATTTCTATACGTGTTGTAATCATACCTTATGATGATACAAGACAATTTCCATCCACACCAGATTATTGCTGATGAAATCAGCTTTCATTCGAAATCAAACAGCAGTTATTTGGCATACACAAAGTACATACCTTAATAGTAATTATCGATGTGAATTGATGTGAGACACGCTGTGAGATCCAAGACATTTTGGAAATTATTCCAACAATAAAGTGTAATTGGATTGAATAATTGAATTGAAAAAGTAATATTAAAGCTAACAAATGCCTGTAGTTTTATTAATTTAACAGACCTTTGAAGTTTGGGCAAAAACTCGTGGAAGGGATGTGTTTTCCTGTATTAAATTTTTTTGCATGGTGTGAAACACATCACTTACATGATTTTATGGTGAAATTTGTTATTTTTAATGTTAATCAGGTAAATTTTGATCAAGAACAATGCACTGTGACTATTTAGAGTAATTTAGAGTAAGGGGCGCAGCAAAAATAGACACGGTGCCGAAATGATCGCAGCACTGCTGCTCATGTGACGCTCACGCACTGCTCCTGCTCCCGGTGTGAATGCACACATTTGTTAACATGCATGCCGAAAAAAATATGTGCTGCTCACGCGCCGCTCACTCTTGCGGTGTGAAACGGGCGTTAGTAATCAAAACTCTTTTTTTTAAAGAAAGAAATAATTTTTACCCCCTTGCATTTCTGTATATATTATATCTATATTGTACAAAGCGTTTTATTGATAAATCTGAATTTGTGCCTTTGCTTATATGCATATTCAGTGTGTGTGTGTGTGTGTGTGTGTGTATATGTGTCTCAGTGTATGCATATTCAGAATATAAAGGCTATACTGCAATATATATATATATATATATATATATATATATATTTATATATATATATATGAGGGGCCGTACAAGCCATAATTCATTCTGGTGCTCTCACACACATACATTCTCCTTTCACACACATATATTTCTACTCTCACACACACTTATATTCTCTTTTCACATACATATATTTCTATTCTCACACATTTACATTCTCCTTTCACACACATACCTTTTTACTCTCACACACACTTATATTCTCTTTTCACATACATACATTTCTATTCTCACACACTTACATTCTCCTTTCATACACACACATTTCTACTCTCACACACATACATTCTCCTTTCACACACATACATTTCTACTCTCACACACACTTATATTCTCTTTTCACACACACACATACATTTCTGCTCTCACACACACTTATATTCTCTTTTCACACACATACATTTCTACTCTCACACACACTTATATTCTCTTTTCACACACATACATTTCTGCTCTCACACACACTTATATTCTCTTTTCACACACACACATACATTTCTGCTCTCACACACACTTATATTCTCTTTTCACATACATACATTTCTATTCTCACACACTTACATTTTCCTTTCGCATACATATATTTTTACTTTCACACACTTATATTCTCCTTTCACATTCATATATTTAACTCTCATATTCATATAATTTACGCACACGTTTATACATTTTGCTCTTATGCAAATGTATTCAAAGTATACATTTAATATTATAAAAAATAAATGTAAGAAGAAAATGTCTAAAGAAAATATGTATATGTAAGAGAAGAATATATGTATGTGTGAGAGAGTATAGTGGAAACGGAAGGAGTATGATGGAAACGGAAGGCAGGTAGGCGCAGCCTCAGTCGTGTTGCCAGAGACACTTACTATAAGCGTCTATGGATATTTTCCACTATGTGACAATTTAGGAAGTGAATAAAGTGGGAGGTGGCAGAATCAGGTTAGGGTCAGCAATATTTTTATATTATTTCCATTACTCAAGATTTGGACTTATTGTGGTTTATTTCTTTTTAGATAGTTTTGTTTGTTTTTCATAGCAATATCTGGCAACACTGCATCTCCGGCATTTAAACTGACACGTGTCTACTACACCGTACGCAAGCGGTCCGGCATGATACAATATAGAACCTATTATAATGATGCTGTCTACACAAAAGCACTGCTTACCCCGGCCACCAGAGGACGCTTCCGCTTCCGGCACACACACAGACTGAGATCACACATTCGACTGCCTTATTCAAACGGCTTTTCTATAACGTGTGAATCTATCCACTATAGCGTTCTATAACAAATCCGATCAGAGCGCCTGTTTATCACTAGTTTTATTCTGATTCTCGAGTCTGCTATTAGCTTATAGCCCGTTAGCATCGGCAGCGTGGCAGCCGCTAATCTCGCTTACATTGCAAATCCTCTATTCACACACATTACTATCGTTTCACTGTTACTTGCTTAAATGGCGGATTTGTGTCTACCTTTGAGTGCAGGTGAGGACACGTTCGAGCTGCATTCGGTGCAGCTGGAGCTGGAGGCCGTGGAGAAACAGATCCGCGACCTGCTGGAGAAAAAGGCCCAGCTGAAGGAATGGAGAGCTGCGCTGGAAACATCCCGGGCTGACGCTTACAAGTCCGGGGTAAGTATACAGCACGCTGCTAACACTCCCACCACCTCTACTCCGTGTGTTTCTCTGCACAGACCCTGTGCACCCAGGACTCGATCTTCCCAGATGTCCTTCACTCCGGCGCCGGGACACCACGGACCCTGGGTGCTGCAGCAGCAGAGGACGCGAGCCAGGCCTCGGGTGATGACTTCTCCCCCCCTGTCTTCGAGATCTCCACAAGGAACAAATTCGCCCCCCTCCGCGAGACAGAATGCGACGTTGTGATCGTTGGAGACTCCATTGTCCGGCACGTCCGTGCTACGCTAGCTGAAGGTAAAGTACACGCTTCTAACATCCCCACCACCTCTACTCCATGTGTTTCTTTGCACAGACCCTGTGCACCCAGAACGCGATCTTCCCAGATGTCCTTCATCTCCACCCGGAACCGCTTCGCCCCCCTCCGTGAGACGGAACGCAATGCTGTGGTCGTGGGAAGCTCCATCGTCTGGCACGTCCGTGCTACGTCAGCTTTTCTGACAAAGATGGCGGCGCGAACACATCGCGAGGCTCAGCGTCTTACCAGATTTTGGAAAATAGTGTTAATTTACCTGGTTATTTCATTCGTGTTCGCGCGATCCAGTTATGCGAACTACAGCTATAGTAAACAGTCACTTTTGGACATCAACAAACAGTGTTCCAACATAGTTTTAGATCATCCTTTCGACTTCAGCGAACTCCCGCCGGAGCTACTGAGATCACCGCGGACAAGCGGATCACTCGTACCGACCGGAAGTGCTCGGCGTCGGCGTCGAGACCGTAAACAAAGACGGGGAAAGCGTGGAGGGCTGCGTGCTAAGCTAAGGCTAAACCCACATCGACCAGCTCTGCCCAGCATCTTCCTTGCCAATGTACGGTCTCTGATGAACAAGATGGACGAACTAAAGATCTGGACCCTCACACAGAAACGGCTTATGGACTGTAATGTTATGTTCTTCACTGAAACATGGCTCTGCAACGATGTCCCAAACAGCGTGGTGCATATGGATGGACGCTCTCTCTTCAGGGCTGACAGAGTAGCAGCAACCTCTGGTAAAAACAAGGGTGGTGGAGTATGCATTTATGTAAATAAATCATGGTGTAAAGACTCTGTCATTGTTGATACCTACTGCTCTGCTGAGCTGGAGTTCCTGATTATCAAGTGCAGGCCATTCTATCTACCACGTGAGTTCACTTGCATTGTTGCTGCTGCAGTTTATGTACCTCCGGACGCTAATGCTAATGTGGCTATGAAAGAACTCTGTGCTGCTATTAGCAAATTACAAACCCTGCACTCGGATAGAGCCTTTATTGTTGCTGGGGACTTCAATCACTGCACTCTTAGATCTGTTCTCCCTAAATTTAATCAAAATGTCTCCTGCACTACAAGGGGACATAAAACATTGGACCACGTTTATACTAATGTGAGTGATGCCTACAAAGTCACACCCCTCCCCCACCTGGGTCAGTCTGATCACCTCTCTTTGTTCCTGCTCCCCAAGTATACCCCGGTCATCAAATGTGTGAAACCTACAACAAGGACTGTTAAAATCTGGCTGGAAGGTGCTGACTCCACTCTTCAACATCAATTCCAGCTCACAGACTGGAGTGAGTTTGCTACCCAGGCCACCACAAACTCTCAGATTAACATTGACACTTACACCAACTCTGTCATGGAGCACATCAACAGATGTGTGAGCAGAGTGACTACACAAAAAAAAAAAAAAAAATCTTCCCCAATCAGAAGCCCTGGATGAACAGAGAGGTTCGCCTCCTGCTCAAAGCAAGAGATGCAGCCTTCAGGTCTGGAGACCAGGAGGCTTACAGCTCAGCCAGAGCCAACCTGAGGAAGGGTATCTGCCAGGCCAAACTCACACACAAACAGAAGATTGAAGAACACTTCAACTCTTCAGACCCCCGGCGTATGTGGCAAGGCATACAATCTATCACAGATTACAAACCACCTAACTCTGTGCCCCCCTCCAGCTCTGCCTCCCTCCCAGACAAGCTCAATCACTTTTATGCTCGTTTTGATCAAAATAATAAGGAGATCTCACTCAAAGCTGAGCATCAACCCAGTGAACTGCCTCTCACTCTCTCCACATCAGATACTTACTCCACTCTGCGTAAGGTGAATGCACGGAAGGCAGCTGGCCCTGACGGAATACCTGGTCGTGTGCTTATAGCCTGTGCGGAGCAGCTAGCTGGGGTCTTCACGGACATTTTCAATATGTCCCTGGCCCAAACAACTGTCCCCACTATCTTCAAAACCTCCACCATCGTACCAGTACCGAAACACTCCACTGCCTCGGTCCCTAATGACTTCCGTCCTGTTGCACTCACCCCCATCATTGCCAAGTGTTTTGAGAAACTGGTTGCATCCCACCTAAAATCCTGTCTCCCTGCTACACTGGACCCATTCCAATTTGCCTATCGCCACAATAGGTCAACAGAGGACGCCATCTCAACAGCGCTTCACTCTGCCCTCACCCACCTGGACAGTCAAAACACACATGTGAGAATGCTGTTCATAGATTTCAGTTCTGCATTCAATACTGTAATCCCCTCCAAGCTGATCTCCAAGCTCAGCCAGCTTGGAATCAGCACACCCATCTGCAATTGGATTCTAGATTTTCTGACTAACAGACCTCAGTCCGTCAAGTTAGATAACCTCTCCTCCTCCATCATCACCCTGAACACCGGCGTGCCACAGGGCTGCGTACTGAGCCCTCTCTTGTACTCCCTCTTCACCCATGACTGTGTTCCTGTTTATGGCTCCAACACCATCATCAAATTTGCAGATGACACCACAGTGGTAGGTCTGATCAAGGATGACGATGAATCAGCCTACAGGGATGAGGTGCAGCACCTGGCTGTGTGGTGTGCCACCAATAATCTACAACTAAACACCCAGAAGACAAAGGAGATCATTGTGGACTTCAGGCGGACTAGGAGTCATGCACACACACCCATCTACATCAACGGAGCTGTAGTGGAGCGTGTGTCGAGTTTCAAGTTCCTTGGCATCCACATCTCTGATGACCTCACCTGGTCCCATAACACCTCCACTCTGGTCAAAAAGGCACAGCAGCGCCTTTACTTCTTAAGGAGCCTTAAGAAAGTTCACCTGAATCCCAGGATCCTTGTGGAATTCTACCGCTGTACCATTGAAAGCATACTCACGAACTGCATCTCAGTATGGTACAGCAATTGCTCCGCATCTGACCGCAAAGCACTCCAGCGGGTGGTGAAAACTGCTCAACGGATCACCGGCACCCAGTTAACTTCCATTGAAAACATTTATTATAAGCGCTGTCTGGGCAGGGCAAGAAACATCATCAAGGATGCCTCTCACCCCAACCATGGACTTTTCACCCTCCTTCCATCCGGCAGGCGTTACAGGTGCCTACGCTCTCGCACTAGTAGGCTCAGGAAGAGCTTCTTCCCCGAGGCTGTAACACTTCTGAACGCCACACCACCAATCTAACTCCTGCACCTGCTTATTACTGCACTGGTCACAGTACTTTACACACATGCATTTGCACTACTCATATTTTGCACAGACTGCACATTGTTAAAGTTATTACACTATAAACTGTCTAAAGTTGTTACTGTACAAGCACAGTAAACTATTTCTATAAAATATTGCACTACTGCTATTTTGCATAGAATACATTGTTCTATCAATACTTTGCACACTCATCCAGCTGTATTTATTTATTACCACTGTTCTCACGTTTCTGCTGTTCATAATGTGTATATATAATCTGTAATCTATATAATCTACATTGCTCTGTTCATAATGTACATACAATCCCTACATTGCATTCCTATTTATATTCTGTATATACTCTGCTCAATACTGTATATAGCAATTCCACTGTACATTCTGAAAATCATATCTTCACTTACTCTGCACTTATATGTATATAAAACACTATATTCTTGCACTTCTGGTTAGATGCTAACTGCATTTCATTAGCTCTGTACTTGTACTCTGCATAAATGACAATAAAGTTGAATCTAATCTAATCTAATCTAATCTGAAGGTAAAGTGCACACTCACTGTTTCCCCGGTGCACGTGTTCTCGATGTTTCTGCGCAAATACCTGCGATCCTGAAGGGCAACGAGAACATTGGTGCTGTCGTGCTGCATGCGGGGGCCAACGACATCAAGCTGCGGCAGACGGAGACACTGAAGAGGGACTACAGGAGCCTGATCGAGACGGTACGCAGCACATCGCCCGCAGCGACGATCATCGTGTCAGGGCCACTTCCCACGTATCGACAAGGAAACGAAAGGTTCAGTTGACTGTTTGCTTTAAACGAATGGTTATCGTCATGGTGTAAAGAACAGAAACTGCTCTTTGTTAATAATTGGAATCTTTTCTGGGAGCGTCCTAGGCTTTTCCGTGCTGATGGCCTGCACCCCAGCAGAGTCGGAGCGGAACTCCTGTCGGACAACATCTCCAGGACGCTACGCTCCATCTGACTAGTAAGCCAATTCTCAAATAACTGCTATGACGACTTTTGTTCTACCCACTTAAAAAAATAGAAGTAATTGCGTTGTTCAATCTATACAGACTGTGTCTGTTCCCCGAATAGCGAGATCAAAATATAAATTCAATGCAGGATCTAGAAAAAATCTGACTGTGATTAAACCAGAAAAACGCAAAATAAATGAACAAAAATAATTTTTAAAACTTGGGCTCTTAAATATTAGATCACTCGCACCCAAAGCAGTTATTGTAAATGAAATTATCACAGATAATCATTTTGATGTACTCTGCCTGACTGAAACCTGGCTTAAACCAAATGAATATTTTGGTCTAAATCCACCAAGCTACTGTTATAAACATGAGCCCCGTCAGACTGGTCGTGGCGGCGGTGTTGCAACAATATATAGTGATATTCTCAGTGTTACTCAGAAAACAGGATACAGGAGGTTTAACTCATTCGAACTACTTCTGCTTAATGTTACACTGTTAGATATGCAAAAGAAATCTCTCCTATCTCTTGCTCTGGCTACTGTGTATAGACCGCCAGGGTCATATACAGATTTCCTAAAAGAATTTGCAGATTTCCTCTCAGATCTACTAGTTAATGTTGATAAACTGCTAATTGTCGGAGATTTTAACATTCACGTTGATAATACAAATGATGCGTTAGGACTTGCGTTTACTGACCTAATAAACTCTCTTGGAGTCAAGCAAAACGTCACCGGGCCCACTCATCGTTTTAATCATACGTTAGATTTAATTATATCGCATGGACTTGATTTTACTGATATAGATATCGTACCTCAAAGTGACGATGTTACTGATCATTTCATCGTGCATGCTGCCTATTACTGATATTAGTTATATGGCTCCGCGTTATCGTCTGGGCAGAACTATTGTTCCAGCCACCAAAGACAGATTCACAAATAACCTGCCTAATCTCATAATAATCTCATCTGCTCTGTGTACCCATAAATACGCATGAACTAGATGAAATGACTAGCAACATGGGCACTATCTTCTCTAATACATTAGAAGCTGTTGCCCCCCTCAAATTGAAAAAGGTTAGAGAAAAACGCACTGCGCCATGGTACAACAGTTATACCCATTCTCTCAAGAAAGAAACTCGTATTCTTGAGCGCAAATGGAGAAAAACTAAATTAGAAGTTTGTAGAATTGCGTGGAAAAACAGTATGTCCAGCTATAGACAGGCTCTAAAAGCTGCCAGGGTAGAGCATATCCGCAAACTCATAGATAATAACCAAAACAATCCAAGGTTCTTATTTAGCACAGTGGCTAGACTAACAAATAAACAGACACCACCCGATCTAAATATTCCCTCACAGTTTAATAGTAATGATTTTTTCTGATAAAGAAAAATACTAACCTTTTCTGATAAAATAGATAACATCAGAAATACAATATCAAATGTAGATTCTACTGCGTCTAGTATTTCAGCTTCATTCATCGCACGAAAAACTGCCGTGCTTTACAACTATAAGACAGGAAGAGCTAAATAAACTTATCAGTGCATCTAAACCAACAACGTGTTTATTAGATCCTGTACCTACTAAATTACTGAAAGAGTTGTTACCCGTAGCAGAATAAACGCTTCTCAATATTATTAACTCATCGTTATATTTAGGTCACGTCCCAAAACCATTCAAGGTGGCGGTTATTAAGCCTCTTAAGAAACCACAACTACATTCAAATGAACTGGCAAATTACAGACCCATTTCAAATCTTCCGTTTATGTCAAAAACTTTAGAAAAAGTTGTGTCTACTCAATTATGCTCCTTTTTGCAAAAAAAATATCTCTATGAAGAATTTCAATCAGGTTTCAGGCCCAATCATAGTACAGAAACTGCACTTGTTAAAATTACGAATGACTTACTACTTGCTTCAGATCAAGGCTGCACCTCATTGCTAGTATTACTTGATCTTAGTGCTGCGTTTGACACTATAGACCATAATATACTCATAGATCAATTACAAAACTATATTGGTATTCAAGGACAGGCTTTAAGATGGTTTAGATCCTACCTGTCCGATCGCTACCGCTTTGTTAATTTAAATGGGGAGTCATCTCAATTACCACCAGTAAAGTATGGAGTACCACAAGGATCTGTCCTAGGTCCTCTGCTATTTTCAATTTACATGTTGCCCCTTGGAAATATTATTAGAAAACACGGGATAAGTTTTCATTGCTATGCCGATGATACTCAATTATATATCTCAACAAGACCAGATGAAACTTCTCAACTAACTAAGCTAATAGATTGTGTAAAAAGTGTAAAAGATTGGATGACCAATAATTTCCTCTTACTAAATTCAGATAAGACAGAGATATTACTTATTGGACCAAAAAACAGTACACAGAATCTCGTGGATTATAATTTGCAACTAGACGGATGTACTGTTACATCCTCTAAAGTCAAAAATCTGGGTGTTATTTTAGACAGCAACTTGTCCTTTGAAAATCATATTTCCTATGTTACAAAAACAGCATTCTTCCATCTCAGGAACATTGCTAAGCTTCGAAGCATGCTACCTGTTTCTGATGCAGAAAAGCTAGTTCATGCATTCATGACCTCTAGACTGGAAATTGTAATGCACTGCTAGGTGGTTGTCCTGCATCTTCAATAAACAAGCTACAGATAGTCCAAAATGCAGCGGCTAGAGTTCTTACCAGATCAAGAAAATATGATCATATTACTCCAATTTTACAGTGTCTGCACTGGCTACCTATTGAGTTCCGTATCATTTACAAATGATTATTACTTGCCTATAAGGCCCTAAATGGTTTAGCTCCTGCGTACCTAACTTGTCTTCTACCACGCTACAATCCAACCCGCTCTCTAAGGTCGCAAAACTCTGGACTTTTGGTAGTACCTAGGATAGCAAAGTCCACTAAAGGAGGTAGAGCTTTTTCACATTTGGCTCCCAAACTCTGGAATAGCCTTCCTGATAACATTCGGGGTTCAGACACACTCTCTCTGTTTAAATCTAGATTAAAGACACATCTCTTTAGCCAAGCATTCACATAATGCATTTTATAATCTTGTACTGCAGTTATATCTGATCAAATATATATTATTATTATTCTATAGCTTGGGTTGACCAATTTATTTTTGCTTAGATGGAACAGCAGCTACGCTAATCATGTCTCTGCTTGTCTCTACGTTTCTGCCACAGGATTAACATCCCGTGGTAGCCAGGAATTACAGAACTTCAGTCTGGATCTAACCATTACATGATCTGAGATGACCGAACACCTGAGGATCAGCGCCGGGAGATGACGTATGTGTCCCTGATCGTAGGCAGAGGCCAAACACATGGATGAACGCCAGAGACAGATCCCCATTGAGGACCCCGCCACTTAGACAACCATCGGAAAAGACCACTGGAACCAGCTGAGCCCATTCAATCTGACTTGCTGCAGTTTGGAACTGAACTGCTGGTTTGTTTGGCCAGAGGAGAATTGGCCCCCCGACTGAGCCTGGTTTCTCCCAAGGTTTTTTCTCCATTCTGTCACCGATGAAGTTTTGGTTCCTTGCCGCTGTCGCCTCTGGCTTGCTTAGTTGGGGAAGCTTCATTTCCAGCGATATCGCCGACCTTATTGCAAAGACACTATTTAAACTTATTGACACATTATTTTCCTTTTTTTTTGATATTGTGCAGTGCTTTGACACAATTTGCATTGTAAAAAGCGCTATATAAATAAAGGTGACTTGACACGGGTTGCGGCACAACATGATAAATCTCCGACAGTAAAACTGATGCATCATTCTATTCATGACGTACTGACACAAAGTTCAATTGATTTGCAATAGTCAATTTGAGGCGTCCAGTGCAGACTGCTAGACTGTTGCAGCGCGGCGCGTCCGGTGTGACAGAAATAAAAAATGGTCCATATACAGCTGGTTATGAGTGTGTGTAGTTTAATTAACATAGCATTAGGCACTTACATAAAATACATACACGCGATTGTACCGTATTTTTCCTTTCTGAAGTTGGCAGACACACACACACACACACACACACACACACAACAGCTAGCTAACCAAAGACTACAGAAACGTGTAGCTAAGGTACTGTTGCCTAATCAAATCTATTCAGCGGTATCACCAACTACAGACAGGCTTAGCTAACGTTATGTATTTAGGTGGAGGAGCATGAGAAGAGAGAATAATTCAGTTCACTAGTCACTGAATTTAAGATGTTAAATTAGTTAACTTACCCAGTAAAGGAGCTTCTGACAGACTGGCGTCAGTGACGGGAAAGCGTAGTGGGCGTGGTCAACCTGTCACTTCAATCGAGAGTGGCCAATAGAAAAGGGCCTTTCATCCTGGTGCATTGAGACCGCCCACTGACACACAGCTTCACTCGCAAGCAAAACTTTTCAACTCGCAAACAAAAGTTTTAGACCCGCAAAAAAAGAAGGCAGGAAAGAGAGCAACATTTGTGGATTAGTGATGAAAAGTTTTTGAAGTGCACAAAGAAAAATATATATTTTTTAAAGATTTACACACACTGCAAATTATTTTGTTTTCAATTACTTTAATTTTGAACCTTAAGAAGACTTTTTTTGCAAACTTTTATTTTTTAATTACAAAATAATTAGTTTTGCTCTCAAATACAGAATTTTTGTTTGAATAATAAAGACACAAAAATAATTCCATACTGAGGCAGAGTTAGAATCCAGAAGTTTATTAAAAGGGGTTTCAACAAACAGAAACGTGAAGTCAGGTAAGAGGTCTATACCAGTATCACAGTTGAGTCCGTTGATACACACGGGGCAATCCAGAAGGCGGAAATCAGGCAAAGAGTTCATACACAAACATCAGTCCAAACGAGCAAACAAGGCAGAGGGGCAAATCCAGGAAATCAGAGTCAAGGTCAACAGGCAGAGTTATACACAGCAATTCAATGAGAAGGACAATGGTAAACGCTTGGTAAGGCAGGTAAACTGGCAATACTTCACAGTTTGACATGTGCTCAGTCTCTGGCTTATAAAGCAACAAACAGGAAGTGGCAGTAGAGGAAGCAGAGGGAGTGGCAAGCAGTCAGTACTCTGGTGAGAGCTCCCTCTGCTGGTTTGGTGTTACACACGAAGAGGAGAGAATAGTCGTGCAAGCAGATCAAATACTGTACCAGAGAACAAATTCATTGTTTGAGATGCTCGAAATGGAAGAAAATCATAAATATTGAATTGGGATGGGGGTTATTATGAATGTATTTCTGAGGAGAACTGTCTTCAGAAAAGTTTTGATGGCATTCTCTTTTCCTTTTACCTCTGTAAAATACATACAGTATTAAATGAGTGTTTATAAGCGTGGAGCTGTGTACAGCAGTGGGAACGCTATATTGTTATTAGATTAGATTAGATTCAACTTTATTGTCATTGCACATGTAAGGTACAGAGGAACGAAATGCAGTTAGCATCTAACCAGAAGTGCAATAAGCAGAGGTACAGGATATACAGTGTCTACAATAGTTACATATGTACAGAATATACAGATAAGGCAGTAGTACTATGGACGTAATTTACAAATTTTTAAATACTATCAGTATGATATACAGATGGGTGATATGAACATACTATACAGATGGATTGTACAGTAAATGTATGTACACTATGAGCAAAAACTATGAAAATAATTACAAAGGGATATGAATAAGCTATAAATTAAGATATATAAACACTAGTGCAATGAACATTGAAAGTGCATAGAAATAAAAATTTCCAGTGCATAGTACTCAGTGTGTGGATGTTTTTTTTGTTTTTGTTTTTTAACCGATTTTAATGATGGGGAGGGGTGAAGAGTTTGTGGTGGTGTGTGAGGGGGGTATCATTGGGCAGAGTTTAGTAGGGAAACAGCTGTAGGGAAAAAGCTGTTCCTGAGTCTGCTTGTCCTTCATCGGAGGCTCCTGAAGCGCCTCCCAGAAGGCAGTAAGTTAAACAGTCTATGGTCAGGGTGAGAGGAGTCCTTAAGAATGCCGCGAGCTCGACGTAAACAGCGTTTTCTCTGGACGTCCTCAATGGTAGGAAGTGGTGTCCCTGTGATGCGTTGGGCGGTTTTCACCACCCTCTGCAGTGCCTTGCGGTCAGCAACTGTGCAGTTCCCATACCAGACTGTGATGCAGTTGGTCAGGATGCTTTCAATTGCACACCTGTAGAAGTTCCGCTGGATGATTGGAGACAGGTGGTTCTTCTTCAGTGTCCTAAGGAAGAAGAGGCGTTGGTGAGCCTTCTTGACTAGGCTGGATGTGTTGGTGGTCCAGGTCAGGTCCTCCGAGATGTGGGTTCCCAGGAACTTGAAGCTGGAGACACGTTCAACAACCATCCCGTTAATGTGGATGGGGTCATGCGTTCCACTTTTCTTCTTCCTGAAGTCCACAATAAGTTCCTTTGTCTTGCTGGTGTTGAGGAGCAGGTTATTGTCAGCGCACCATGCAGCCAGGTGCTGTACCTCCTCCCTGTAGGCAGTCTCATCGTTGTCTCTGATGAGGCCAATCACTGTGGTGTCGTCAGCAAACTTGATGATGGAGTTGGATCCATGCACAGGCCTGCAGTCATGGGTGTAGAGGGAGTAGAGGAATGGGCTCAGCACACAGCCCGGTGGAGCAGGTGTGGCCTGACCTAACATGCTGAGGTCTGTTGGTCAGAAAGTCCATAATCCAGCTACAGAGGGAGGTGTTAACACCCAAGTCTCCAAGTTTAGTGATCAGCTTGGAGGGAATGACGGTGTTGAATGCTGAGCTGAAATCAACAAACAACATCCGTGCATAAGTGTTGTTATTATCCAGGTGTGTGAGTACCGAGTGCAGTACTGTGCATACTGCATCCTCAGTGCTCCTATTGCTACAGTAGGCAAATTGGTGTGGGTCCAGTGTGGGTGGGAGGCAGTTCTTGAGGTGTGCCAGGACCAGTCGCTCAAAGCACTTCATTACAATGGGTGTGAGTGCTACGGGGCGGTAGTCATTCAGGCACGTCGGGGAGGAGTGTTTCGGTACTGGCACAATGGATGTGGCCTTAAAGCATGTTGGCACAGTTGCTTGGGTGAGGGACAGGTTGAAAATATCTGTGAAGACCTCTGCGAGCTGCTCTGCACATATCTTGAGCACACGTCCAGGAATGCCGTCAGGGCCAGCGGCCTTGCATGCATTGATCCGACTCAATGCTGTGCAGACATCTGTGGAGGTGAGTTTGAGGGTCTGATGGTCTCCTGAGAGTGTGATCTTGGTGGCTGTCTCCTTGTTGTTATTCTCAAAGCGAGCATAAAAGTCATTTAGCTCATCAAGGAAGGAGACGTCTGTGACCGTTGGAGTGGAGTTGCATGGCTTGTAGTCACTGATGACCTGGATGCCCTGCCACATGCGCCGGGGGTCAGAGTTGGAAAAATGCTCCTCTACCTTTAGCTTGTAGCAGTGCTTGGCCTTCTTGATGCCCCTCTTCAGGTTAGCCCTGGATATGCTGTAGGCCTGAGCGTCATCTGATCTGAAAGCAGTGTTGCGGGCTTTCAGCAGGAGCCGCACTTCCTTGTTCATCCATGGCTTCTGATTAGGGTACGTTGTGATCTGTTTCTCTGTTGTAACACTGTCAATGGAGGTATTGATGTAATCCAGTACAGAGGTAGTATAGATGTCAATGTCCGTGTGATAGCCATTGGCAGCCTGAGAAGCAAACATACTCCAGTCCGTGTGTTGAAATTTGTCCTGAAGTACAGACTCTGCTCCCATTGGCCACACTTTGATGGTCTTCACTGATGGCTTCACACGGTTGATGAGGGGTGAATACTTGGGGGTGAGAAACAAAGAAAGGTGATCAGACTCTCCCAGGTGGGGGAGGGGAGTCGCGATGTAAGCTCCTGCGATGTTTGTGTAAACATGATCCAAAGTTTTTTCTCCTCTAGTGTGGCAGGAGACATGCTGATGGAATTTGGGGAGCACTGTCTTTAAGTTGGAGTGATTAAAATCACCCGCAACAATAAATGCAGCTTCCGGGTGTACAGTCTGTTGTTTACTAATGGCCGCATGCAGTTCGTTCATAGCAAGCTTGGCATTAGCATCCGGGGGAATATAGGCTGCAGTTATGATGGTGGAAGTGAACTCCCGCGGCAGATAGAAAGGTCTACACTTAACCATGAGAAACTCTAGGTTAGGTGAGCAGTGTTTTCCAACAGTGTCAGAGTTCGTACACCAAGCTTTGTTCACATAAATGCACAATCCTCCACCTCTGGTCTTGCCGGAGTCATCTGCCATTCTATCTGCTCGGAGCGTGTAGCGTCCGGTTAGATCAATAGCATTATTTGGTATGTCGCTATGTAGCCATGTTTCAGTGAAAACCATGACATTGCAGTCCAAAAGTTTCTTACTATGGGTGATGCGAAGTCGTATTTCATCCATTTTGTTCACCAATGACCGCACATTAGCGAGGAAAATGCTGGGTAAAGAGAGCCGGTGCGGTGTTAGCTTTAGCTTAGCTCTTAGTCCTCCGCGCTTCCCCCGCCTTTGTTTACGATCTCGGCGCCGCCTGTGAGCACTTCCGCCCGGCCGAGCAGAGTGTGTAGCCTCGGGTGTTCTGGAGATCTCCGGGATGAGTCGATGATTGGTTATAAAACTGTTGGAAAAGTGCAGACCGATATCCAAAAGCTCCTGTCGGGTGTATGATGTTAAGGCAAAGCTGTTCAGTGAGAACAGACCCGAGATGAGCAGGAAAAATACTGCAAAATTGCAAAAACTGGAGAGACGCTGAGCCTCGCGATGTGTTCGCGCCGCCATCTTGGTCAGAACCATTCTATTGCTGTTCTATAAGCGCCACCTGCTGTCATAAAGTGAATTTGTCTTTTCATCAGAATCAGAAATAGCTTTATTGTCAAGTGTGTTCACACACACACACACACACACACACAAGGAATCTGTCGTGGTGTCAGGAGCTTCAGTACAGAAAGTACAGACATAGTGCAAACCTACATATAATTAAGGTAATAAAACATTAATAATAAAGAGTAATAATATAATATTTACTCAGCTTGTCTGATGTTTTAGTTTTGTGCGGTTGCGTCATGTTGCAGATATTTTTGTTTGTTTGCTTAAGGTTAATTTGACCAGTAACAGAGCAAAATAAACAATTAAAGGTGCAATAGGTGAAAAAAAAATTGTTATTCTGGTTGAAAGTCTCTTCACATCCCGATAGCAATCATTAAGTTAAGTGGTCTAAATGTATTTATCTGTATTTATATATTATGTGGAAGGTGTTGGACCAATAAATGTTTGTCCAATCAAAACGCTCGGTCCGAGCATGACACATGATGTAGCCCAGCGGTTCCCAATTCCAGTCCTTTTGCATGTCTCTCTTAGTTAACACACCTGATTAACATAACCAGCTCATTAGAAGAGAGCTATTGTGCATGAACTGTGTTCCGATTGACATGATCCCTACACAGTGTTCATTGCTCCCTAGTCCCTGAGCAGGGAAAATCCGTTGAAGTTTATTTCACATCGGAACATTCATTCACGTATTTACGCTGCGCAGCGTCTTCACACACAGATGAAACTTACTATAGACATAATATACCTCTGTAAATAAATACAATTTAAATTCATGTCTCGGACACTTTAATGCCCTTTGTATGGTACGCTCGCTTTGAACTGGAATCGTGGCAGAATATCTGGTGATGTCCACTTTGCAGGGCACTTATGACTTACGGTCGAATAGAACAACCGTCGGACGTGATAAGATATTAAATGTGCAGGGAGTGCGCGAGGACTGTAATTGGAAACCGATGATGTAGCCTATTGTAGTAATTTAATGTTGCCTCTGGTATTCTGCTCTTTGAGCGATTGTGCGTTCAGGGGGTGTGGTTTTGGATGGCGATTGCTGGGAGGGTGGGACATTCGCTTTCAGTGCTATCAGGATAAAGTTAGCATTTTCTGAGATCTTCCTAAACGAAAATGAATAAATAAATAGGCAACGAGTATGGGAATCGGCCCATTTTAATATAAAAAATCGCCAATTGGAGTTGGTCACGAAAAATCCTGATCAGTGCATCCTTTGTGCATCGATCTGTAGAACAAGTGGGTTACATAACGATATTTTAAAATTAAGATAAATAAAAGAAATGTTAGGATGAGCTGAGCAAGTCTGCACATGTAATTCCTGGTCTGAGAGTGACTTCCTGTATGTATGTGAATGGAGAATGTATATGTGTGAAAGCAGAAATATATGTATGTATATGTAAGGAGAATGTGTGTGTGTGAGAGTAGAAATGTATGTATGTGTAAAGAGAAAGTATGTGTGTGAAATAAAAAATATATGTATGTGAAAGGAGAATGTATGCGTGTGAGAGCACCAGAATGAATTATGGCTTGTACGGCCCCTCATACATATATATATATATATATATATATACATATACATATACATATAATCTATCTATCTATCTATCTATCTATCTATCTATCTATCTATCTATCTATCTATCTATCTATCTATACTGAACATGCAAGCCAAGTCAGTCAACTTTATTTCTAAATTGCATTATATTTCATTGTCTTCACAGCAGCTTCACAGAAGTATCAAATTCACATTCTGCTGTAAAGCAGCTCTATCAAATCAATAGTGTCATTCTACAGCTTAAGTCAGTTCAGTATTGATCCAGCTCAGTTGCATAGCTGTGTCAAATTTATCAATCATACGTACTGTATATACAGTGTATATGTGTGAGTGCTGTGACAAACTCCGGTTCTTCTCTGCACTCTGGACAAGCAAAAGAGACATTATGTTTAGGAATGATAAGGAAAGCCCTAGGGCATGCCCTGAATGTTATGGGACTTCTGGGGACTTCTGCGAATACAAGACGATCGGCATAAACGGAAGGATCAGAGAAAATGTAGAACATATCACATATAAAAATGAAGAGGTATACAACTGAACAGGCACTGGAGGTGTTGATGGACTCGGACTCCAATCACTCATGTTTTGACCATTTTGAATCTGATCGGGACGAAGTACTCTGTGAGGGAGATGCCTTTACAGACACAGAAACTTTTAGTTGTGTTGTAGATAGACGATAACCTGTTGATCTGGATATGTATATGCATGTATGTATGTATATATATATATATATATATATGTGTGTGTGTGTGTGTGTGTGCGTGATATATATATATAACTTAAATGAGTACACAAAACTCGCAACAGAAAATAAAATAAATTTAAGTAAAAGAATAAAGGGATGTAAAGAGACTAGGTGGGTTTTCTTCTCATCGTGGTGTTAAGTAGCCGCTGGCATGTAGGCCAGAGCACACTCAGAGAGCGCTAAAAGGCAGCGTCAAAACGCGGTGGCAAACGTTGAAGCAAAAAAAAAAGAGAGAACCGAGAGAGAGTTTGATGGTGTCCTGAGTTTTTAAACTCGGCTTCTGGACACATCCCCTCTGGTGTCTTGACCAATCAGATAGGCTATTATCTTAGCTAGAGGTGTTTCTTCCATCATAAATCAGCATGTTATCAGTCACATGGTCTGAATTTTACACACTCTTGCAAAGTATACTTTTGGATGTGATTTCTATAACCAGAATATGATACATTTGACAAACAAGTCAAGTCAAGTCTGCTTTATTGTCAATTCTTCCACATGTACAGCACATACATACAGAGAATTGAAATTGCGTTATTCTCAGACCCTTGGTACATACAGTTAACATTTAAGACACTGACAGTAGTTATCAAATACAGATAAATACAGTTTAAACATATGTACATACAACTATACAGATATACAAAAGAGGACATTGTAGAAAAAATAAAGAGATAGATAAAGTGGCATAAGGCACATGGCAGATAGAGTGCAAACCAGTTAAATAAAACAAAACTGTGCAGATATATGTGTATATGTATAGAGTGTATATATATAGTGCAAGAGGAGCTTATCAGTCTGAGGACATTGTAGAAAAATAAAAAAAGAGATAGATAAAGTGGCATAAGGCACATGGCAGAATAGATAGAGTGCTAACCAGTTAAATAAAACAAAACTGTGCAGATATATGTGTAAATGTATAGAGTGTATATATATATATATATATAGTGCAGAGGAGCTTATCAGTCTGAGGACATTGTAGAAAAATAAAAAAAGAGATAAATAAAGTGGCATAAGACACATGGCAGAATAGATAGAGTGCTAACCAGTTAAATAAAACAAAACTGTGCAGATATATGTGTAGTGCAAGAAGAGCTTATCAGTCTGTTAAAGTGACAGGAGAACAGTCTTTTATCAGACTATCCAAAGAGGAAAAAATTGGGAAAAACGATCAATTGGAAGAAACGTTTCAAGCTAGAATTGTCAAACTCAGACATACCAAACACGAATATGAATCCTTCAGCTATTCAATAATGATTAAAAAGACATACATAATATTTGATTAAAATATGATAGTCTAATGTTTGGATTACATAATATGGAGTGATGCATAAATATGATTAGTTTCATTAAAATGAAAATTAAAGTTTTTTAAGATGATTTTAGGTGCATATGGAAACGACAGTCTCTGTGTACAAAGGAATTTCAGTCTGGTTCTTTGTCTTGTATGGGGGGAGAAGTCAGTCTAAGGAAGCTTGTGACTTCCAGTGTGGAACCCATGTGATGGCCATCTCTTTGACCATCAGTCTTTATTACTTGCCCCCAAATTTGACAGTCTCCTTCCTGAATTGGAATTATCAATAAGTGTTCTTTTGTCTCAATGTTGCAAGCTGTTTTGTGAAAGATTTGGTTAGTTCGCTTGCTTCAGACTAGTTGGAGCTAGGAATCTGATTTACGACGTTGTCCTGTTTTCTTGGGCCTCTGTGGAATTTCAGCTTCTCATGTTTCAATGTTCTGATCGAATCTTAACTTTGTCTGATTCGGTCTCTCATATCCTACAGTATCGTTAAAAGCGCTACATAAAGGTAAAAACAAAAGTTTGGTGCAGATTAAACATGGTGTGTTTTAGTTAGTGTAAAACATGACATATTATATTGCCACTAGGTGTAACCCCAGCCAGCATTTCAATGTTTATTCACCAGTGAATCAATGTCAGGTACCACGGTTGAATCAACGTTGAATTATGTTTCGGTTTTGCAAATTGAATCAACATTGATATTGTGACGTTGATTCACCGTTGAAATCACAACGTTGTTTCACTGTCTTACCTTCAGCATGGGTTAATTAAGGTCTATCTGTAGACATTTGATTAACGATGATTGATTAACGTCAAGTCACCATTATTTATATGTCGCTTTTTATAATGCAGATTGTGTCAAATTAGCTTTACAGTATTAAACAGGGAAATAGTGTGTCGAAATAGTGTGCCGTTATCCTCTGGCCAGACAAAACCAGCAGTTTAATTCTAGGCTGCAACAAAGTCAGGTTGTGCAGAGGACTCATCAGGTTCCCGTGGTCCTGATAGCTGTCTAGGTGACAAGGTCTTCGGCGAGGATCTGTCTCTGGGGCTCATCTAGTTATCCTGGTCTCCGCTGACATTCAGGGCTGTCGAGGTCGTCTCTAGGTGCTGCTCCACCATCTGGTCTGGATCTGGTGGCTAAGATGACCTCGGAATAAAGAAAGAAACAGACTAATATCAGCATAGATGCCATTCTTCTAATGATGTAACAAGTATATATTCCAGGTTCCGGTTGACCTAATTAATGCAGCCTAATAATCCTTTAATGGATTTGAATTATAGAAATGTGTTAGTAATGTGTAAACCAAGTTAAAGAGATGGGTTTTTAATCTAGATTTAAATTGACAGAGTGTGTCTGCCTAGTGTTAGGTAGATTGTTCCAGAGTTTGGGAGCTAAATAGAAAACGATCTCCCGCCCACAGTTGATTTTGATTTTCTAGGTATTATCAAATGGCCAGAGTTATGAGATCTTACCAGACGTGAAGGACTACAATGCAATAAGAACTCGCTCAACTACTGAGGTGCTAAACTATTCAGGGCTTTATAGGTAATAGGAAAAATGTGTGGTTTTACAAATGCTAGAAACGTGGCTTTTGAAGGAAAGATAGCTATCAAATAGCACACCTAGATTCCTAACTGATGACGAAGAATTGACAGAGCAGCCATCAAGTGTTAGACAGTGTTCTCGGTTATTACATGTGGAGGTTTTTGTTTTGGTCCTATTATTAACACCTCTGTTTTTTTCAGAATTTAATAGTAAGAAATTACTAATCATCCAGGTTTTTTTTTTTTTAGCTTTTTATATCAACTATGCATTCCTTTAGGCAAGGCAAGGCAAGGCAAGTTTATTTATATAGCACATTTCATACACAGTGGTAATTCAAAGTGCTTTACATAAAAGAAAGTGAAATAGACTTTAAAAATCAATAAAAACATGGAAATAAAAATAATAAAAACAAGGAAATTTAAAATGATATAGAAATAGATTTAAAATGAATTTAAAGAAAATGATTATACATAAAATTAATTGCAGTCAGTTCGGACATATAGCACAGTGCTCATTCAAATGCACAGTTAAACAGATGAGTTTTGAGTCTTGATTTAAATATGGCTAATGTTTTAGCACATCTGATCTCTTCTGGAAGCTGGTTCCAGCTGCAGGCCGCATAATAGCTAAAAGCAGACTCCCCTTGTTTTGTGTGAACCCTTGGTATTTCTAACTGACTCGATCCTAATGATCTGAGTGGTCTGTTCGGTTTATATTCAGTGAGCATATCAGCAATATATTTAGGTCCTGGGCCATTGAGTGACTTATAAACAAGTAAAAGTACTTTAAAATCAATCCTAAATGTAACTGGAAGCCAGTGTAAGGACCTGAGGACTGGTGTGATATGCTCAGATTTTCTGGTTCTAGTCAGAATCCTGACAGCAGCATTCTGGATGAACTGCAGCTGTCTAATGGTCTTCTTGGGAAGGCCGGTGAGGAGACCATTACAGTAATCCACCCTGCTGGTGATAAAGGCATGAACAAGTTTCTCCAAGTCTTGACTGGAAACAAAACATCTAATTCTTGCAATGTTTTTGAAATGATAGTATGCTGATTTAGTTACTGCTTTGACATGACTACTGAAACTAAGGTCTGTCTCCAGAATCACCCCAAGATTTCTGACTTGATTTTTAGTTGTTTGACCCCTAGAGTCAAGGTATGCATTCACCTTGAGAACTTCATCTTTGTTTCCAAATGCAATGACTTCAGTTTTCTCCTTGTATAACTGAAGAAAGTTCTGGCACATCCAACTGTTAATTTCATCAATGCATTGGCAGAGGGTGTCAATGGGGCTGTAGTCATTTGGAGATAAGGCTAGGTAAATCTGGGTATCATCAGCATAGCTGTGATAGGCAATTTGGTTCTTCATCATTATCTGACTTAGTGGGAGCATATACAGGCTAAACAAGAGCGGTGCAAGAATTGAGCCTTGTGGGACTCCACATGTCATGGCCGTCCACTTAGACTTATGCTCTCCTATACTCACATAATAACCTCTCCCTTCTAAGTATGATCTGAACCATTTGAGTGCCATCCCAGAAAGCCTGACCCAGTTTTCCAGTCTCTCTAAGAGTATGTTATGATCGACAGTGTCAAACGCAGCACTAAGATCTAGTAGTACCAGCACTGATATTTTGCCAGAATCAGAAATGAGGCGAATATCATTTATTATCTTAATGAGTGCTGTCTCTGTGCTGTGATGTGCTCGGAAACCAGATTGAAAATTGTCCAGATATCCATTTGACTTTAAGTAGTTGTTCAGCTGATTAAAAACTACCTTTTCAATAATCTTACCTATGAAAGGAAGATTTGATATGGGTCTATAGTTGCTCAACATGGTGTTATCAAGATTGCGCTTTTTCAGAAAGGGCTTAACAACTGCAGTTTTGAGCGAGTTTGGAAAAGTCCCAGGAAGAAGTGAGGCTTCTAAACAGTTAAGCACATTTTTGAAAAAGGATGTGGGAAGTGTGTCAAGATAGCAGGTTGAAGATTTAAGGTGCTGTACTATAAACACACATAGTCACTTCTTTTTGAAATTGCGGTCGAATCTGAGTGACCTCTGCATAACTTGAGGATGTGCCAATCTCCTTTCTGATATTATTGATCTTCTCAGAAAAGACGGAAGCAAACTCATTGCATTTGCTGTCGGAGAGCATTTCACTGGGAATCTGACTTGGGGGGGTTTGTCAGTCTCTCAACAGTCGCAAAAAGAGTGCGAGTGTTGTTTAAGTTACGGTTTATAAGGTTAGAAACGAAAGTCTGTCTAGCTGTGGCTAGTTCCACATTGAAAGCATGAAGGCTGTCTTTATAGATGCTATAGTGAATTTCGTCTTCCGCCACATCCGCTCAGCTTTTCTGCATTGTCTTTTCATGCTCTGAACTACTGTTGATTTTCTCCAAATTGATTTCTGTTTCCCCGTCTTCTTGCTGACCTTTATCGGGGCAATATCATCAATAACATTCTTAATTTTTGAGTTAAATGACTCCAGGAGAAGATCAACAGGGTCTGCAGAAATGCTTGGTGTTAATGACATTGCCTTCATAAATAGCGCACTTGTGTTCTCGTTAATGCATCTCTTACTGATAGAGACAGATCTAGATTCAGTGGTGACTGAGATCAATATATCAAAGAAAATACAGAAGTGATCAGATAGTGCTACATCCTTAATAACAATGGATGCAATGTTTAGACCTCTACTGATGAGTAAATCTAGAGTGTGTCCACGATTGTGTGTGGGTCCGTGCACATGCTGACTCAGGTCAAAAGTGTTTAAAATAGTGTTTACACAACATTGTTTGTAAAGCGTGAAAAGTAACGATCCTAGTACTAAGCCTTGAAGTAGAGGTCTTCTCGGGTCCTCAAATCCGTGCCCGACCCGAATCGACCCAAATTACTTCTTACTCGAACCCGATGTGCATAAATAATTTTTTTAAAAAGATAAACCCGACCCGAGACAGACCCAATGAAATTAGACCCGAGTCCGACCCGACCCAACCGCATTTATTTTCGAACCCGACTGGACCCGAACGTACACGACATTGATGTGTGCACAGCCTGCAGCCTCGCATCGGTCCGGAAAAATCCCGGGGTCCTGCTGACTGATTTGGCCGCTGCTCCATTACTTTCATTCAGTTTATTTACTTATTAGCCTATTACTTTATATTTTTGCCTGCCTGATGGATACATGTTATTTCTGAGTTTGGCTTTCAATTGTAACCAGTGGATTTGAAATATGAACGTGATAGTTTTATAAAAAATTTAAATCGATAGGTTAATAAATTATGGATTTGATAGTTTTGTCTGCAACGTTAGCTACCTCATCTCCGGTGAAGGGCTTCTGCACACAAAAAAGAAAAGCTTTGCATTGACACGCAGCGTAATGAAGTGAGTGCATTTCCTGATGGATCTCATATCTATAAGATGGATTTCTGAGGTTACAAACGTGTTCCTTTTTTACGTGCGTTTCTCAAAAATGAACTTAACATTAACGCACAAGTAGGCTACGCATTCGGGAACGTTTAAAAGAATTTGGGTCTAATCGGGTCCATTTGGCAAAAGTACATTTAATACCGCTCTTGCTAATACCGAAACCGACCGTGTCCGAGGTACTCAAAGTTTTGGACCCAAACCCCTCGGGTCTCGGGTCTGGTCTCGGGTTTTCGGATACAAGTGGACCCGGGTAGACCTCTACCTTGAGGTACTCCATACTGCACTCATGATTGGTATGATACCTTTACATTTACTGCCACAAATTGATGGCAGTCAGAGAAGTACAATTTGAACGATGCCAGTGCACTTCCTCTAATGCCAACATAATTTTCTAGTCTATTTAAAAGAATGTATCATTAAAAGGGAGATTCGAGATCAGTCTGTAATTAATTAATTCTTTGGGATCAAGTTGTGTTTTTTTATGAGGCTTAATAAGAGCCAGTTTGAAGGTTTTTGGGACATATCCTAATGACAATGATGAATTAATAATATTCAGAAGAGGATCTATTCCTTCTGGAAGCACCGCTTTTAGGAGCTTAGATGGAACAGGGTCTAAAATACAGGTTGTTGGTTTAGATGATTTTACACGTTTATACAATTCTTCATTTCCAAGAATCAGTGGAATTGTTCCTCAGGGGATCTATAGTGCATCTGATGCGATACTGTGGCTGACAGCTGCATGGTTACAATTTTATCTCTAATAGTTTTCTTGGAAGTAAAGTATTTCATAAAGTCATTACTACTGTGCTGCTGGGTAATGTCTGCACTTGCTGATGTTATATTTTTTGTTAATTTAGCCACTGTATTAAATAAATACTTGGGGTTGTGTTTGGTTTCTTCTAAAAGAGACGTAAAGTAAGCAGATCTAGCAGTTTTTAATGCTTTTCTGTAGGATAGGGTACTTTCCCGCCAAGCAATACGAAATACCTCTAATTTTGTTTTTCTCCAGCTGCGCTCCATTTTCCGGGCTGCTCTCCTTAGGTCCCGAGTGTGCTCATTATATCACGGTGTTGGACTCTTTTCCTTAATCTTCCTTAAGCGTAAAGGAGCAACCATATCTAAAATGTTAGAAAAGTGAGAGTCAATAGTTTCTGTTACAGCTTTAGTTATATGGAATATACACAAAACTAGATAATGATCTGCGATATCATTGCTTTGCAGCAATATTTCAACGCCACTGACATCAATTCCATATGACAGTATTAAATCTAGAGTATTATTTCGACAATGAGTAGGTCCTGAAACATATTGTTTAACACCACAATGGAGTTTAGAATGTCTATAAATGCTGATCCCAACAAATCACTTTCATTATCAACATGGATATTAAAATCACCAGCAATTAGGACTTTATCTGCAGCCAGCACTACCTCAGATAGAAAATCAGCCATTTCTTTTATAAAGTCTGTATGGTGCCCTGGTGGCCTGTATACAGTAGCCAGTACAAACATCGCAGGGGATTTATCATTAACACTTGTTTCTTTGGATAACGTTATATGGAGCACCATTACTTCAAACGAATTATACTTGAAAAACGACCTCTGAGAAATACTGAAAATATTGCTATAAATTGTGGCAACACCTCCCCCTTTACCTTTTGGACGCGGTTCATGTTTGTAACTGTAATCTTGGGGGGTAGACTCATTTAAAGTAACGTAGTCATCTGGTTTTAGCCAGGTTTCTGTCAAACAGAGCACATCTAGTTTATGGTCAGTGATCATATCATTTACAAAAAGTGCTTTTTTAGAAAGGGATTTAATATTCAATAAACCAAGCTTTATTATGTGTTTATCTGTATTATATCTGTTTTTTATTTGTTGAACATCAAATAAATTGTTACTCTTTGGTTTGGATGTTTTCTGTATTTTCTACTTCGGGGAACAGACACAGTCTCTATAGTGTGATATCTTGGTGAAAGAGTCTCTATGTACTGAGAATTAACTGACTTCTGTGACATGAGGCGGCTAGCAGACGGTCGGTTTAGCCAGTCTGTCTGCTTCCTGACCTGGGCCCCAGTTAATCATGCCCCTTGTACTCCTGACCCTACTTTTTTTCTCTGTTTTGTCAACCTATCTCTTTAAGTTTTCAGATTTTTAAATTGTATTGGGTGCAGATACAAATTCTGTAATGTTGCATATCCTAGATAGATCTGGACCAAAGGAAATCACACTCTCAAGCTTTGTGTTCTCACAAACTTCGGCAATGTGTAACCTCATCCCCATTGGTGGATAGTTGGCGTTTATTAAACCCTTCTGCTAAGTCTTTCACTTTCTTTTCTGCTACTCATAATATGGCTCTCAGCGAGCGAAATTTGCCCTGGGACCACACAAGGATCTGATGCGCCAGCTTGTATAAGGGGCGCGAACGCAGACCTCCCTGGTGTTTGATATAAGAGACCACCGCTGTGCTGTCGGTGCGCACCAACACATGGTGATCTCTTAGGTCTGGGAGAAAGTGCTTGAGTGCACGAAACACGGCCAACATTTCCAAACAATGATATGCCACATTAGGTGGCGACCACTCCACAGACCGCGGGCAGGGTGGCCACTCATGACCGCTCCCCAACCGGTGAGGGATGCGTCTGTCGCTGGCATTACGCGGAACCAAACCCCGTGAGGATGGAGATGTGAAATATGCGTCCTTAGATCTATCGTGACAAACCAGTCCTCGGACTTGGCCTGAGACACGACCTGTTTGAGTGTAAGCACCCTGAACTTCAGTCACATGACTGAGCGGTTCAACTGATGCAGATCTACCATCCTTCTTTGGAACAATGAAGTACCGGCTTAGAACCCGGGCTCTCTTCCGTGAGGAGGGACCACCTCGATGGCCTCCATCCTCAAGAGAGTGTCTACTTCCTGTTCCATGATCAGAGCCTGCTGGGGGCCCACATACGTGGGAATCACCCCGGTGAAAGGCGGTGTCGGAGCGCCGAACTGAATACAAAGGCCTTTCTCTACAGTACGCAGGACCCAATGAGATCCATTTCGCAGTAGTTTCCACGCTGCCTAAATGGTCTACTAAGGGAACCAGTCTCTCGAGACTGGCCTCTGATGTACTCAGAGCTGCTGGCACCAGGAGCTCTAGAGACCCCCGCAGGGGTGGCGAGCTTCTCAGCTCCGCTACACTTAGGGGCGAAAGAGACTGAAAACATTGCTCGCTGGAGCCAGCTGCGCCCTGAAGGGTTAGCAGACTGGTCTCCCGAGGGCACTGGGGGGGAACGGACACCATATAATGAGGTGTAACCCGCTCTGCCCCAGAGGGGTCTGCCCTTGTAAGTCCTGACCATAGCGTCAGGACTGCCTCAGCCGAAGCCCCCTAATGAACAACGGTCCTCAGACCCGCGTCATTCCTAGGAAGATCAGGCTGAAAGAACCAGACCCTGCAAGGCAGGACCCAAAGAGACACATTGGCAGTAGTTTCCACGCTGCCTAAATGGTCTACTAAGGGAACCAGTCTCTCGAGACTGGCCTCTGGTGTACTCAGAGCTGCTGGCACCAGGAGCTCTAGAGACCCCCACAGGGGCGGAAGAGACTGAGAACATTGCTTGCTGGAGCCAGCTGCGCTCTGGAACACCGGCAGGGTTGGCAGACTGGTCTCCCGAGGGCACTGGGGGGAGACGGACACCCGCTCTGCCCCAGAGGGGTCTGCCCTCATAAGCCCGGAGCCTTACGCCCGTAGGGCTTCTTGGCCGAGGACCCCTTAGACTTAAGAACGGTCCGCAGAGCCGGCTTAGCCTTAGAGGTCCCCGACCCAGAGCGTTTGCCACCACGGCCCCACCTCGGTGGGGTACGAGTAGCCACGCTCTGTTTTGTGCCTCTCTGAAGACGGGCTGACACGCGGCGAGGGCTGCTCCCGCCCAGCAGCCCCCTGAGCTAGAGATAAGCGAGGGAGAAACCGCTGAAACGCCACCGCCTGTATACAGGCCTCTTGGTACCTGTCGACGACGAAGATGACGGCGTTGCCGAACAGGCCAGAAGGCGCAAGTGGGGCGTGCATGAGGAAGACCCTATCTTCTCCTTCATGTCAGATAGGGTCGACCACAGACAGCGTTTCTAGGAAGCTCAGAGATCAGCTTACATTCCAGTCAAATTGAGCCCCATCCCTCGTCCAGCTCTCTAAGCAGGTACGTCAGCTTGGTGCGCCTTTTTCTTTTCTTTTTTTTTGTAACACTGCCATGATGTGCAGACACGCACCAGCCTGACCTGCAGCCGCCAGCCTTCAGAGACAACGCCACGCAAGGGGACAGATAGCTCGCGAGCGTCTGTTCCACCCGGGGCATCGCTCTGATATGAATGAGAATACATAATGCCTCGGCAACGCGCGCAGCAACAGCGAGCTCTCACTCAAAGGGGGAAGAACCACACTCGCGGGCTTCCACAAGCGAGAGCGCTAGATCTGGGGAATGCAGGAGGAGATAGGGCGAACCCGTCTCCAACCCGTTCGCCAGATCCATGTTGAGATCCCCGCAATCTCACTCGCTGCCGTGCCTCAGCAGCGGCGGGGATGCGAGATGTACAGCGGGGAGAAGCACAATCAGCCCCTTTTCTTTTTCTTTTTCTTTTTTTTAGAACTGACTGCATGCCGTTCTCATTCATAATATGCTTGTGCAAACACTGTTTCATTGACGCGTCCACCTCCTCGGAGGAAGACAGGTCTAGGGAAGGGAAGAAGACAGGGGCTCGCCCGTCTTCATTCAACGCTAGTGAAAACTCACTCCTCTCTCTTTTTTTTTCAAAGAGAGCCTTCAGAGAGCAGGCGTAAGCAATGAAAAAAGCTCACAAAACAGGCAGTCAGCTCCCTCGAGAGCTGAATCTGCATGCTCTGCTCTCAAGCAGACCACACACAGACTACGTGTATCCCAAGCAGTGATATAACGTGTGCAGGGAGGAACACACAGCCCGTAATGCGATCTGCTATCGCCCCAGTGCTTGCACATATTGCTGGAGCCTATTTCAAGTGATTGTGCCAGGACAAACAACACTAAATAAGACTCACAACACAAATCGACAGACACACAGACAGAGTAGCAGTTGCTGAATGACAAAAAGCAAACACCGGCTCCACCGCACGTGCTTTTATGCTTCCCGGCCGGTGACGTCACCCGCCTATGACGTCTCGCCCATCCATTGGACAGATTACACTCTAGTTCAGAGCGCGGTCACGCTGAAGGCGTTCCCGTAGCATCGTCGACACAGCTCAAGTTCCTGGAAGGGAACGCTTATACTCACTTCTTCTGTAGATAAGCTGGATCACAAATGATTTGCGCGAACATAGATGCCTTTATGTAGATCGGGGATTGGCACATTCCCTTCAAAGTGAAAGTAACGTTAATCTTCTGCATCTTCAGCGGCTCAGATGTCGGGAGTAAATGATGACTGCTATGTTCATTATTACATCCAACAACTAAACACTTCAATCGCTTAATCGGAGACATCTTGTCTTCCCCTGCACTGGAGGCAGACAGCTCTCAGCTCACTGAGGTAAGATGGTCTTGTCAATCAACTATCGTGGGAGGGGTTTGTGCAGAACTACGTCATTCTAACAGGGCTCGCTGTTAGAGAGAGATAGGTTGACAAAACATCCGATGACCCCTTTAATCATTGCATTCCCCTGCTCTGCACAAGCTCTGCTCTGCATCTCTCATCTCTCTCTCTTGTCAGCATCTTCAATGAACATCTTCTTCCAATTATACACTATATGTGTACAGACAGACAGATATTTTTCACATAGCTACGAGAAGCATTAAACATGGACGTGCATTCTGTTGCCATGGTACCGAGCAATACTTGCTAGCAAACACTTCTTACTGTTGAAAATCTTTTATTTAATCTTTTCATTTTACATTATTGACACACTATTTTCCTTTTTCAATATTATGCAGTTGCTTTGACACAATTTACATTGTTAAAAGCGCTATAAAAATAAAGGTGACTTGACTTGACAAAGTAAACAATTACTTTACAAAAAATGCTACAAGGCAATCAAGTATTCTGCTGTATTACAGCTTTAATCAGGATAAAATAGTATATTAGAAGCAAACATAAGCAACAGTTACAAATAACAGCATATCTAAAAGTTTGAGACAACAACAAACAAAAAAACATACCATTCTGAAGCGTCCTGTAAGAGCCGTGCTTGCACAGGTTCTGCACGATCCTCTTCACTAATATTCTCTGGGTCTCAATCGGGCTCAAATTGATAAGCAATATTGACAATGACATTGTTTACAATACAACAGGAGCGCATTCTGAGGTTAGGGGCGTGATATTTCTGAACGCGCACTAGGCGGTTTAGCCAATCACAACACACTGGGCCAGCTAACCAATCTGAAAAATAATTGTTTTTTTTGTTGTTGGTTTTTTAAAGAAGCATTAACACATGTTAGACTGCACCCCATAAACACAATCAAGCCTAGAGGAAAAAAAAAAAGTCAACCACCCCTAACTAACATTAACACCCTGCAGTACACCCTTTATTAAGGCCATAAACAGGCACAACAGAAATTACTGCTGCTGTGCTCAGTATCACAGATGTCTTAATGCCTGTTTCACAGCCATGTTTCTAGTTGATTCTAGCCAATTAATGCTGAATCACATCATCTCACATTTTTCTATTTTCACAGGATTGTGTTTTGTTTTTTTTCCCTAACACACAGAATACGCTGACCATTATTACCCTAGGAGCCATGCGGCTATGTCAGCACTAGCACAGGTGCATTTCATACTCAACACTGCTTGCCTTTCTCAAACACAACATCACTGACTATAACACTGCTAATCATACTTTATCGGTATATTACCATAATAAGACATAAACAAAGATCATGCTCATATAATCATCGTATTAATCAATCACTTCTTAACCTTGTTTTCTTCTTATGCATGCATATCGTAAAACTTTGCGGAAATACATTTTTATGGTGTATGTAATGTTTGAGCCCAAATTATGATATATGATTTTTTTTTTTGCAGAATTTTAAATCTTAGCAAGTCTGAAACAATCTCTCAAACACAACATTGGCAACACTGTAGGAAGGGGCAGGGGGTGGCATCAGGAGAAACATCTGAGAAGCAGTTCCCTTTTAGTCAATGTTGTGTCAAAGTTTCGACACTAGGGGTCACACTTGGGAGCCCAGACACCTGCAAAATTTGCATAGCTTGCCATGCCCTGGACATCCGAGTATAAATAGGCCAGCGTGGCATTTGCTCACTTGTTCTGTTCTTTGGAGCCAAATGCAGCGTCTCTCTCGGAGCAGCAGAATTTTATTAAACTCTCAAATCTCCTCAACACTGGATCTCAGTGTTGGGGCCGCGCCATGCTGAAGCAGCTTTTGTGGATGGTTTATGCCCTTCTTGGGAGGACATGAATATCGGCATGTTGTACTCGCAGCTCGTGTTCATTTTAAAAAGACAGCAAGTCACCTAAGCTGCTTCTCTTCCTGGTCCTTCTATTTCTGGTTACAAGTTGAGATCAAGGAGATGTTGCAGGAGCAGTTCCACCAGAGGAATTCCCACGGACCTCTCATTCCTTCAATTGCGTGTGTTGACCAGTAGAGTTTCTGAGTGAGTTTAAAGATGGCACCCATGCTTGCTATGGATTCTTCCACTCTGTCCTGAGTGCTCTGGCTTGGATGATTGGTTCTTGGAGACTAAGCGTGACACTCAACCATGCTCCACCCCAGTTCCTTTCTTCCCAGAAGTGCATGAGGAGCTGATGAAATCATGTAGACACTTTACTGCCACACCACCATACACTGGTTCCTCCGGTCTCACTTCCTTTCACAATGCAGAAGCTGCTCTGAGGAGGGCAATGCCCACATTAGCAGTTCAGGAGCGTCACCTGTGGCTCAACCTGGCAAAGATGTGGAATGCGCAAAAGTTTGTTTTCTCTACAACCCGATTTCTCAGGTTGGTATCTTGGCGACACCGTTGAAAACATTGCACAGTGATTCTCCACGGTTACGAAATGGAGGGCTGCCTTGCCGTGGGTCAGGTTCTACCCCTGCAGCCCCAGAGCAGCAGCCTCCAACTGTTCATTGCCGGGGACAGGGGTGACAGGCCATTTTTTAAGTTTGCTTTCAAAGGTCAGGCATGTCAGTACAAAGTTCTTCTCTTCGGGCTGTCCCTGTCTCCTCGCATCTTCAAAGAAGTCGTGGAGGCTGCCATGCCTCTCTCAGGGAAGTGGGCACTTCATGACTGGCTCATTTTAGCTCACTTGTGAGGGTTGGTTTGTGCACATGGGAATTTGGTCCTCGATCTCAAGTCAACTGAGAGAAGAGTAAACTCTCCCCTGTGAAGAGTAAACTTCACCCCCAGATTGTCCAGCTGTTTTAGAGTCGATTCGGTCATGCGCAGATAGATCTGTTGGCCTCACAAGAAACCACCCATTGCCCAATGTGGCTCCTTGACCGAGGCCCCCTTGGCACGGCGTTTTCTCAAGTGAGCCTCATTGCACTGTCTCTTTGCAAATTTAAGGAGGGCATGGAACTACTCTTATTTGCAGCAACTTATTGGCCCAGCAAGACTTGGTTCTTGGAGCTAGTGCTGTTGGCATCAGCTCCATCCTGTCGGATTCCCTTGAGGAGGGACCTTCTCTGTCAGAGGAAAGGCACAATCTGGCACCCGCGCTAGATCTCTGGAACCTTCATGTCTGTGGCATCGGATTTGAGCTATACTTCCTCCAAGAGGGCAGGCACCTGTCTGCTTCTACACTTAAAGTGTACATGGAGGCTGGTAGAGTGTAGAGCTTGCATTTAGCATCTTCCCCTCTCTGAGGTGACAATGTGCCCTTATTGAGTCCAGTTCAGTTTTTCACTAAGCACGCATAAAAGTTGTTTTCTCAAAAACACAAACATGTACATTCACGTTGCTTACATATTATTGTAGACCAATTTGTGCTGAATACAGTGTTATCCTTTTTTACATTAGCCATTAATAAGTTTTTAAGATACTGAAAAAACAAGATACAGTCTAAATCCTGACTGGAAATCCTCACAGATACCATTATGAGAGTTCACTTGAGGGATACTCACTCGTAATGGATTTTTGTAGCGAATTCCTCCACTAAACTCAGCTACATAAGGGAGTGCTTTGGGTGATTGAAGGGTAGTCCAGGGATCATAAGAAGGAACTCAAATTTTTAAGTCATTGAAAAAAGGCCATAAAACACATACAGAACATTGGTTCCCAAGACTTTTGATAACTGGATGATTATTCTAGATTATTCTGTTCACTCGTTCACAGAAAACAATAAATTGATTTAACTTTTGTAAGACAATAATTTGTGCTAGAAAGGTGTATGCAAGGGCCATGAATATTTAGTGATTCACACCTGAGAGACAAAGGGCCTCCCATAATAGGCCATCAATATGAATGCGACCGAGGCAGGTAGGAAAGAGTGTGAGGAGAGTAAAATAATGTGGGTTTTGATTATTATTTATATTTTATTTACAACACAGTATAATAAAAAAATATGCACAGTGAAGGTCAAGGACACATGATTGAACATACTGATCTGAACACAGAGACTTGAACAGTAACACGCCTTTGTGCCAAACATTCCTAGACTCTAATAACATTTATAGTGTTAACACATACTACTTTTATATCTTGTGTTTTTATATTTTATAAAACATTAAACAAACATCCTGGCATCGTGAGACATTTAGACAATGAAATGACAGATATTTCAAAATGTTTCATTGATTTCATACATGTAGTCAGGAATTATAGTTTGGGAAAAGTCTAACTAGTAAAATGTTTACAAGTTATGTCACAATAACACTAACAACAGATGCAAGTAATCTTAAGATACTCATCAGAATAATATCCTCCACTGGATCTAGCTGTGCGACGCATCGCGTTGTGCTCTTCTGAGGTAAAATCTGGGTTATTCCTCTCAGCGCGTCTTCTTCCAGAAACAAAAAGCAGCCGGGATGAACTCTTCCCATTTGTTTCCGGTGAAGTGGGCTTTTACATCTGCCCGCATCTCACATGGATGTTTAAAATTTGAAAAGCGTGATCGGCTCATGGGCGTGATCGCATTAGAGGTAATGAGTTGAGACGGGAAAAACTGGACATCGCGTTGGTTTCATATGGATTATTTAATCAGAGAATATTTGTTTTGGACGTGATTTAAATAATTTACATCACCATTCAAACATCACCTGGATGAGCCCCGGGGACATATCCCCAGTGAAGACCTCGACTTAAATGCAATAAAAATAAAAATAAAAGAAAATAATACAACATAATACTATTATTGTTAGAAATTTCAACAATATAAAATAAAAATAAATACATTTATACATTTAAAATTTTAATTAAAGCAACAAGTAAACAATAATATCCTGGCCAGAGGAGAACTGGCCCCCCGACTGAACCTGGTTTCTCCCAAGGTTTTTTTCTCCGTTCTGTCTCAGAGGGAGTTTTGGTTCCTTGCCGCTGTCACCTCTGGCTTGCTCAGTTGGGGACACTTAATTTCTAGTGATTATCGTCAATTTGATTTAGCAGATACTATTTAAACTAAACTGATCTAGACAATGACATCTCTGAACTCAATAATGAAATGCCTTAACTGAAAATTGAGTGTCTAATCTTATTTGTATACATTGCTGACACTCTATCCTCCAATTTGATACTGTTAAGTGCTTTAACACAATGTGTATTGTTAAACGCGCTATATAACTAAAGGTGACTTGACTTGACTTGACATTTCAAGCTTTCTATACATATATTTCTCATTTCTTTAAGGCAAGTAAGTTTTATTTTACAAAAGCACATTGTTTTGTTGTTATTATGACTATACACAAATAAAAGTAGACCCTTATTATATAAATATATAAATGTGACACCAAAGTCACATTTCTTGAAAGCTGTCTTACATGATCGTGTACACATTTGAGATACGACCACAGGTACTGGTGTATGTAAATAAAAAAAATATATATCAGTTGCTCTGAAAATAAAAGCAGTGCGGCTGTATTGCTTGCACCTAATTATACCTCTTTGCGATTTACTTTTAATTGACCAATTACCTCACATGTGCTGGTCAAGGATAGCCAGTGGCCCGGGGGCTTTCAATGCCCAGGTCTGCCCAAGCCAGTCAGTCGGTCTGACGCTTGTTTCTGTGCTTGGTAGATCTCCCTTCATGTAGACCCCACCACAGAAATCTTCCCTAAGTAGTACTCCCTTTTAGTGAGTCCATAGGATGCACCTCCACGTGTTATCTTCCCTTCAGTTGGGATGTGGTCTTCATAGTGTTCTTTTTCCACTTGAGGAAACAAATGCTTCCCCAACATTACGACCAGGACTTTCAACCATTATTTTGCCTCTGCCTTATATGGAGGCTGTCCCGGATGCTGGAGAGTGAGGTCATAAATCTTGGATGGTTATGAGGAGGAGAGGTGCATTTGGCACGCTGGTCCTTTATGTCCCTTATGACACAACTCTGAACTGCTTCTGAGTGGGTTGAGATGCTATTTGACTTCTAAGAACAAAATGAGTGCACAAATGCCACGCTGGCCAATTTATACTTGGATGTCCAGGGCATGGCCATCTATGCAAATTTTGCTCACCAATTTCATTAGACTTTTCTCAGTGTGACCCTAGGGTTTTCAACTGCTCTTTATTTAATATTATTACTCTCTTGGAGAATCATTTGAAATGTAAAAAAAATAAAAAATAATTAGTTGTTTGAACTTCAGTTTTTGTATAGTTTATAGGTGTCACCTTTATCTGTCCCTGTATATTTATGTGCTAATATTTCATATTATGTGTTGTGTATGTGTTTGAACGTCTATAGGCTTCCAAAAACTTGTTTTTCTCGTTTTCTTTCAGCTTGTTATCAGAGTGACATTTGTGTGCTTGCTGGAGGAGCCATCTGGAAGCTGCCCACACACATGTGAGAGCCGCTCTGAGCTCTGATTCTGACTCACACACACACACACACTCAGACGCACTGCCCACACATTTGCACACGCTGCAAATATTTTAGACCCGGTGGCTTCCAGAAACAGCTAATAACTGGCATTTAACGTGAGTATACGTGTGTGAAGACTCATTTCTCGGTCACAAGAAGCTTAAACCATACCTCACAGTGATACATGCACTTACTGACTGAACCTACACACACACCATTAGATGGACTACTGGAGTCAACATGGATAGGAATAGAAACAGACAGATTGAGAGACAACTAAACCCAGAGATCTGATACACAGGAGCATGCATCAGTCTAAAACACACAAGCAGATCAAATTGCTAAATTACAGTACCAGAACACTTATCGTATGTAAATAAACTGTCTTTCACTTTGTCAGAACTAGTGTCAGGCTGTAGGATATTCAGAATTTGCAGTGTTATTAATATTAGTGTAATCACTCAACCCAAAATGTATTAGTAACGTGCTGTTATGAAATCAATCATAAAGGTCAGTGAATGTAAAAATGAGGGGAAGTCCCCATGTGCTGCACATTTCAAAACTGAAATAAAAGTAAATGCACCCACACGTGGTTTTAGCCTGCTGAAAAGCTCATTGTGAACTGTATATTGGCTCAATATAACATAAAAAATGGAAATGGTTCGGAAAGATGGTAAGATAAAGATAAGAAAATGGTTTTTCACTATGTAATTTTGACACTTTACTAATACAGTTAGACTGATTTATACCAAATTGTTAAGTATAATTTTTAATCTCTTATATTCAGCACAAACTTAAAATAGTTGTTATTGTCAACTTATATTCATCAGCTTACACAACTTTTTAAGCCTATTTTCATTACTTTCAATTAAAAAAGGCCATTTCAGTCTCTTACTACTTCTAAAGCTCTATTTGTTTATGTCAGTGCACTTGTGAAATCCCCAGTCAGACACAATATATTTCCTGCCTTACCACAAGCTTTTCTTTTGCTTGTGTGATTCATTCATGTTCTTTCATTTTTGATTCAGTGTTTATGTGTGTGCATGTAAGGCTTAGTGTAACATTCATGACAAATGGAGATGCTGTGGTGTTTGTGCTACTGTATGCTGTAACAAACACTCATATACACTCACCTAAAGGATTATTAGGAACACCATACTAATACTGTGTTTGACCCCCTTTCGCCTTCAGAACTGCCTTAATTCCACGTGGCATTGATTCAACAAGGTACTGAAAGCATTGTTTAGAAATGTTGGCCCATATTGATAGGATAGCATCTTGCAGTTGATGGAGATTTGTGGGATGCACATCCAGGGCACGAAGCTCCAAATATGCTCTATTGGGTTGAGATCTGGTGACTGTGGGGGCCATTTTAGTACAGTGAACTCATTGTCATGTTCAAGAAACCAATTTGAAATGATTCGAGCTTTGTGACATGGTGCATTATCCTGCTGGAAGTAGCCGTCAGAGGATGGGTACATGGTGGTCATAAAGGGATGGACATGGTCAGAAACAATGCTCAGGTAGGCCGTGGCATTTAAACGATGCCCAATTGGCACTAAGGGGCCTAAAGTGTGCCAAGAAAACATCCCCCACACCATTACACCACCACCACCAGCCTGCACAGTGGTAACAAGGCATGATGGATCCATGTTCTCATTCTGTTAACGCCAAATTCTGACTCTACCATCTGAATGTCTCAACAGAAATTGAGACTCATCAGACCAGGCAACATTTTTCCAGTCTTCAACCGTCCAATTTTGGTGAGCTCGTGCAAATTGTAGCCTCTTTTTCCTATTTGTAGTGGAGATGAGTGGTACCCGGTGGGGTCTTCTGCTGTTGTAGCCCATCCGCCTCAAGGTTGTGCGTGTTGTGGCTTCACAAATGCTTTGCTGCATACCTCGGTTGTAACGAGTTGTTATTTCAGTCAAAGTTGCTCTTCTATCAGCTTGAATCAGTCGGCTCATTCTCCTCTGACCTCTAGCATCAACAAGGCATTTTCGCCCACAGGACTGCCGCATACTGGATGTTTTTCCCTTTTCACACCATTCTTTGTAAACCCTAGAAATGGTTGTGCGTGAAAATCCCAGTAACTGAGCAGATTGTGAAATACTCAGACCGGCCCGTCTGGCACCAACAACCATGCCACGCTCAAAATTGCTTAAATCACCTTTCTTTCCCATTCTGACATTCAGTTTGGAGTTCAGGAGATTGTCTTGACCAGGACCACACCCCTAAATGCATTGAAGCAACGGCCATGTGATTGGTTGATTAGATAATTGCATTAATGAGAAATTGAACAGGTGTTCCTAATAATCCTTTAGGTGAGTGTATAATCATCTATCATCAAAAACTTACTGCAATATAACTTATAACTGGTTTTTTTTATTATTTTGTAACTAATAACACTATACACTGTAGGAAAAAAAGAAAAAGAAAAACACAACAACGCAAAAGCTGCTCAAGGCTGACTCATATTCATGTCCAAGTTAATGCCATTGAGTGGCCCAGCCAAAGCCCAGTCTTGAACCCACTGAACTTCTCTGGAGTCACCTGAAAATGACGGTCAGGCTGTCACTGACGGTCCAACCTGACAGAGCTTGAAAGGATCTGCAGCAGAGAGAGAGAGAGAGAGAGAAAAAAAAAGAGGGGGGAATGTGATGTGAGGGGGAAAAACATTTTAGCATAAGGCTGTAATACAAGAAAATAGTTTAAAAAAATGAAAAAGAGACGAAGAAATTGCTAAAAAGAAGTAAGAGCGCCCCTCAGCAAACACATTTATGTTGTGGCAATGTTGGTGGCACATTCCATTTTTACTATGGCAACATTGTAGCAAGATAGAATTGTAAGATGCGTGACATTCAGCAATGTACAGCACAACATTATGACCACATTTGTTTATTTCTTATGCTAGATTATAACTTATATTTTTTGCATGTTGTTATATTTTGTGGTAATCAAATAAAGTAATCAATTAATTAGTTAAGATTTATTATATTTATTTTTTCTTTTCTTTTCTTTCAAGACCCACATGCATGTTTAAAGTTGGAGAAAAAATAATCAATTAAATCAGACTTATCTCTGGAAAAATATTTCTATGCAGGGCTTTGTATGTCTGCACAATTTGGCCCAAAATTGTTTTTATATCAATGTTATATAATAAAATAAATTGTATATTAATATAAAGTTTATAATATCATATGTTATTATATTAATAATATTTATTATTTTAATTAAATAAAACCTTTAACAAAATAAGAAATATTATTATTTAAGAATAATTATAATAATTATTATTTTCATTATATTTTACAGAAAACTGCAGGCTGACCTGTTAATATACAGGGGGCCTAAAACTATAAATTGTTAGAAAGGCCTAAGGCTTTATTATAAAGTATGCATTTAAATTATGATAAAACTGTTGACAGTATTTTTTTTTATATATATGTCAAATTTTATTATTAAATCTTATGATTCTATAGAGAGAGAGAGAGAGAGAGTACAGTACTGTGAGGAATTGGCTCTGACGGTCAACCTGGACAAAACCAGAGTCATGTGGTGCTTCTCAATTCTTATTTGTGCATCCTCGTTTCCTTTCCTTGTGTCCTTTCCTCGCATCTTAGCTCCACCCCTTCAGAATGCGAGGGATGGATGCATGGAAAAGACGCGAGGATGGAGGAATTGAATCAAGTGAAATTATATCACAGAAAGCACAGCAGCGTCTCTACTTCCTCCGCAAACTCAGAAGAGCCAGAGCCCCGACCCCCATCATGTGCACCTTCTACAGAGGCACCATCGAGAGCATCTTAACCAGCTGCATCACTGTGTGGTATGGCGCTTGCAACGCATCCTGCCGCAAGTCACTTCAACGAATAGTGAGAGCAGCTGAGAAGATCGTTGGTGTCTCTCTCCCCTCCCTCCAGGACATCTACAGCACCCGTCTCACCCGCAAAGCCCTCCGCATTGCAGGCGATCCCACCCACCCGACACACAGCTTCTTACATCAGGCTGTCAGGAAACTGAACTCCCTCCCGTCCTTGCCCCCCCTCCCCTCTTTCACCCCCATTTAACACAGCAACACACTAGGAACTCTGACTCTGTGACCCCCCCCCCCCCCCCCCCCCCCGACCAACAAACTGTAAGTAAGTAAGTAAAGTTTATTTATATAGCACATTTATCTCAGCAGAGCTGACCAAAGTGCTGAACAAAGTCAAAGATAAACATAAAATAAAACAGATGATACAGTAAAACAATACAACATACATAAATCAAATTAAAATGCCTGGGAATAAAGATATGTTTTCAACTTCATTTTAAAAGTTGTAATAGAAGGTGCAAGGCGACTGTGACCGGCACCTGTCACTTGTGCAGCATTGGCTGATCACTACCCATCCAACATTGACTGCAAATTACCTCTTCGGATAGTCTGACAAAAAGCTATCCGAACTTGTCACTTTAACAGACTGATAAGCTCTTCTTGCACTACACTCATAACAAAACAAAACAAAACAAATCTGCACAGTTTTGTTTTTGTACATTCAACTGGTTTGCACTCCATCTATTCTGCCATGTGCCTTATGCACTTTATCTATCTCTCTTTTATTTTTCTACAATGTCCTCAGACTGATAAGCTCTTTTGCACTACAAATATATCTACACAGTGTTGTTTTTATTTAACTGGTTTTGCACTCTATCTGCCATGCGCCTTATGCCACTTATCGATCTAATTCTTATTTTTTTCTACAATATCCTCATTTGTATATTTGTATAGTTGTATGTACATATGTTTAAACTGTATTTATCTGTATCTGAACGTGTTTAATGTTAACTGTATGCACCAAGGGTCTGAGAGTAATGCAATTTCAATTCTCTGTATGTATGTGCCGTACATGTGGAAGAATTGACAATAAAGCTGACTTGACTTGACTTGACTTGACTTATATATCCTCGCTCCCTTTAGCATCAGCTGCGCAAAAATGGATCTGCCCTTATGTTGTTAAAGCTTGTTTTCTAAGACATTCAAAATAAATATTAATAAAGCAAGATGCCCTGTTGAAATATATGACATGTATGGTTTATTTAAATGGCAAAGGTAAAATATAAATGAAACTTTTTACAACAGATGAGAAGGGGGAGGAGAATGTACACGTGTGTCAGGTTTTTTGATGAAAAAATAAAAAAACCTGTGTATCCTCACTCATAGCTCCTCTGGAAGGCTCCTCACCTCCTCGCGGTGCAATTAGAGAATTGAGATGTCCTTTCAAGATGGCTGAGCTCGATTGGTTTCCGGGTCATAGGATGGAGGACAGAGGAGCGCGGAAGCAAGGAGGGATATTTAGAAGCACCCGTGGTGTTACACAGTCATGCTAATAAAGCTTAATTTAATTGAATTGAGAGAGTGAGAGAGAGAGAGAGAGAGAGAGAGAGAGAGAGATGTATGGATCTGCATATGTTTACTTCAAATTTCTTTAGAGATAAGTATATATTTTTTATATTTTTACCAAAAATATGATGTTGTGAGCATTAGTGAGAACACACATAATGTAATGTCTGTTTCATTCGTACACAATGCCAGAGGTGTCGTCATGCAGAAACAACACTCACAGAAGTAATATTTATAAAATAATCACTTTTTTTACTTTAATAATTACAAAACATATTTTACAATAAATAAATAATAAATAAATGAAAAAATAAAATACAGTCAGAAAAGGCTGGTAATGTTTTAGATTACAGCCCACAATTTATAGTGTAAGGAAATCCAAATTTACAGCGTTCCTGTTTGTAATAATAATAATGTACCAATGCAGATACGTATGAGTAGGTATAAGGGAACAATATACAAAGTTTAAGAAATAAAGAGGTAACAACCTGGGAAATTAACATTTGTTGTATAATACACTTTTGGATTTGGCTTATTTGATGGTGTATGTGTTTTTCTTGGTACTTGTACAAACCTTCCAACAGTATTTTAAAGGTGGTGTAGATTGGTTTATTTGGTTTATTTTGTGTAGCCTCTCTTATCAGAAAAGCTGAGTGTTACATATTGGTGGCTTGTAAGTGGCCCCTCTATTGTTGTGTTTTTATTTTTATTTGTACAAGTATAAATATGGATGTGGACAGTACTGTTACTGATGTTAATGCTGCATAACAATATGACTACAGTGAAAGTGACGTGTGGCCAAGTATGGTAACCCATACCCATTGTGCTCTGCATTTAACCCATCCCAAGTGCACATACACAGCAGTGAACACACACCTGGAGCAGTGGGCAGCCATTTATGCTGCGGCGCCCGGGGAGCAGTTGGGGGTTCAGTGCCTTGCTCAAGGGCACCTCAGTCGTGGTATTGACAACATGGTGGAGAGACCGCTGGACATTCACTCCCCCCACCTATAATCCCTACCGGACCTGAGACTCAAACCCACAACCTTTGGGTTACGAGTCTGACTCTCTAACCATTAGGCCACGACTTCCCAGATAACCCATGTACACCTATAAATATCCAAGATAATGTTGAACAGTCAGAGGTGGATTTTACAGCTGGCCCGTTTGTGACCAGGCACAATCCTACTGCTGAAATAACGTCCATGCTTAGCTCGTATATTTCTGATTCTGAAAAGTCTGATGATGATGAAGGGAGTTGAATTTTAAATGTTGGAATGTTACAAACAATGCAAGCAGACATAGCACAGGTAAAAGTGGATTTATTGGCTCTCAATCAAAAAGTACAAATTCTAGAGCATGATTTCAAACAGTCAATGGACAGTGGGAATTCCTCCCACTTTTCTCCAGTCCATTGTCCACAGACCCCAATGCCGATTTCTATAAAGAAAAGTCCAAATCATAGAGCTCAAAATACCACCTATGACATTACTCCTCCAGTGCATACTCACCCACCTAATGTGCTTACCTCCTCAGTTATGACTGGTTCATCCTCATTCTGTGCTCAGCCTCCCATCCACCTCATATCCCCACTTTTAGCGACTCCTGCGAGACAGCGGAGGTGCTCAACTTCATCGAGCAGTGCGAGAACTTTCTGGAGATCAGGCCTCTCCCCAGCCTCGAGCTCACTGGAACACTGAGTATAGTCCTGAAGAGACCCGCTCTGAGCTGGTGGAAAGCAGAGAAGGATAAAATAGCAGACTAGCAATCCTTGGATGCCTGTGGGAGCTGTGAAAACAGCTGAAGAATGAGACTCCATCAGTCATTAGCTCTACCCCACAGAGATTTATTATGACGGATGGAACGAATCACCAGTCCAGAAACTTGCAAAAGTTGCTGAAGTTGATCTCCACCTGGCAATGCACCACACTGTTAGCAACTGATGTCATTTTTACAATAAATTTTACAACAACACGTTTTCATGCTTTGACTGTAAATGCATGATGGAAAATTTACGGACAGTCCTGTAATATTATTGTAACTACACCGTAGAAGCATTATTTTACAGCCACTGCATAGCATTGTGGAATAGCTGCTTTTTTCATTTTTAAATTACGCGGTCAACGGTACCAGAAGTATTTAATCATTTTTGGATAAAGGAACACGTCTCCGGTATGTAACGTAAAATTTATTTTATAAGTGTATGGATCTATTAATACCGGTGATCTGAGTGAGTGCTGATTGTTTAGTTTGGTATATTTCAGTGGTATATTTTCAGATTTATCTTGAACTGACCTGAAGTTAGTTTCAAATGGCATCTTATTACTCTATCCAATTTAAAACTAACTTCACCATGGTCCTGAACGGTCAACACTGAAGGAAAAGGCAAACTGAGCGGCAGGAGCAGTTGTAACACACCGCAGGATCAGCTGCACACTAGCTACTAGCTGGATTATTTCAGACACTGATTTGTTTTTGATTATATCGAAACATCATCTTCTCGGCTCGCCTCTACTCGCTTGGAACCTCGACGGAGGTGATACGGAAAAAGGAAACATTACCACATGCAAAACCACCACAATGACGACAGCTCAAATAACGTTAGCATCATTAATGTTAGCCCATAGACTGTAAAAATAAGCATTAGCCCGGTCAGCTTCCTTAGCTCAGGTTATTATTGCACTGATTACACCTGCTACCGGACAGGCTATTTGTAACGTTAGTATGACTTCTGTTTTGCTGTCTTTTAATCGGTGGTCTTGAAGTCATTGTGATTTACACACTAGTATGACTGGCAACAGTAACGTAACTTGTAGATGTAACAGTCACTGAATGAACACAAGCAAATGTCAGTTGAAAATGGGCTTTAATTAAACGTCAGTGCTGGTATCTTCATTTAATTCTGTAAATTAGCATAACTGTGAGCTAAACGTCTCGGTTACGTATGTAACCCTCGTTCCCTGAAGAAGGGAACGGAGACGTCACGTCGGTGACCGACGAATTGGGATCTCGCTTAGAGAGACCAATCCCCTACGAGAGTATCTAAACAAGCCAATGGATATTGGCATGCGATTATTGCATCCAGCTGCCGCTAATCACAATGTGAGTATAAGTAGGCAGCGGGTGCAGCGCATATTCAGGTTTTCGCTGAGGAGCCGAGCCGGTGACCCGGCCGCTCAGCGGTGGTACAGCAGCCGTGGCGACGGGACGTGACGTCTCCGTTCCCTTCTTCGGGGAACGAGGGTTACATACGTAACCGAGACGTTCCCTATCAGTCGGTCACTCCGAGTCACGTCGGTGACCGACGAATTGGGATCCCTACCAAAAGGCCACGGGTACTGCCCCTTCCAGTGTCCTGTGGAAGCCTCCTGAGCCCCTATTTTTTGGCGCAGGTCAGGGCTACCGCAGAAGACCAGCTACTGCTGCCATGGCACTACCCACTCAGTAAGACTGGATAACACTGGGAAAACGTACCCGTTCTAGTTGGAACCGGACGCTACGGAAGCTCGCCCTTCCCGTAGGAGGTTCGGAGCAATTACGCATATGATCAACCTTAGGCGCATATGGAGAATTAGAGGAATTGTACCTCATGGAGATTGGCAGAAGACCTGCCGGGGAAACACGGGCTCTCAGGCTATACCGTGGACTATACACATATGGGGTCCAAAAAGGCCTTTCATATGGAACCCAGCCCTCTACCGGTTCTCATGGATTCAGCGAGTGAGGGCCTGGCGTCAGATGCTCCGCCACATCTGACTGCCGAGGGGACGGAGGAACTCGACAGGGTCTACAGTACGGACTCTCTGGAGCAGTTTTAGCAAGCCGACCCGAAAACGGAACCTCTCAGTGCTTCTACCCGTTTGAGGTGAGAACAGAGGAGGAAACCGGTTCCACACGAAGGCTATAGAACCTAGCGAACGTGTTAGGGGTCGCCCAGCCCGCAGCTCTACAAATATCTGCCAGCGAGGCGCCACGAGCCAACGCCCAGGAGGATGCAACAGCTCTAGTAGAGTGAGCTCTCAACCTGAACGGGCAGGGCACACCCTGTACCTGATAAGCCAGGGTGATGGCGTCCACTATCCAGTGGGCCATCCTCTGCTTGGAGACGGCCTTCCCCTTCTGCCGACCTCCGTGACAGACAAAGAGCTGGTCTGAGGTCCTGAAGCTTTGTGTCCTGTCAACGTAGCATCTTAGCGCTCGGATGGGACAAAGCAAAGCAAGGGCTGGGTCTGCCTCCTCCGAGGGCAGCGCTCGCAGGCTCACCACCTGGTCCCTGAAGGGAGTAGTGGGAACCTTGGGCACGTAGCCAGGCCGGGGCCTCAGGATTACCTGGGAGTCAGCCGGCCCAAACTCTAGGCACGAATCGTCGACCGAAAATGCGTGCAGGTCCCCTACCCTCTTGATGGAGGCCAATGCAAGCAGGAGCAGAGTCTTCATTGAAAGAAACTGCAGCTCAACTGACTGCAAAGGCTCAAATGGGGCCTGCTGTAGTGCTTTGAGCACCAGAGACAGGTCCCAAGAGGGTATAGAAGGGGGCCGTGGAGGATTTAACCTTCTCGCCCCCCTAAGGAACCTGATGACCAAGTCATGCTTACCCACCGACTTCCCTTCCACGGGGTCATGGTTGGCAGCAATCGCAGCCACATAGACTTTAAGGGTGGAGGGAGACAGCCTTCGCTCCAACCCCTGCTGCAAAAAGGAAAGCACGACTCTGATCGGGCAGTTTCGGGGGTCTTCTCGGTGAGAAGAACACCACTCGACGAACAGGTTCCATTTCAAGGCGTAGGCCTGTCTCGTGGACGGCGCTCTAGCCGAAGTGATGGTGTCAACTACCCCTTGGGGTAGGTCACCTAGAACCTCCGCGTCCCGTCCAGGGACCAGACGTGTAGCTTCCAGAGGTCTGGACGCGGGTGCCATAAGGTGCCCCGTCTCTGAGTCAGTAGATCCTTCCTCAGAGGAATCTGCCAAGGAGGGGCTGTCACGAGGAGCATTAGTTCTGAGAACCAAGTCCGAGTGGGCCAGTACGGCGCCACGAGCAGGACCTGCTCCTCGTCCTCCCTGATCTTGCATATTGTTTGTGCGAGAAGGCTCACTGGGGGAAATGCATACTTGCGAAGGCCCCGCGGCCAGCTGTGTGCCAGTGCATCCGTGCCGAGTGTTCCCTCGGTCAGGGAGTAAAACATCTGGCAATGAGAGGTTTCTAGAGAAGCAAACAGGTCTACCTGAGCGGGTCCGAAACGTCTCCAAATCAGCTGGACCGTCTGGGGATGGAGTCTCCACTCTCCGGGGAGCGCAGCTCGTGACAGCTCGTCGGCTGCCCGGTTGAGCAAGCCCGGAATATGAATGGCACGAAGCGACCTCAGATGCTTCTGACTCCAGAGGAGGAGGTGGCGGGCGAGTTGCGACATGCGACGGGAGCGCAGACCACCTTGTCGGTTGATGTACGCAACGGTCGCAGTGTTGTCCGTGCGGACCAGTACGTGTTTGCCTCGTAACCGCCTTCTGAGACGGATCAAGGCCAGACGTACCGCTAGCAACTCTAGGCAATTGATGTGCCAGTGAAGTTGGGGGCCCGTCCAAACCCCCGACACCGCAAGCCCGTCGAACGTGGCACCCCAGCCGGTGGTGGAGGCATCCGTGAAAATCACAGCATGGCTGGAGACCTGTTCCAGGGGCACTCCTGCCCGCAGAAACGAAAGGTCTGACCACGGGGTGATGGTTCGGCAGGCCGGTGTGACTTGGACCCGGTGAGTGCCGCGTTGCCACGCCCACCTCGGGACTCGGCCATGGAGCCAGTGTTGAAGCGGCCTCATATGAAGCAGCCCCAGCGGCGTGACTGCCGCTGCAGCTGCCATATGCCCCAGGAGCCTCTGAAAGTGTTTCAGTGGGGCCGCTGTCCTGCTCTTGAACGCATTCAAGCAGTTCAACACCGACTGAGCACGTTCCTGCGTGAGGCGTGCTGTCTGACTGACCGAATCCAACTCCATACCGAGAAAAGAGATCCTCTGCGTCGGGGAGAGTTTGCTCTTTTCCCAGTTGACCCGAAGGCCCAACTGGCTGAGGTGTGAGAGCACCAAATCCCTGTGTTCGCACAACTGGTCCTGAGACTGAGCCAGTATGAGCCAGTCGTCGAGGTAGTTGAGAATACGAATGCCCTGTTCTCTCATGGGAACTAGGGCTGCCTCCGCAACTTTCGTGAAGACACGGGGCGACAGGGACAGCCCGAAGGGCATGACCTTGTACTGATATGCCCGTCCTTCGAACGCAAACCGCAGGAATGGCCTGTGGCGCGGAAGGATCGACACATGGAAGTACGCGTCCTTCAGGTCGATCGCTGCAAACCAATCTCGGGGACGGACGCACCCGAAGATGCGTTTCTGCGTGAGCATCTTGAACGGAAGCTTGTGAAGAGCCCGGTTCAAGAGACGCAGATCCAAGATCGGTCTCAACCCACCGCCTTTCTTGGGTACAATGAAGTAGGGGCTGTAAAACCCCGACCTCATATCGGCTGGAGGGACCGGCTCTATCGCATCCTTCGCCAGTAGGACTGCGATCTCTGCGCGCAAGACAGGAGCATCTAACGCTTCCACTGAAGTGAAGTGGACGCCCCTGAACTTGGGTGGACGCCGGGCGAACTGAATCGCATAGCCGAGTCTGATGGTCTGGCGGAGCCAACGAGACAGACTGGGAAGCCCTAACCAGGCCCCCAGAAACCGTACAAGTGGCACCAGCGGAACCACTGACGTACCCGCGGCGGGGCAGCGAGGATAAACGCAGGGACCGTGCTCGGGCGTCTCTTTGCCGGTCCGAAGCAGGGTCAGCGTGTGTGGAACACCAACCTGCGTTTTGGCAGAGGGTGCGTGGGTAGTACGGTTGACCGCACTCCCGAACCGCCCGCAGCTGCTCACTGGCGAGAGAGGTGGGGTAGTGTGGATTAAGACTGACTCGTCCACAACTCCCCGTCCCCTCGGGGGACCCAGAGATAGAGGAAACTGCTCTTTTGTCGAGTTTTTGGGTGCCACTGACCGAGAGGTCAGTGGCGGGGAAAAAAGAAACAAAAGATTCTCCGCCCGGCCCTCCTCCGGGGGAGGGAGTGGTGCGTTCACCATCTCCCGAAGAGCATCCCCCCCCATCTCTGGGTCGCTGTCTCAGGGCCGCTTGCTCTTACGCTTGCCACCAGGTTTGGCGGGGGCCTGGACGGGCGGGGCGGCTGCCCTGCGGCCGGCTCCACGGCGCTGCTTAGCTGGAGGCTGCTGCGTTTGCTGCGCGGGAGCGGGGGCGGTGGCAGGTGGCCGCCCTCGGCGACGAGCAGGCTGAGGCGCTGCCACCGGCGGCCGGGTGGAGGCAGCAGCTGCACGCCGGGGCAGGATGTGCCTGATGGCCTCAGTCTGTCTCTGTGCAGCGGAGAACTGCTGGGCAAAGTTCTCCACTGTGTCGCCGAAAAGGCCGGCCTGGGACACAGGGGCGTTCAAGAACTGTCTCTTTTCCGCATCCCTCATGTCCGCCAGACACAGCCAGAGATGGCGCTCCTGGACCACCATAGTGGACATCGCACGGCCCAGAGACCGCGCCGTAACCTTCGTCGCCCGTAGCGCGAGGTCCATGGCGGTACGAAGTTCTCTGAGAACTTCTGGGTCGTGACCACCCTCGTGCAGGTCTCTCAGTGCCTTAGCCTGATGAACCTGCAACAACGCCATAGCGTGTAAGGCGGAAGCAGCTTCGCCACAAGCCGTGTACGCACTGCCGGTCAGGGCCGACGAGTGCCTACAGGCCTGGGAGGGGAGCAACGGAACCCCACGCCAAGTGGTAGCAGTAGTCGGACACAATTGCATCGCAACTGACCGCTCCACCGGCGGGATGCCCGTATACCCCCGCTCTACCCCACCATCAAGGGTGGTGAGGGAGGACGAACCACCAGACCGGTTTCGGGCAGTAAAAGGTGCCTTCCATGATCTAGTGAGCTCATCATGCACCTCCGGGAAGAAAGGCACCGGGGTGGGGCCCTGAGAACCAGCGCGAGCCACCCCGAGAAACCAATCGTCCAACCTAGAGGGTTCGGGACGCGGTGGAGGATTCCACTCGAGCCCGACCCTTTCGGCGGCCCGGGCAAGCATAGCCACCATCTCTGGATCCGAATCCGGAACCGCTGACCGCCCAGAGGGTGGCAACGGTGCCGAATCATCATCTCCAGAGAGGGCAGACTCACCCTCCGATGCAGCGATTGACATCTGGTCACTGAGGGGAGCACCAAAGGATACAGCTGGTACTCCATGAGAGGGTCCAGCATGCTCCCTTGGCAGCTCCACAGGCTGCGAAGTGCCGGTGGCAGGAAGGACCCCCCCCTGAGGGGAATTCCTCACTGTCACCGTCAGACCAGTCCGGCCACTGTCAGAGGTAGTGGTCCCCCGGCTGCCGCCAGGAGGAGCCCTAGATCTAGGCAGGGGCACGGGCACTCCGCCCCTTTGCAGGAAACGGAGCCTGGTCCGCAACTCCGCGACGGTCATCCTCCCGCAGTGAGAGCATGACTCATCCACGAAAGCTGCCTCAGCGTGATCAAAGCCCAGACACGAGAGGCAACGATCGTGACCATCACCCGGCGCCAGGTAACGACCGCATCCAGAAACGCACGGGTGGAAACGCGTCTTTAAAAAGACGTTCCACCCGTGAATGCTCTTTCAGAGAAAAGTACAATTTTAGTGTGCTGAAGCGCACAGGGGAGATGGCCGCTTGCAACACGATCAGAGGGTAGTGCAATCCGATGTGTGCAACCCACTCGACAGAAGGAGACCACCGCCGCTGACGCGCCGTCACACCAACACACTGACTTGCAGACACCTATGCAGAGTTGGTCAGGAGCAGAACGAAGAACGCTCGGCTCCGAAGCGAAAAGCTGAATATGCGCTGCACCCGCTGCCTACTTATACTCACATTGTGATTAGCGGCAGCTGGATGCAATAATCGCATGCCAATATCCATTGGCTTGTTTAGATACTCTCGTAGGGGATTGGTCTCTCTAAGCGAGATCCCAATTCGTCGGTCACCGACGTGACTCGGAGTGACCGACTGATAGGGAACTGAATATATTCCCAGTCAGCAAACAAACTTGGCCCAGATTTGGCCTGCATCTGGTACAGCTGGCATTCATCCGGCACTGGCATACAGTATGTGGGCCAAACATGGCCCAGGTTTGGCAGAGGTGGTACCGGGTTTAAGACGGCACACAAGACATGGGCCAGATGTCAAATGTAGTATTTGGCCCAGATGTCAAGTATAGATATGTGGGCCACATAAGTATGGCCGATCTTACCCACATGTAAAATCCATTTCAAATATTTTTGACTAAAATCCCAATGTTTTCCCATAAAGAAAGGTAATATATTCACATATATGTGAAACACTGTTAAATATATTGAACTACATATTGAAAATATATTTTTAAAATGCATAACATGAAGCTCATATTGTGAGATTAATTATGTGTTTACATGTGAAATTATATTCATGCCTCATTATATCTTATATTATGGAATAGTATAGTATATCTTATATTATGGAATAGTATATCCTGTTGTTTTATACAACTGCCTTCAAACAATGTTTTGCATTCACTGCTTTCAAATTCTCATTCAATTTACAGTTAGATGTAGGCCTTCAAACAGGGTGTGTTAAACCATCAGGAGCCGGGCACACTTGATCTGATATCAGCTACAATCTTGATGTGCCATTATATCCACTTAAACAATACATGATGAAGTTTCAGGACATTTTATTTGACTTTTATGTACTATTTATGTAAATACGTAACTTTGTGTTTTAGGACATGTTGGCCAATCAGAAGCATGAAAACGTTTCCAGTAGGCGGAGATAACAGCACAGGCTCCGACATCACAAGCCAAAAAAATCTTCACCCTTGCAGGAGCTTTGAAAATGTTGGGTTTCATTGACCTGGTGCAGGGTTTGTGTGAGGACGAACGGCCAAACCACGAGTAAAAACCTGCAGTTTTGAAAATAACCGTGTTCGTGTGGACAGGGCCAATGGGCGCGCGTGTTGAACATTCAAATGTACTTAAACTGGAGTGGAGGAGGTTACCATGGTAACGGCGTCAACTCACTACCTTACAAGTAGCAAGAGACTGTCTCTCTGCTGTTTTCACTGCTTTCAGGTAAGTTTAGTCCCTAAAGTTTCACAAATAATACATACAACCGTTCCTGACACTTTCTTACATGTAACTGACACGTTTTTGTCGAATCTTTATTTACAGGAGTGGTTTAGTGTCTTCAAAAAGACCGTTAGCATCACAACTGTTAACTAGCTAGAGGCTAACTATTAGAGGTAAGCTAACTATAGATTTGAGCTCTTATTAATGAACGTTTGAGATTGTAAGCACATTTTATGTGTAGATGAGCGGCTTTGATAGTTTTGTAAATGTTTTGCTGGTACTTCTACTACTGTCTAGATAAAAAGAATTCACTAAGCTAATTAATTTCAACTAAAAGTCTGCACTGTGGGCTCAATCGATGACGTCATTTACATGGGCTGAAACTATTTCAAACACGTTTTTAACTTTAATTGCAAACAAATATTGATAAATTGTACATGTGATTTCAGAAGCGTCAGAAAAGAAACCCCTAAAACAGGGGAAGTTACAAGAAGATTTGTAATGGGATCTGCTGGCATGAGATACAGGAAACACAGGTGATCTGAGAAATCTTATTAAATAACATATTTCACAATATAGTAACTATATCATCATGCATCTGTAAAACCTAAAAATATGAATAATGGTATCTTAAGATTTGTTGTATATTTTGTATATTATTATTATTATTATTTCTCTTTTCTGCATTTCAGTTTTGCTGTAGTTTGTTTATGTCTAATAAATCTGACATTGTATACTACATTTTGTTGGCTATGTGACATATTGTTCCTATATTCTTCCATGCTAATGACTGTGCTGCAGAGCTGGGACAGGTCTCTTGTCGAAGAACATCTCCAAAGCGCCATGAACCATCTCACTAGTAAGTAAAACCTCAAACATTCAAAAGTTTATCAAACATTTAAAAAAAATATCAAATAAATATCAGATATTTCCTGTATGTCCTACAAGGCCATCTCGTTTAACTCTGCACTGAGGACACTACATACACCACAACCTACAGAGGGGTCCATCATAATTTCGAAAAAAGACAGATGATAATAAAAAAAGTTATTTGAAATTAAAATTAATAACGGTAAGACAGAACCAGAGACAGCAAGCAGTGTCGGCCCAAATCCAGCCCGCACACTATGTTGCTGTCTGGACTGTGTGAACGTACCTCACTTTAAACTGTAACGGTCTGCATGTATATTATTTTCCAAACTTTAAATGTTGTGAAGTTTTTGTTCAAGCAAACTTTGTTGCTTGTGGAAACCTTACATGAGCCTTAAAAGTACTTAAAACTGAAGATCTTATTTGCACTCTTGAAGACTATTCACCAAAGACTAAATTTCAGTCCGGCAGAATTTTCTGTACTCTTCACCACCGATGTCAAAATGAGCATTCACAAGAGCCTCACACTACATTGTTTGTTTGAACTGTATTTCAGGACAGTTCGTGAAGACAGATAACCTGGACAGATATCAGTTCCAGATCCAGCCCCCACACCAGACTTCTCACTCACAAGGATTGCTGTCTACTAGATATTATGTGTACTCTTCAGAGTTCGGTGCATGCAGATATTATTCAGGGACATGAACACATGAATATTGCAAAAATAGAGAAAGTACCTTATTTAAGAATTTTGTTAACTGAGTAAACATTATATATATATATATATATCAGTCAAGTCTGCTTTATTGTCAATTCTTCCACATGTACAGCACATACATACAGAGAATTGAAATTGCGTTACCCTCAGACCCTTGGTGTAAACAGTTAACATTAAACACGTTCAAATACAGATAATACGGTTTAAACATATGTACATACAACTCTATAGCTATACAAGTAAGGACATTGTAGAAAAAAAATAAAGAAATGGATAAAGTGGCATAAGGCGCATGGCAGATTAAAAAGTTAAATAAAAACAAAACTGTGCAGATATATTTGTAGTGCAAAAAGAGCTTATCAATCTGAGAACATTGTAGAAAAATAAAAATAAAGAAAAGATAGATAAAGTGACATAAGGCACATGGTAGAATAGATGGAGTGCAAACCAGTTAAATAAACCAAAACTGTGCAGATATATGTATAGTGCAAAAAGAGCTTGTCAGTCTGAGGACATTGTAGAAAAATAAAAAAAGATAGATAAAGTGACATGGCAGAATAGATGGAGTGCAAACCAGTTAAATAAAACAAACACTGTGCAGATATGCGTGTAGTGCAAAAAGAGCTTGTCAGTCTGTTAAATTGACAGGAGAACAGTCTTTTTATGAGACTATCCGAGGAGGTAGTTTGCAGTCAATGCTGGATGAGGTAGTGTTCTCATAGTGTCAGAGTTCAGTGTTGTATGGGGTAAGAAGAGGGGAGGGGGGGCAGGGACGGGAGGGAGTTCAGCTTCCTGACAGCCTGATGTATGAAGCTGTCCTTCAGTCTGCTGGTCCTCGCCTGGAGACTCCGCAGTCTCCTCCCTGATGGCAGCAGACTGAAGAAGCTGTGTGTCGGGTGGGTGGGATCACCTGCAATGCGGAGGGCTTTGCGGGTGAGACGGGTGCTGTAGATGTCCTGGAGGGAGGGGAGAGAGACACCAATGATCTTCTCAGCTGCTCTCACTATTCGCTGAAGTGACTTGCGGCAGGATGCGTTGCAAGCGCCATACCACACAGTGATGCAGCTGGTTAAGATGCTCTCGATGGTGCCTCTGTAGAAGGTGCATATGATGGGGGTCGGGGCTCTGGCTCTTCTGAGTTTGCGGAGGAAGTAGAGACGCTGCTGTGCTTTCTTGGCCAGTGCTACAGTGTTGTTAGTCCAGGAGAGGTCCTCTGTGATGTGCACACCCAGGAACTTGGTGCTGCTCACTCTCTCCACAGTCGCACCATTGATGGTCAGAGGGGCATGCTGAGTGTGTACTCTCCTGAAGTCAACAACAATCTCCTTCGTCTTCTCCACATTCAGAGAGAGATTGTTGTCACTGCACCACCCGGCCAGGCGGCTCACCTCGCTCCTGTAGTTTGTCTCATCTCTGTTGCTGATGAGACCCACCACAGTTGTGTCATCCGCAAACTTAATGATCAGGTTAGAGTTGTGTGACGGTGTGCAGTCGTGGGTCAGCAGAGTGAAGAGGAGGGGGCTCAGCACACATCCTTGGGGAGCCCCAGTGTTCAGTGTGATGGTGCTGGATGTGTTACTGCCAACCCGTACTGCTTGAGGTCTCCCGGTCAGGAAGTCTAACAGCCAGTTGCACACAGAGGTGTTGAGCCCCAGCTGGACCAGTTTGTGTGTGAGCTGTTGAGGGATGATTGTGTTGAATGCTGAACTGAAGTCTATGAACAGCATCCTGACATATGAGTCTTTTTTGTCCAGATGTGTGAGGGCTGGGTGGAGGGCAGTGGCGATGGCATCATCGGTCGAGCGGTTGGACCTATATGCAAACTGGAAGGGGTCAAGTGAGGGGGGGAGGACAGACTTGATGTGGTGCATGACTAGCCGTTCAAAGCACTTCATGAGAATAGTAGTGAGTGCTATTGGACGGTAGTCATTGAAACAGGATGGAGATGACTTCTTCGGGACTGGAATGATGGTGGTAGCTTTGAAGCATGTGGGGACAACGGCCTGATTTAGCGAGATGTTGAAGATGTCTGTGAAGACATCAGTGAGTTCCACTGCACAGTCTCTCAGTACACGCCCAGGAATGTTGTCAGGACCCGGAGCTTTGCGTGCATTGATCCTGCTGAGGGACCTCCTCACGCTGTCCGGGGACAGCGTCATCACCTGGTCGCCGGGAGGAGGTGGAGTCTTCTGTGCAGTGGTGCTGTTTTGTGCCTCAAAGCGAGCAAAGAAGGCATTCAGCTCGTTCAGCAGGGGGATGGTGCTGTCACAGGTCTGTGGTGGGGGCTTGTAATCCGTAATGGTCTGTATCCCCTGCCACAGGCTCCGCGTGTCTCTGCTGTCGCTGAAACGATGGGCTATCCTCCTGGAGTACTGTCTCTTGGCCTCTCTGATGCCGCGGGATAGGTTGGCCCTAGCTGTCTTCAGGCCCTCCTCATCTCCAGCTCTAAAGGCAGCGTTCCGAGCCTTCAGCAGTCTGTAGACTTCCCCTGTCATCCACGGCTTCTGGTTGGCCTGGACAGTGATGGACTTTGTGACTGTTACATCATCAATGCACTTGGAGATGTAGGCAGTGACAGTCTCTGAGTACTCTTGGAGGTCTGTAGTGTTGTTGTATGTGGCAGCCTGTTTAAACATATTCCAGTCAGTGGTGTCAAAACAGTCCTGAAGTGCCTCTGACGACCCTTCCGGCCACACTTGAATCTGTTTGTGTATTGGTTTGATGACTTTGACGAGCGGTCTGTATGCAGGCATTAGCATGACAGTGATGTGGTCTGAGGCTCCGAGGTGGGGGAGGGGGAGGGCCTTGTAAGCTCCTCTCTGGGTGGTGTAAACAAAGTCCAGGGTATTTTTTCCCCTTGTTGGAAAGTCTATGTGTTGATGTATTTTTGGGAACACACTCTTTAAGTCTGCGTGGTTGAAATCCCCGGCCAAGATGAGAAAAGCATCTGGGTGGGCTGTCTGCTGCTCACTGGTGTGCTGGTACAGTTCATTTAGTGCCTCACTCCTGATGTTGTTGTTGGAGCTGGGAGGGCTGTATACAGCAACTAGCAGTATGGCTGAATATTCCCTCGGTAGATAGAACGGCCGGCACTTAATAATCATAAACTCCACCAAGGGTGAGCAGTGTTTGCAGACCACAACAGCGTCGCGACACCATGCATCATTGATGTAAACACAAAGCCCGCCGCCGCGGATCTTACCTCCCTCGACGAGAGCTCTGTCAGCTCGATAGCATGTTAGCTGGTCGAGCTGTATGGCGCAGTCCGGTACGCTGTTGTTAAGCCAAGTTTCCGTAAACACAAAAACACAACAGTCTCTTACAGTCCTCTGAGTGGAGCGGAGTAGTCGGATGTAGTCCAGTTTATTGTCCAAAGAGCGTACGTTCGCCAGTATGATGGTGGGGATAGCTGGCTTGTGTGGGTTGGCCGCTAGCCTAGCTCGGATACCTCCGCGCTTACCCCTCTTCTGCTTCCTCTCACGCCGCTTGTAGCGCCTCCGCTGTGGGCGAGATGCAGTAGTGGGGGTCGGTGATGTAGTAGGCTTTCGGAACAGACCGAGGTCCCGCAGCTCTTCGGCGTGTGCTGAGTTTAACTCAAAAAATGTGATTCTGCCGACATCGAGCAGAAACTCACGACTGTATGCGCGCTTACAGACAGGTAGACGAGACGAAGATGTGCAAAAACATTGCGACTTACAAGACAAAAAACACGAAAACACCGTTCTGTCGGGAGAGAGAGAAGCCACTGCGATTGTGCGCGCCGCCATTTTTTGTAGTACATTATTAAACGGTATACAATAATATATTAAGTGTAAATTATAGTTTTAATTTAAATTATTAAATGGTATATATTATAATAAACTAGTAGCATCACTAATTGTAGCGACACTACTGCCAAGCACTTTTAAGAGGACATTCTTTCCTAAAAACGTTTCGTGCTATTTAGGAGAACTCTTAGTAGTAAGATAAAATGTTTTGCGAATGCAGCCTGTTATTTTTCTTACTTTGTCCACTTTTACCTCGTGTGTGTGTGTGTGTGTGTGTGTGTGTGTATTCTTCTCCATGAGAATATCAAGGTCAGTATCTTAGTCAAAGTGATACTCAAGTCAGCCCTTCTTGGTACTTTTTGTCTGAGTCACAGCCCACATTGTCAAAACAAGAAAGACAGCTCTGACTGCACACACACACACACACAATTGCATTCCTATATAAGTGATGGCATCTCAGACTTCAACTGTTTTTCTGTCAGGTTTATGATATTTGTAATGTCCTAACCCAACCCCTAGCCCTACAGATAACTAAATTAAACTAAAAACACCAAATTTATATAGAAACTATATTTTTTTATTATTATTTATAAGCCTTTTTAACTTGTGAGGTCCGGCTCACTAGTCTGAGCTCAAAAGGTTTCACTATATCAGTAAGGACATTTTTGAACAGTGAGAATGTTTTGGACCTCCATATAGTCAAACCTTTAGACAATGTGACAATTAATGTGTGAAATCCCACTCAGACATTTTAAAACCCACATGAAAAATGAAAAAAAAAATAATAATTCTGCATCTCGGCTCTCAGGTTGTCCAATTACAGAATTGATCTGTGTCCGGTTTACTGAATGAGTTATATTGCTTAATGATGATTCTATCTAAATGATACAGTATCTGAGAATAACATTTCTGATCAATTCTGAATCAAGGTTGTGCTGCCACCTAGTGGTGTAAGAAACTACTTTTGCTTGTTAAGAAAAGTTAAATCAATGAAACAAAACGCTCTCAGTAAGCAATGTTCTGATGGAGTTCTGTAGATACACCACCTGGTCATAGACATTGAAGTTAGTGCAACTCCAGAGTGATTGTGCTCATGTGGTCAGCTTTTTTCTTTTTTAGTTCTGCTTGTGACAAATCTGCTACAATACCTCCTCATACTGAAACTGGCAAACTTTCAAAAGCTTCAGAAATTCCTTTTCTAGCTGGTTGAAATTGTGGCACAATATACTGTGCAGGTTTTTAGGGTGTAAAACAGTTATAATGATTAAAAGCAGCTGAGACTTTGAAACCCTTTGATAGTCTAAAAACATATTAATGTAACCTCTTTTTGACACATGGGTCAATTTTAATTTAACAAGAGCCCAAGTTCCTGGCAGTTGAATGGTGAATTGGCCAATTTTTTTATATGGATTTGTACCTGTAGATAATAACCATCCATATCTACAGGTACATCTAAAAAAATTAGAATATCGTGAAAAACATTTTTTGTAACTTATTTAAAAAAGTTAAACTTTCATATATATTTTACATTCATAACATGTAAAGTAAGACATTTTCAAAACTTTTTTTTGTTTTAATTTTGATGATTACAGCTCATGAAATTCAAAATCCAGTATCTTAAAATATTAGAATATTTACATTTGAATTTCATTAAACGACCATCTCTACAGTATAAATTCAGGGTATCTCTTGTTCTTTGAAACCACAATAATGGAGAAGACTGCTGACTTGGCAATGATCCAGAAGATGAACATTGACGTCCTCCACAAAGAGGGTAAGTCACAGAAGGTCATTACTGAAAGGAGTGGCTGTTTACAGAGTGCTGTATCAAAGCATATTAAATGCAAAGTTGACTGGAAGGAAGAATTTGGGTAGGAAAAGGTGCACAATCAACAGGGATGACCGCAAGCTTGAGAATACTGTCAAGCAAAGCTGATTCAAACACTTGAGAGAGCTTCACAAGGAGTGGACTGAAGCTGGAGTCAGTGCATCAAGAGTCTCCACGCTCAGACATCTTCAGGAAAAGGGCTACCAAGCCACTTCTGAACCAGAGACAACGTCAGAAGCATCTTACCTGAGCTGTGGAGAAAAAGAACTGGACTGTTGCTCAGTGCTCCAAAGTCCTCTTTTCAGATGAAAGTAAATTTTGCGTTTCATTTGGAAATCAAGGACCCAGAGTCTGGAGGAAGACTGGAGAGGCACAGAATCCAAGCTGCTTACATTTACATTTATCAGGCGCTTTTTTCCAAAGCAACTTACATTGCATTCAAGTTACAGTTTCTACATTTTATCAGCTCTTGCTTTCCCTGGGAATCGAACCCATGACCTTGGCGTTGCTAGTGCCATGCTCTACTGTTTGAGCTACAGGAAAGTTAACAGACAGCTCTGGAAGACGTTGTGAAAATTACTACAAGTTTTTGAAAAGTACTACAGGGTTTTAAATGGGCACACGCCCTACTGAATAAACACTACTCTGATCCTTCACACCTTTCCACACAAGGGTTAATTTTATGATTTGTTAGTTTATGATTTGTTTCTTTTTATTTAAAAACATGGTTGGTGCATTTTATGTTTTGCAATGCTAAAATCATTTGAGGTTTAAATAAACACTGTTTGAATTGTTAATAATGTGTCTCTGTCTGTCACTGAAGTTATGCATTTATTGTAATGACCTTAAAAAGTGGATTCAGCATTAGGGAAGAATTTGCATATTTGTACTTAAAAATAATACATTTATAGTATATTGCTTGTGTGTTTCAAAGACACTCATAATTAATTTGTAATGTAGTCGTAATACAAAAAAAGTACACTTTAATATCACTAATCAAGCATGAAAATAGGCATATACTTAAAGTGCACTAAATATACTTGAAGTTGTTCCAATTTAGCATCAAAAAGTACACTAAATACACTTAATGTTATACTTTTGTATAATTTAATTACAACAAAAATACACTTAGTACAAAAATAGTTGTTCCAAAATAGCATACTTCAAGTTAACTAATCATTAACACACTTGAAGTATACTGACAATTAGTCTGGCTGCAAGTATACATAGTATACTATTTTTTCACTAGGGTAAATAAAAAAATTGTAAGTTGCAAGTCAATGCCAGGTATGTGATTCTGCTCACAAGTGTAATGTGCAGACAGCAATGCTTACAAACATCTGCATTATACTTATCCATTTTGATGTTAAAATGTGTTATGCTCACCATGCTTAAAATAAATGTAGATTTTCCTGAAATATTATTTTCTAATAATCTTGTTTGCTGTTGTTAATATCAGTGAATGAACTGAAAAAAATAAAACAAGTTTCAGTGTTGGCTTTACGACTTAAGCTGATATGTTTTATGATTTTAACTAAATATTGTACATTAGCAAAGAAAGGAGGACACTTGCATGACACTATTTATTGATCCTTTTGTACGGTGGAAACCCCACATCATACTCTCAAATTAATGGCACAGTCTCCTGATGTTACAGACGCAGCCGGACACAAAGGTAAGTGTAACACACAGTGACTTTATTCGCAGAGATCGTGCAGTGGATGAGTGTGGCTGGGGATGAGAGGTGAGAGTCCGCTTCGAAGAGGTTTTGGGATGCCAATGGGGAAGGAACTGAGTGTTGTCTTTGTGCTTTCCAGGAGCGAAGAGCAGAGCATCTGATGAGGATCGGGGCAACAGAGAAACTGATCACGGAGAGGAACAATCTGGACACAGGGAGACAACGGGACGGAGAACAGGAGGTAAGTATAACAGGTAAAGGATTGGAGGTAATACTCATCAAGTTAGGCTTGCGGGAATGGAGTCCACGTTGGATCAACGAGATCGGACCATGAGTGACTGGAGGTGTGTGTTTTTATGTGATCCTGATGACGGTGGTGATAAGGAGCAGGTGCGCATGATTAGTAAAAAGGTGCAGGTGAAAGTGATCGTGATGACGGTGGAGACGGGCCATTCTGTGACACCTGAAGTCCATTGTGACCTGTACCTCAGTAGGGTATCGTACTGCAAACTGTTACTTCAACAGAAAACTCTTCTTTTCAGTATAGTTTCCAGGTTGTAAAATCAACTTTAAATTTAAATTATAGCACTCTCTATTCTAATTTTATTTTATCTATGTCTTTTTATAAAAAAAAAAATAATAAAATTAATAATAATAATATTTATCTGTACTGCGTTAGGCTAACTGAGACTTGTAATAGCACTTGCACGTTGTTGCTCTTTTGTTGGTTTTGATTGCTTCTTATGTCCTCATTTGTAAGTCGCTTTGGATAAAAGCGTCTGCTAAATGACTAAATAAATAAATAAATAAAATAAAGCAGCACTTTTATTTTAAGTTAGTTTAAGTTTATTTATTTATTTATTTATTTTTTTTTTTTAAATTAACACTCAACCCCCTTATTTCATTAGAAAGCCTGCTTGCAAGTAGACCAGGGGTCGGCAATTCATTTTCCTAAGGGGCCACAAGAGAAACTTGGGCAGTTTAGAGGGCATTAATACACCTAACTCGATTCTTTATTTATTTTTTTAATAAATAAAAATAAATAAATACATTAAACTGTAAATGAATGAAAATGTGAAGCTCAATATTTTATGAATGCTCACAAAAACAGTTTTGAAATTGTGCATTTTTTGCAGTGTTTCAAAAACTAGCATCACAACTTTGGACAAAAAAAAGCAAGTACTGGTATTTCACAGACCAGCATCACATTAGAGCAATTCCAGCATTATTGACATTACATTCGCAGTCAAAACATCAATTTAATTTGAGTTAGGCCTCGAATTTTGTGTAATTTCTATTCTTGGGCCATGCTTGTCCCTTGAACTTGAATATTTGTATTCATTTGTTCTGGTTTGTTTTCTGTTTTTCACCTCTGTCCTTTTAATACATATTAATTGATAATGTCCTCTACTGCTGTAGTATTTAGGCTGTAGTATTTTAGTATTTTGAGAATTACATATCACAAATCAGTGACTATACTTTGTTTTTGTTTTGTTTTTTTCTTCAGTTTTGTGGTGTGAAGAACTAGATGTGTTATGGTAAATTAAATATGTTAATAAGAGTTATTTTTTCCATTTATATGTTTACTATTGAAATGTTGTTGTATGCATTTGTCAATTTTATTTAATTTCAGTTTTTTCTTAAATGTGTGTTTATAGAGTATTCACAAGGTGTTAACTGTTAGTTTTAGTTACTTTTTCTTATTTGTAAGTCGCTTTGGATAAAAGTGTCTGCTAAATGACTAAAAGTAAAGTAAAGTAAAGAGTGTAAAGACCATCGACTCTACCGTGCGACTCCACCGGGCTGGGACACCGGCAAAGGATAGAAGTATCGCTTTTTATTTTTATTTTATTTATTTTTTCCATTTATATGTTTACTATTGAAATGTTGTTGTATGCATTTGTCAATTTTATGTCATTTGTGTTAACTTTTAGTTTTAGTTACTTTTTCGATAAAAGCGTCTGCTAAATGACTAAAAGTAAAGTAAAGGTTGTGTGTGACCACCAAGAAAAATTATTTGATGTTTTCCTGGTTCTGCGCATGACACAAACATCCTCAAACACAGCGCAATGTATTGCAAACAACTGTACCCACCTGAAGGCAGGTGCATCCCAGGAGATGGGTGGTATCCCTGCCTAACAGCACCCATATGGATTATGAGCCCCTATCATGAACTAGTTGCTACCCTCTGTTGAAGCTTGCTACAACATGTATCGCTCCAGGGCAAGGTGTGTTGTTAAAGACAACAATTGTAAAGATTTAAGGGTAAAATTTGACAAAGAGGGTGGAGGACATGGAAACTGGACTGACATCTTAGGGAAAGTTAGGCAAAGACTACGGTTTTGGGGACTAAGAGAGATGATGAAATGTAAGGTTTTAATTTTTAAACACCTTCATGCATTACCTTCCGGAACCATGGGGTGATGTTGAGAATGTTACTTTATCACATTAACCTTGAACACCCACTGTTGTAATATTACAACGTTGGTTTTAGCTCCACTAAAATAAACCTGGGGGCTGTTCCATAAAAGACGCTAAGAAAAGCGGGGATTAATGTCCAAAACCTGACTTGAAATAACCTAACAAATCAATCGGGACTAAAGCGGTTCCATAAACGACAATTCAAGTTCACGCAATCTGACTAATGCTATCCAGGTTCAGTGAGTCAGGATAATGTGACGTACACGCTTATTCTGAAGCAGCCCTTAATGTCGATCATGGATCAAATCGATCCACCGTAGCAAACAGCGAATATTTGTGCTGTTTAACGCATTTGACACATTGTGTTTTCCTCAGTGCATAACTGATACGTCACAGGTATATTTTTTACATCTGTAAATGTCAGAAAGCCATGCAAATATATCCATTTAGCTGTCAGGAGTGGGCGGGGCTTATGCGAGAGAACGAGCGCTGCGGCGCGCATGCGCGCTACACAGACAGAGCAGAATAGAATATTAGCGCAAGAATTCTGAATAAAATATACATTCTGCTAAAATATTTGTTGTTGGACATTAAATGTGACACATAGAATTTTCCTACATATAAGTGTATTTTTATGATAGCAGCAACTGTTAATCACTAGCTCAAATGAGTTAAATGTGTGTTCCTCTTATCAGTTAAAATGTACTCTGATTTCTATTATAAATTTACATTTTTAATTCAGTGATTTTAACTTTTGATTGTGTTTTTATGCTTTAATACTTTAAAGAGCCATTTTAGATTGTAATGTTTTAATGTTCTAATAACCATAAAAGGTACAGCTGTCATAAATTCAGAGAGAAAGGCTGCATGGCTAGAAACTTCTGATCAACTGAATGCACAAGTAGCAGCTATGTTAAAATGTCATTCGCTTACATTTTGGGCACAATACATTAAATACAGTTGGTTGTAGCCTATTTTTTATTTATTTGATTATTTAAGGTGTATTTTCTGTATACTTTTATTTTTGGACCGATAATAAATTAAACTGACTGTATGTGAGAGAGTCAGTGGTAATATGGATGCGTTCCTATTGGTCAGAGTTAGAGGAGCTCAGCTGAGCCGGACAGTTAGCCTGCTCCGGACCAGGGTAGTTTGCCAGCATAAGTTGCCGGGGTAACTGAGTTTGAACTTTTTTAAGTTTGATTTATGAAACCGAATCTACTAAAAATAAGCCTGACTAACCGAAATAAGCCTGGCTTATACTCTAATCTTGGTTTATGGAACAGCCCCCTGCACTTGTTTTTTAGCCTTTAAGATCACATTTACACAACTAGTAGGGCCTATTGTTCAGTGCTGCAATGTTGTTGGGTGGTATATTTTGTAAATAGGTCTGGTTACCTGGCCATAAACTTACACATCCTGCACAATTGCTTCAAGGGACTTCACCTTTTTTATTGGACTGAATAAATCAACATGCAAGTACGTATAATGCCTGAAATATTTTTTTCTGTGATGAGTAATATGTGTAGATCATGCAGATATTAAAGTACTGTTAAATACTTTGATTAAATTAGATTTTGAGCTTATGTCAGTGTTGTCATTTTACAACATTAGGCCAGAGTAGTAGCAAAATTTGCCTGTGCACCTTACACATTACATGAATGAACTGTACTGAATCATTTGTTAGCAACATACTTTTTTACCATTTTGTCAGTGACAAAATATAATATTGATTATTAATGTCTTATTTGTTACCATTTTGGGTTTTATTCCAAATTAAATGATTATTACAGTAAATGAAACGTTCAAGTTGAATTAAAAAAATTAAATGATTTCTTTGAGAATTTTAAACTATTCGTAATGCAATATTTAAAACTATATTTTAAAATATGCTTAACTGGTTCTGTCTGGGCTTTCTTTTCTGGGCTTAACTTGTTTGCTCAAATGTGTGCTTGGTGCATGAGGGCCAGGTGATAATGTTCTGGGATCTGGGGGTTCTACGTGCTATTATCATGATAAATTAGAGCACAATAAGCCATCAGACTGTATTGATTGAAATCTGTGAAATGTGTGATTTCTGCAAAATTGGTGAATTCTTTAAAACGTGTAAGTATGATTGGACTTAATTGAGATGATTTAGCCTTGAAAATAATCAGTGTTTTTTCTTACATTTCAGAAAGCTGCTAGACAGGTAAGGCCATAATTGTATAATGTATGATGTCATTGATGCCACCCAAAATGGGAACAGAAACTTTGAGATGGATTCTGACACAAATGATAAAAAGAAATGTAAAGATGCATGTGAACTGGAAAATGAAAATGACCACCCGTTTATGTCGGCCTATCTGATGATTATGTGAACATCATGCTAACAAAACCAGGCCATTCAAAAACACAGACCATGCGCTGTAACCGGTATAGCTGTCTGAAAAATGATTTTATCTCTCAACATTAATTTCTCTGATGAGGGTAACACTAATGATGCCGTCTCCCATCATACACCACTGGAGAACTTTTGAAGGTTTGTGTCAGAAGATATGATCAAATCTCTGACACCTAACACCAATGAGTACAGTTTTCATAAGAAAGGAGCATTTCTAAAATCATTTATGAGATTATGGGAATAGAACATGGCTATGAACAGAGCTATACATTGTAAATAATTACACAATAACATGACTTGTCTGATTATTATTATTGTGTGATTATTTGTGTATGGATATATAGGCTGCTGTTATGGGGCTAGATAAGCCGTATACCCTGCAAATGAACCCTTAGATCTTCAGACAGTTCTTCAGACAGTTAGTAAAATCACTGACATTCTGCTTCCCCAAACGCCCAACATTGTAATATTACATCTCACTAAAAACATACTAAAATATATAAAATGTAAAAACTCATTTATTTCTGCATTAGAGGCCTCCCACAATAACATATAAATGGTGAAATTTATTTTTTTCATTTTTTTCTCTAAATGTGGGTCTTACAGGGAATGGGAATTCACAGTGGAATGTGTGAAAATACAAATACATTCACTGACAAGTTGCATATTCTATAACTGTTTACTATGTATGATATATATACATTACATATATATAGTATAACCAATACTTATGATGATTATTCAACCCAACTAACAAATTTACATTTTCAAAAATATATTAACTACATAAAATAACATCACATGTGTATCTTTAACCACATAAACTGCACCGAACACAATCATGACAAAACTAGATGACTATAATCACTTTGATTCAGTCTCTTTGTGATGACATCACTAATTGTCTTTTACTGATGAGGTCACATTCTACTTTCCTGATATACCTCATATGACCACAAGAGGTGACTTGGCTACATGAGTACAGACCTGGCAATGCCAGGGAGTAGCCCCAGAGTGCCCCCTGGATGATGGGGCGGGGCGACACATTAAGGTAGGGCGACACGTGTCGGTCCGCCCACCCCCAATTTCATTGGTTTATAATACAGCAGAGCCTATTGGTGTAGACGTTTGCGCATGAGCATTCTTTTATATACATTTGTATGAATGATCTATGCTGTTTGGCTGTACTACAGAAATATTAAGTGCTAACAACAGCGATTTCAGTTAGAATGAATTAGCAAATGTGTGTTTTTTTTTTTTATTCATGACGAATTAAGATTAAGTTCGTGTCAAACGCTTGGTGGCGGCATCTCCGAGTACTTCAGGCAGAACAGAGCTGTGTAATGTGAGTGGCTCACAAAATAAGTCTGGGGAGCAAATTCTTCATTCGTGGCCATGATATAGTCCTACCTATGCTATAGCACGTTAAATGAAGTCGGATATTATTGCACGTTTCACAGTAGGCTACACGAAGTAGTCATTGAGCAGTTTTAGCTGGGCGACGTTGATAAAAATGATCCACTATTTGAGATTTAGCTGTTTTGTAATCAGAATCAAAATCAGCTTAATTGCCATGTATGTTTACACATACAAGGAATTTGTTTTAGTGACAGAAGCTCCACAGTGCAACAGAATGACAGCGACAGGACAAGACACAGATAATAAAAAGAATAATATACAAATATACAAAATAGACAATGTACAATATAGCAAAAAACACAATATATAATATAGACAATTATGTATGTACAGTTATGATATCTGCATAACTTTACTGTACATACATAATTGTCTATATAATATATTGTGTTTTTTGCTATTTTGTATATTGTCTATTTTGTATAGGCCTATTTGTATATTATTCTTAGCCCATATTCATTATTTTAGGATCGGTGGATAAGCACAAACTTAGGAAATGATGATGATTCACTGTAGTTCAGTAAAACATTGGACAAACCCGCAAATGGTTTTATTTTATAGAACAACTGCGTTGACAATGATACCAAATATATGGTGGCCGAGAGAGCTCAACGCGCTGCAACTTCAGAAAACACATGCAAATAGAAAAAAACACCAGCAAATCAAGAAAACATCTTCATCATTTTGACAGCACCAGTGCTGCAAATCCTCACGACACATGCAAATTAAGAAATGCGCTGCAAATCCTCACAACACATGCAAATTAAGAAACGCGCTGCGAATCCTCACAACACATGCAAATTAAGAAACGCGCTGCAAATGCTCACAACACATGCAAATTAAGAAACGCGCTGCAAATCCTCACAACACATGCAAATTAAGAAACGCGCTGCAAATGCTCACAACACATGCAAATTAAGAAACGCGCTGCAAATCCTCACAACACATGCAAATTAAGAAACGCGCTGCAAATGCTCACAACACATGCAAATTAAGAAACGCGCTGCATGGACCACAATGGAAATGTTTCAAGGGGACCCAAAAAAAGTGACGGACCAGCTGGGATTTGCTTATTGTGCAGTGGCTATTGGTTGAGTTGTTGGTGAACTGAAAGGTGAGTGTTTTTTTGTTGTTGTTTATTTTAACACCCTGATTGCATGATTTCTTTGTCTTTTGGATATTATTAGATTAATAATGACAAATTACACGATTAACGTTATTATATAAGATGGCTAACTTAATTTAATATCCTCAACTAAATATAATTTCAAGGTTAATGAAAATAAATTCGCAATGCTTCCTTAATTGTTAAAACCTTTAAAAATATTAAAAGAGAATCAATATAGGCTCAAATATTTTATCAAGATATAAACAAGGAAACACTGAGCTTACCATTAAAACATTTTATTAGCACTTTATAACCTACAAGTTTGTGATGCATTGAGCTATAACTAATCTCTTTAAACAACAACAAAAAACAGTTGTGCTTTAAAGCGTAAAATCAGCCGCTTATGTTCGTGTTTGTCCATTTCTAAAATACAGTAGAGTATCATCATTTGCGTATAAAATCCCAACTTAGTGCTGATCCGTGGCCTGAAGATCCTCAAGGAAATATGAATGAAGCGCTATTCAGCCTGAAGAAGCAGGGGCCTGTTCCATAAAACAAGTTTACCAAATAAGCCAGGCTTATTTCAGTAATTCTGACTTATTTTCACTTGATTTGGTTTCTGAAAGCAAAATTACCATAGCTCAAGCTCAGTCACTGTGACAACTTATGCTGGGAAACTAACCTGGTCTGGAGCAGGCTAACTGTCAGGCTAAGCTGATCTCCTCTAACTCTGACCAATAGGAACGCATCGATATTACCACTGCCTGTATACAGAAAATACACCTTAAATAATCAAATAAATAAAAAATAGGCTACAACCAACTGTATTTAATGTATTGTGCCCAAAATGTAGGCGAATGACATTTTAACATAGTTGCTACTTGTGCATTCAGTTGATCAGAAGTTTCTAGCCATGCAGCCTTTCTCTCTGAATATGACAGCTGTACCTTTTATGGTTATTAGAACATTAAAACATTACAATCTAAAATGGCTCTTTAAATGGCTCTGGATGTTTCTACTCCAGACTCAGTCCACTGCTTCCGCAGGTCCCCCAAGGTCTGGAATCGGTCCTTCTCCACAATCTTCCTCAGGGTCCAGTCACCTCTTCTCGTTGTGCTGCGTTTTCTGCCACACTTTTTCCTTCCCACAGACTTCCCACTGAGGTGCCTTGATACAGCACTCTGGGAACAGCCTATTCGTTCAGAAATTTCTTTCTGTGTCTTACCCTCTTGCTTGAGGGTGTCAATGATGGCCTTCTGGACAGCAGTCAGGTCGGCAGTCTTACCCATGATTGCGGTTTTGAGTAATGAACCAGGCTGGGAGTTTTTAAAAGCCTCAGGAATCTTTTGCAGGTGTTTAGAGTTAATTAGTTGATTCAGATGATTAGGTTAATAGCTCGTTTAGAGAACCTTTTCATGATATGCTAATTTTTTGAGATAGGAATTTTGGGTTTTCATGAGCTGTATGCCAAAATCATCAATATTAAAACAATAAAAGGCTTGAACTACTTCAGTTGTGTTGTAATGAATCTAAAATATATGAAAGTCTAATGTTTATCAGTACATTACAGAAAATAATGAACTTTATCACAATATGCTAATTTTTTGAAAAGGACCTGTATATGGTGAAAATCACTTACGTCCCCCTGAGAAACAATTACCGTCCGAATCGGGCTTAAGTTGCCAGCAGAGAAGCACCACAGGAAGTTGTGGTAATAAAGTGCTCAACAAGTCTGTTGTTTTAAAACAAAATAAAATAAATAAATAAATAAATGTTTTACAAATCTTAGCAAAGTACTCTTGTAAAGTTTAACCTCTCTATGTGGATCCAAATTTGTTCTTTGTAATATGTTTGTAAAATAAGACACTGTTGCTTAGGTGTATCTTTATATGATGACGTTAAAACCACAGAATCTCCAGTTCTTGTCTGCCTCACTGCTGAGTGGTTTGCAAGAGTTGCTCTGTGCAGCTTTGATTTGAATCTCTATCTTTCTATTGATGTTTAAACTGCTAAACATCACTTAATCATCACCATATATCTTATAATAATCTACCGTGTAAATCTGACATTGCTAGCCTTTAATGTAAATCATTAGCACAATACACCCAGTCAGCAAATAAATTTTGCCCAGATTTGGCATGCATCTGGCACAGCTGGCATTCATCCGGCACTGGCATACAGCATGTGGCCCTAACATGGCCTGGGTTTGGCAGCGGTGGTACCGGGTTTAAGACGGCACCCAAGACATGGGCCAGATGTCAAATGTAGATATTTGGGCCACATAAGTATTGCTGAACATTGGGAAAAATCCCAATGTTTTCCCATACAGAAAGATAATATATTCACATATATGTGAAACACTGTAAAATATATTGAAATACATTTTGAAAATATTTTTTTTAAATGCATACATAAAGCTCATATTTTGTTTTTATTTGTGTTTACATGTGAAATTATATTCATGCCTCATATGATATTATATCTTATTTTATAGAAAAGTATATCCTGCTGTTTTATATACTGACTTCAAACAAAGTTTTGCATTCACTGTTTTTATGTTCTCATTCAATTTACAGTTTGATGTAGGCCTACTATCCACTTAAACAATTAATGATGAAGTTTCAGGACATTTTTTTTTTTACTTTTATGTACTATGTATGTAAATGCATAACTTTGATGTGCTTTAGGCCATGTTGGCCAATCAGAAGCCTGAAAAAGTTTCCAGTAGGCAGAGATAACAGCGCAGGCTCTGACGTCACAAGCCAAAAACTCGGGTTTTATTGTCTACACGACAACACTGATACCAAAGTTTTTGAAAATCTTCACCCTGGCAGGATTTTTCAGAAATGTTTGGTTTCAAGTTCAAGTTCAAGTTGAGCTTTATTGTCATTCTGCTGCATGTGGGGACATACAGTGGAACAAAATGTCGTGTCTCGCAGGACCACGGTGCTACATAAATACAGACATACAACAATGAAGTAAAAAACACTATAAACCTATACACAACTAACCTACTGACAGATTTAACTATAAGTATACTATATATAAATATTTACCCTATACAAACTAAAAGAATAAAAGGATAAAAAATACAACTATACGAATGCTTCACATAAATATTACCCTATACAAACTAAAAAATAGAAGATAAAAAATACAGACTATACGAATGCTTCACAAATACTGTACATGTGCAAAGAGAGACATTTGAGTCAGCAGCTGGTTGGGGAACAGTGCAGGTTGATTTGTAGTGCATGAGCATGTAAACATACATATATTGCTGAGTCTTTTGTGAGATTGTGCACACGCAGCAGTGTGTGTAAGTGTCCATAGTGCACATAGTGTAAAGTGTAAGTGTTCATAGTGTAAAGTGTCCATAGTGCAAATAGTGACCAGTGACCTGCTGCAGTGTTTGCGTGAGGACGGACGGCCAAACCACATAGAAAAGGCTGCGGTTTTAAAAATAAATGCTCGTGTGGACAGGCCCAATGGCGCGCGCGCGTTGAGCATTCAAATCACATTTAAACTGGAGCGGAGGAGGTTACCATGGTGACGGCGTCATCTCACTCAGCTGACAAGTAGCGAGAGTCTGTCTCTCTGCTGTTTTTACTGCTTCAGGTAAGTTTAAGTTACACAAATAATACATACAACCGTTCCTGACACTTTCTTACATGTAATTGACATTTTACAGGAATGGTTTAGTGTCTTCAAAAAGACCATTAGCGTCACAACCGTTAACTAGCTAGAGGCTAACTATTAGAGGTAAGCTAACTATAGATTTGAGCTCTTATTAATGAACGTTTGAGCTTTTAAGCACATTTTATGTGTAGATGTGTAGTTGACCTCCTACTAATGTGGGAATTCGTAGCCTAATGGCTAGAGAGTCGGACTCGTAACCCAAAGGTTGTGGGTTCGAGTCTCAGGTCCGGCAGGGATTGTAGGTGGGGGAGTGAATGTACAGCGCTTTCTCCACCCTTAATACCACCACTGAGGTGCCCTTGAGCAAGGCACCTAACCCCCAACTGCTCCCCAGGCCTGCCCACTGCTCCGGGTGTGTGTTCATGGTGTGTGTGTTCACTGCAGTTGTAACGGAAGAGGACTCAGACAAGATGTTAGTAAAAGTAACAGGTTTGACAGTTTTGATGAACAGATGGGTGATGATCAGGTAAGCAATGATACTTGGAATCCTGGTAATCGAGATGATCTGTGATGATGATATTTCCTTTTTTCACAGCGGAGTCGAAGGACGAGCGGAGCGCACACCTCACTTCCGCGACGAACTCAGGAGCTACACACAGAGAGACAGACTGGGGAACACTGGAGCAGATGGCTAGGAGCAAACACAGGAGGTAAGTAGACAGAGCGGTGAGTATCATCAAACAATACAGAGAGAAGTCCTCTTCGTAAGGTACGAGACTGGACGTTGGAGTGAAGTGAGGTGTGTGAATATATGGGGTGCTTGATGAGGGTTCCAATGACGTGCAGGAGTGCTCAATGATTAGCGGAGGTGGAATCAGGTGCGTGCACGCGTGGTGACTGGTGGAGAACCGGCAGATCTGTGACATTTCCTCCTCCTCCCGGAAGGCGCGTCCCGCGCCGTAACAGCAACATCGTGGGAGGGGGGGTGGGCGCCCTGGAGGCTGGGTTTGAGCCAGGACGCAGAGACACGGGAGGCCTCCAGGGCGGGCCAAGTGGTATGGAGCGCCATTGCGAAACAAGTGACACAGAGTGCCAAGGCGGGACTGGAGGCTCGGATGGCCATGGCGGATCAGGGAGCTTGGACGGCCATGGCGGACCCGGGGACACGGGAGGTCATGGCAGATCAGGGAGCTTGGATGGCCATGGCGGATCAGGGAGCTTGGCTGGCCATGGCGGATCAGGAAGCTTGGATGACCATGGCGGATCAGAGAGCTTGGATGGTCATGGCGGATCAGGGAGCTTGGATGGCCATGGTGGATCAGGGAGCTTGGATGGCCATGGCGGATCAGGGAGCTTGGATGGCCATGGCGGATCAGGGAGCTCCGTGGCCTTGGCCCTAGGCCTGGCCACACCGGCAGAGACTATATGGCCCCCCCAAAAAATGTATTTTGGGATGTTCCCCTCTAGGGGCCACACTGGAGGAGCGGGCTCTGTGGGAGGCTCTGGAGGAGCGGGCTCTTGGGGGCGCTCTGGAGGAGTGGACTCTTGGGGGCACTCTTGCAGCGTGGACCCTTGGGGGCGCTCTTGCAGCGCGGACTCTTGGAGGCGCTCTTGCAGCGCGGACTCTTGGGGGCGCACGGGAGGCACGGAGCTGAACAGAACCAGCGGAGACGAAGGAGAGCTGGATGGGACCAGCGGAGACGCAGGAGGGCGCTCTTGCAGCACGGACACTTGGGGGCGCACGGGAGGCGCGGAGCTTAACAGAACCAGCGGAGACGAAGGAGAGCTGGATGGGACCAGCGGAGACGCAGGAGGGCACTCTTGCAGCGCGGACACTTTGGGGCGCTCTTGCAGCCCGGACGCATGGGGGCGCTTGGACTGCGTGGACGCACGGGGGCGCTTGGACAGCGCGGACACTTGGGGGCGCTTGGACAGCGCGGACACTCGGGGGCGCTTGGACAGCGCGGACACTCGGGGTTCGGGATCGGCACTCCTGGCCGTGGTGTGAGAACTAGATTCGGGGACGGCACTCCTGGCCGTGGATTCTCGGGATTCAGGATCGGCACTCCTGGCCAAGATTTGAGAACTGGATTCTCGGGGTTCGGGATCGGCAGTCCTGGCTGTGACTTGAGAACTGGATTCTCGGGGTCCGGGATCGGCACTCCTGGCCGTGGTTTGAGAACTAGATTCTCGATATTCTGGATCCTGCACTCCTGGCCGTGGATTCTCGGGATTCAGGATCGGCACTCCTGGCCGTGGTCTGGGAACTGGATTCTCGGGATTCAGGATCGGCACTCCTGGCCGAGACTTGAGAACTGGATTCGGGATCGGTACTCCTGGCCGAGGCTTGAGAACTGGATTCTCGGGGTTCGGGAAGCGTGAATTCTCTAGGGCGCTCGGGAGACGTTGAGCTGGACGGAATCAGCGGAGAAACAGGAGAGTACTTGCGAGGAGCCGGCACTGGAGGGCACTTGCGAGGAGCAGGCACTGGAGGGCACTTGCGAAGAGCAGGCACTGGAGGGCACTTGCGAGGAGCAACGACCGAAGGGCTTGCCATACTCTCAGGCGAAGGGCTTGTCATACTCTCAGGCGAAGGGCTTGCCATACTCTCAGGTGAAGGGTTTACACGACGGGGAAAAAATTTCAGCGCTGTTGGAAACCCATTTCCGGGCTCGTGGGCACCTATAGATTGCCGCGGGCGGCGGCATCTCTTTCGTCGCCTCGGGCGGCGGAAGCTTCATCGCCGTGGGCGCGGCTCTGGCTCGGAGATTCTCCACACACCTGATTACTGCCTCTCTCCAGTTGAGGTCGGAGGTGTCGGGGAGCTCTAGCTGCTGGTGATAAGTGAGCCCGAGCTGGAGCAGCATCTTGAGGGTTCCCCCTTCCATACTTGGTACTTGGAATCCTGGTAATCGAGATGATCTGTGATGATGATATTTCCTTTTTCCACAGCGGAGTCGAAGGACGAGACTTCACTTCCACGACGCACACCTCACTTCCACGATGAACTCAGAAGCTGCACACAGAGAGACAGACTGGGGAACACTGGAGCAGATGGGTAGGAGCAAACACAGGAGGTAAGTAGACAGAGCGGTGTATCATCAAACAATACAGAGAGAAGTCTTTTTTGTAAGGTACGAGACTGGACGTTGGAGTGAAGTGAGGTGTGTGAATATATGGGGTGCTTGATGAGGGTTCCAATGACGTGCAGGTGTGCTCAATGATTAGCGAGGTGGAATCAGGTTGATTCGTGCGTGATGACTGGTGGAGAACCGGCAGATCTGTGACAGCAGTATAATAGGAGTTGTTTGATAGTATGCCATTTGGAACACAGCTTCTGTACTGATTTCAGTGTACTTGAGTTATATTTAGCAGATTCTGACAAATATAGTAGATCATCCAGGTATTCCATGCATATAGAAAATTTGCATAATATGCGCAGCATACATACTGGATGCTGCAGAATTAGTAAGAGTAGTATGATAGTATGGCATTTCACAGCCAGTGTTCCACTCCAATTTTAGACACGCACTCGTGAACTTCCCTAAACACTTCCCCTCGGGGGAATCTCTGCTGCCATTTTGAAGTGTGTTCCACTTCGTGTTATATGGACAGACCCTCAACCCCTATACATTGACCGAAGGAGCAAGTCTGCTTCATATGCACACTTCAGGCCACTGCACAGACCACAATGCAACACGATTGTGATGTCATCGCAGATTGTGTTTAATTTATCCCCACCCCAAACACCTCTATAATATATACTTTTTTTTTTTTTTTACATTTATAACAGCCAAAACATGCCTATATACATATAGAATGCTGCACCAAACAAATTAATAAGGGGAAAAATGTCAACAACAATCCAACTCCATAGAGGATTCTAAATGATCAAGGGCTTAGGATGTTCCAGTTCAGCCCATTCTAAGGGTTCCGCCAGAAGTGGGCACTCATGCAAACGTAATCAATAACATACGTCCTAGTAAACGAGATGGAGGGAAGTTTATGAGTGGAGGGCATAAAAAATTGACTGTAACGCAGCCCGTATGTGCAGAGCAATGGGTGTGTCGGCTTTTCATATTAGTGTAACACTCCACGTAATACACCGTAGCGATTACACAAACTACGCGGGGAAGACTAATTTATATAATAAATAAGAGAAAAAAAATCTCAGACACACAAAATTTGCATCCAAATATTCCCATGTATTATACAAGAAAAAAAAAAGATCAAATATACAGTCAACCCAAAAGTGAGGGTGTGATGAGTGGTTGATAAGACAAGATATCCCTGAGTCCGCAAACACTATATATATAATTCGAATCAGTCTCACTGGCGAAAGTCCGTGCACGAACGTCCGAGAGCAGATCCAGGAAGTCGACCGAAACTGCAGAAAATCCTCCTTGGTAAGTACCCCAATATCCTAAAAAATAAAGCCCAGCAAACTTCACAAAGGAGGCAGAAGAATAATCAATAAAACAGTTCTGTAAGTATTCCATATACACACCTACATATAAAGAGGCAACAAAACATATATCAGGGTGATAATTACATTAAATGGTAAACAATACATCAGTGTTAACCAATAATAGCATCAATATATCACCCCTTATGTGGCCTTGCTACATAAATCCCCTCCCCCAGCCATCGGAAACGGAGGAGAGCGACCATACCATCTTTTGAGGTTTACCACATAATATTGTCTGTTTTAGGTGGGTTGCCCCAGCGAATGATGTAATTTATTGGCCCCATTCTTTTTATTATTTCTGCTGGTCCCTCCCACTTGGGCGCTAGCTTGGCAGAGTATTTACTTGAGGCCGACGAGAGAGGATGAGTCCTCATCCAGACGAGATCACCCGGCTGAAATTGCACATCTTTCCTCCGGTAATTATAGTATCTCGCTTGTCTGGCTTTTTGTACATCCACTCTATGTTTTACCTCCTCTGCCATCCTGTTTTGTCTTTCGACAAGATTATAGGCTATTTGATCTGGTGTAGGAGGCTTATGAATTAACCTTTCCAAGGGTCCCTGAAGTTGGCGGCCCAGCATTAATTCAGCAGGCGTTTTGCGGGTGGTCTCTTGATACGCAGAATGAATGGCAAAGCGGAACTCAGGTAACCAGTGATCCCATAACTGATGATATTGCCCCACATATGCTGCAATCATAGTTTTTAATGTCCTGTTCACTCTCTCTGTCAGATTTGTTTGCGGATGATAACTTGTGGTGAGTTTCTGGATGCTTCCCCATGACCTACACAGTTCAGATAGCACACTGGAGGTAAATTGAGAACCCCAGTCAGACACAAGATACTTCGGTACCCCCCATCGGGTGAAGATTTCATCTTTGAGTATTCTGACGATTTTTTTTTTTTACTATCACGCAGGGGAAATACTTCTACCCATTTAGAGTAATAATCCACCGCAACTAGCAGGTAGGTGTTTCGTTTCTTGCTGCACGGAAAAGGACCCATCATGTCCATCCCCAATATCTGACCAGGTTCTGTGACTTGTGTTGATTGTAGCAAACCACTGGGTTTACAGTTGTCATGTTTGTATTTTTGACAAATCTCACATCCTTTGACATAGCTCCAGACGTCCGCACGCACTGTTGGCCACCAAGCCACCTCCAACAGCCTTAGCAGAGTTTTCAGCCTGCCCAAATGTCCACCCAAAGGGTTGTCGTGAAAGTAATGCAGAAATCCAGATATTAAAGTTCGAGGGGCAACCAACTGAAATGTATCTCCATTCCTCATTGGAACCTGCCGATATAAAACCCCCTGATGCTCTTCGAAGGTAATTTGTTGGCCCCTTACTTTTCTGGTTTTATGTTCTGCTTTCAAACGACTGACTGTTTCATCGCTGTTTTGGGCTTGTGCTATTTCAGCAAGTGAGTGGGGAATGTCTGAAGAATGCTTCGCTGGTGTCACTGCGAGACACGGTACTTCTTCTTCCTTTACAGATCCAGGGATTCTAGACAACGCGTCAGGTCCTTGATTAAGGCAGTCCTTTCGATGGTGAACCTGAAAGTCAAATTGCTGCAATCGAAGGGTCCAACGGGTCAGACGAGAGCTAGTTTTGGGGCTGTTAAATACCCAGGCTAATGCAGCATGGTCAGTATACACATCAAATCGTGTCCCCTCCAAATAATGTTACATTTACATTTTACATTTACATTTAGTCATTTGGCAGACGCTTTTATCCAAAGCGACTTACAATTGGGGAATACAAAAAGCGATTAATCTTGAAGAGGCAATCAGACAGAGGAAGTGCTCGTAACACCAAGTCTCAGTCATTGTTCAAATACGTACAAGCTAGTAGGTGAAGAGAAAGATAGAGGGAAAGTTTTAATCTTTTTTTTTGAGTTTAGGATGAAGTCAAGTACTGCCGAAAGAGATGAGTTTTCAGTTGTTGCCAGGGATCCGGCGTTCCGGATAGGGGTGGGAAGATTATTCCACCAGCAAGGAATGGTGAACGAAAATGTTCTGGAGAGTGATTTTGATGGTACCACAAGGCGTCGCTCACTAGCAGATCTCAAACTTCTGGAGGGGATGTAGGTTCGTAAATGTTTCCACTTTTCCACCACCCAGACCACCGCCAAACACTCTTTCTCAGAAGTTGAGAAATTAAGCTCCGTGTAGTGTAGTGTTCGAGATGCATAAGCTATTACTCTCTCTCTTTCAGTTGTCTGCTGGCAAAGGATGGCTCCCAGCCCCACTTCACTGGCATCAGTATGAACCTGGAATGGCTGATTGAGGTCCGGTTGGATTAAGACAGGTGGGTTTTGAAGTGACAATTTGATGGTATCAAAACTGGCCTGGCATTCAGGGGTCCATTGCCACTTTACATCTCTCTTTTTTAGATTATTGAGGGGAGTTGTGATGTCTGTGAAATAGGGTATGAATTTGTGGTACCAGCCGGCTAAACCAAGAAATCGTTGAAGTGCTTTGAGGTCTTTGGGGGAAGGATATTGCAAGACAGCTTTGGTCTTTTCAGCATCCACTTCCACTCCTCTTTCAGACACAATGTGTCCCAAGAACTTCAGCTGTCTTTTGAAGAAATGACATTTTTTCATGTTGAGGGAGAGGTTGGCCTGGGTAAGTTTTTTTAATATCATATTTAGATGTGACACATGTTCCAATCTTGACCTGGAAAAGACAATTATGTCGTCTATGTACACAAAGCAAAACGGTCCCCTAAGTTCTGCCAAAACCTTCTCCATCAGCCTCTGGAATGTAGCCGCTGAGTTCTTAAGCCCAAACGGCATAGACCAGAATTGATATAACCCTTTGGTGGTAATAAAAGCGGTCTTGTCTTTGCTGCTCTCCTCCATCTCCACCTGCCAGTAACCTGACTGGAGATCTAGGGTGCTGAACCACGCTGATCCTTCCATAGACTCCAAGATGTCATGTACGAGAGGCATAGGGTAAGCATCTGCCACTGTCTTGCTGTTAAGTTTTCTGTAGTCTACACAAAATCTATATGAGCCATCTGGTTTAGGAACCAGTACGACCGGTGATGACCAAGGAGAACAAGAGGGCTCTATCATGTGGTCCTCAAGCATCTTGTCCACGTGTTCCTCAATATTCTTCTTCTTGAAGAGTGAAACACGGTAAGCACGAGATTTAATGGGCGTTTCATCTGACAAAATGATTTTGTGTTTTTCTACACCAGTCTTTCCCAGGACATTGGAGGTAGCCCGTGGCCAGGCTGACATCAGTTTCTGCAGTTCCTCTTGATTGTCTGAATCCCAGACCAGATCTTCTTGAGGCTTAGGGGCAATGATTGGTGTTTCCCTGGCCGGAGGTAAGGCATAGTAGAGACTTATATTGGCCTTGTAGAGATTGATTTCCTCCTCTAACCTAGTTGATCGCCCCAGAGTCATCTGTGTGTTGGAGAATGCATAATAACTGTAACCTCCTTCTGCTTCCAGGCCGTATCTATTCTGAGTGAGCTCCAAAATAGCTCCAGCTGCCCTCAGAAAGTCCAGGCCCGCCAAAAGCGGAAATGCTAGATGAGCATCCTTCATTATGTATGAATTTAAGTTACATACTTTATTGTGCCACTTATAACTGATGTTTCTCTGGCCTATAGCTTGATGAACTTTTCCATCCACCATGATGAACTTTTGGGGAGGGTCTGCAGATCTCATTGTGGCTTCACCTCCTAATTGTCTCCACAGGGTTTCCTGCATTAATGTAAAGGTACTTCCTGTATCTACCACCGCCTTCATTTCTTTGCCTCGCACCACCACCGAAATCCACAGGAGAGGCGTTGTTGTGTGTGGTTGGTCTATAGATAAGCCAGCAAGATGTTTGGAGGAATTTCTTTCGGATGGTTTTTTATCTGACCTTTCCCTTGTATTTTGATTACCTCTTTACTCCAGTATGATCACTCCGCTGTAGGTCAGTAATCATCCAGCACACTCGACCCAGTATAGTATAAGTGGCATGGAAATGATCTGTATGGACGCCTAATCAGTATCATAAAAACCATATCTTGTTTTTAATTCCTTAATTAATAAAAAATAATCTGAGCATATCATCTATCATATGTAAGATTAAATCAGTCCATTACGGGGTACCCAGATTTTACATTTCTTCAGAACCAAATAAAAATAACTTCAATGCAATGTATGGTTTATAAAATATGACATTTATTCACAGACATAAAAATGACGACTTAAAGTAGGATATCAGTAACTTAAATGCATTTCTTACCACTAAAGTGTACAGTTTGTACAGCAGGACATTCTTCTTTTGATCTGTACAACAACTTCTCACTTAACACCACACTGTAAAAAAAAAAAAAGTTGAGCCAATTTAAAATTTGAAGGCAACTGTTATGGAAGCAGTCGGACATGGAGGTAAGTGAATACAATGTGCCTTTATTTTACAGTGATAGTGCTGGAGATCGTGCTGAGAGGTGAGTAGGTGAACTTGAGGTTGGATGACAGGGGATCTGACGACTGAACTAATATTGTCCTTTGCTTCACAGGTATGACAGGACGAGACTTGAGAGGATAGCCGGAGCCAGACGAGATGAATCCCCAACAGTGGCGAGACTGCAGAAAGTGGAGACAGACGGGACGGAGAACAACAGGTTAGACTAACAGGTAAGTTGAAGGTAGGTATACTCATCGGCTTCTGGAGACGTAGGAGAGGAGTCCACATTGAAACCACGAGATCGGACACTGGGGTGAATCTGGTGAGTGTCTTTATAGTGCTCCTGATGATGACAGTGATGAGGTGCAGGTGTGAGTGGTTCAGAACGCAGGTGAGGCTGATCGTGGAAGTTGAGTGGGGGGAGAGCCTGGCCGTGCTGTTACAGCAACAAACTTCAGCCGATTTTTGAGTATTCTCAACTTGTTGTTTTAAGTTTATACAACAAAAAGTTGAGAATCTCCTACAAAAATAAGTTGAAAGAACTCAAAAATCTGCAAAAAGCTGGTTGCCTTAAAATTTTAAGTTCGCTCAATTTTTTTTTTTTTTTTTTTTCTTAACAGTGCATGTTCTCTTCAGTTGGGCATGTCAAATCCCTCCAAAATCATATTTACTCTCATAATAATTTCATCACTGAAAGAGATTATTCCGGTTGAACGGGGAACACTGGCACGTTTTGGCTGCCGCTCCCTTCTCCTGATTATTTGTTGTAACTATTGTTTTGGTAATGCTACAGTTTTGGAGCCTTTGAAGATTGATTGCGATGTGGAATTACGCATTGGATTATTGTTTTTATTTTTGAGTATTTGCTGCTTGAATCCACTCTCTACACTCCTGCGAGGCTGCTGTTGGTGTGAACTCCTCTTACATGGCCTTAAGGCTCACCAGCTGTTGAAACTAAAGAGCAACTATCATTTAGCGAATGATATTCACGCAATTTGCGGAGATGTTGGAACAGTCGCTAGATACATCGCTCCTCACGGCACAGTTTTACACATTCACCCTCTGATGTTGTTTCTTACCCTACATTTCTTCATAAACCTCAAAGGTTGTCGTCTAGACCTGCTGGGATTAATTATGACAACTTGTCTGTGCCTTTATATGAAGAAGTGTCCACACAGATGTTCTCTGAATCCCCACATCTGTTGAAATCGGCAGTTTTTAATGTTCGCTCTGTTAACGATAAAGCAGTGATTTTATCTGATATCATTGTGGAAGAAAAACGTGACCTCTTGTGTCTAGTTGAAACATGGCACAAACCGTTTTCTGTTTAATGGACTTGCTCCAGCTGGCTATGGGTTATTTGATTTGCCGTGATCCTCTAGTAGAGGTGGCAGTATCATTGTACTGTACCATCAAAAATACAGTTTAAATCCTGTAGCTGTTCCTCAGTTTAATTCATTCGAATATCTAGTTTTGAGTGTTTCTGAGTAACATTCTACAGCTATAGTCACAGTCTCCAGGCCTCCTAAGGCAAATAAATACTTTTTATCAGATTTTGCAGATTTATTGTCTTACATGTACCTCAAATTTGAGAGACCTCTCATTCTGGGGGATTTTAACATCCATATGGACAAAAAAAGACTCTGCATTAGCAAAATATTTTTGTCTTTATTGGAGTGCTTTGACTTGGATCAGTTTGTTGACTGTTCTACACATAACAAAGGATACCCCTTGGACCTTGTGATTTCAAATGGATCCATTGTATCTCAGTTGTCTGCCATTGATCTAGGGTTGTCTGACCACTTGGCGATCTTTTTTTTATATGAATCTACCTGTTAAGATCTCCTCTTCTCGTACTGTGACATACCGTAAATGGAGATCAATTGAGCCTTCTTACTTTTCTGTTTTTCCCTTTAGTTTCTCTTCATCTGATCCTTTGGAGGCCAAAGTCTCTATGTTAAATTTTGTTCTCCGGTCTGGCATTGACTCATCTACTTCTCAAAAAGCATGCCCTGTTTCATTCGTATGACCTGCTCTTTGGTATAATGATGGCTTGTGTGCAATGAAGACATCTTGTCGTAAGATGGAGCGTAAGTGGTGTTTCTTTGGTCTGACTGTTCATTATCAGGCAAGGAAAGATTGTTTACATGAGTATAAGGCTGGAATTGTTTCTGCCAGATCTGTTTATTTTTTTAAGATAATTCACAACAATCAAGACAAACCGAGGCAACTGTTTGATTCCATTAACAAATTGCTGAATTATAATAGTCTCTCACCTGTTACTGCTTCAACCCATCTTTGTAACAAGTTTCTTGATTTTTTTGCACCAAGATTGATAATGTACGTCAATGTATTCGTGCCTCTACTTTATTGTGCTCCTTCTTTGGTAAATACCTCATTTTATACTGGTAATACTTTTTCAAATTTTCGCATACTTGACTCATATTCTCTGCAAAAGGAAGTTTCTCAATTTCCTTCTTCCTTACGTGATCACATACCCACTTGTCTGTTTCAAACATGTTTTGTTCCCTATCTGTCGGTCACTACGAGTTATGTCGTGACGACATTAGGGGATTTACCCGGGAGCCCCGATCACCTCTGATAAGAGAAAATGCCAATGAAATTGGATTTTGCATACATGAGCCACTCCTCGTGCATACGGGTATAAAAGGGCGACAGGTGCATCCACTCATCAGATTTTTGCTTTGGAGCCAAATGCTTGAAATGTGAGAAGAGTGCTGATCTCCACAAAGCCTTTCCATCTCTTTATTTTGTTCCCGGTTGGCGTTACGGTGTGATCAGCGGAGTCCCTCGCAGCAGCGATTCCCCTGGGCACTTCAACTGAAAGAGCAAATTCTAAAAGAGCAAATCACGGACGGCTCACGTCTTTTTCAAGATGCCGTTCCGTCCGTGTCCTCTTGGTTGCGGTCTTTACCTGTCCGCGGATGACGGACACGATCGTTGTCTTCAGTGTCTGGGCATCCAACACACTGAAGACGCGTTCGTGGATGAGTCATGCACCTGTTGTGGGCATATGAACATGACGGCGCTGCGATCTCGCCTTTCTTTTCTGAAAAGATTGGCACCCTCTGCCGCCACCCGCCCCGGTCTTTCTGACGCGAGCAGAGGAACGTCAGCTGGTGCTCTGGGAGATCTGAGGGTCACAGTAAGAGCTTCTCTGCCGGGTACATCCCCACGGACCTCTTACTCCTCACGCAGCGATCGTCCCGTCCGGTTGCCGGGTGATTTCGCTGGTCCGACCCGTGGGACCGCCAGCATTTCATTCGGCGCGCCGCCCGAGGCGGGGCTGCTCCCCTCGGGTGTGGTCGCCACTACCAAACCAGACCCGGAGATGACGGCCCTGCTTGCCCGGGCAGCCGCAGGGATCGAGCTGGAAGTCAACAGACCACCCAGTCCCGAGCCCTCACGACTGGATTATTGGTTTATCGGTGCGGGACGCGGCTCACAACTGCGCTCTGCCCCGGTGCCTTTCTTCCCGGAGGTGCATGAGGAGCTGACGAAGTCGTGGACGGCCCCTTTCACGGCCAAAAGCCACTCATCTGCCTCCTCTGTCCCCACTACCCTAGATGGTATGGCAGCCAGGGGGTACGAGGACATTCTCCAGGTGCACATTCGTCGCCGTGTGCGCCCTCCTGCGTCCTCCAGAGCTGCTCTGCCCCGTGCTGAATCGACACCTAGGCCGGCGCGTCGAGCCTCTCGCAGGAGTTTGGCGCCCCCCACGCTGTGGCAACCCGGAGATGTGGAATTTTGCTCTTTCCCAAGAGACAACGTGGACAGCGTCGCTCCTTCCCACGGAGGAGGGCCGGGCGGAGAATCCTGAGTTTCTTTTTGTTTCTTTTCTGTTTCTGGTACCCACATTTTCAATAAAAGAGCAAGACCCTTTCCTTCGGGTTCTCAGGTTCGCGGGCTGACAGTGTGCGACGCGCTGCCTCCTCACTCTCGCCCGCGATCCACCTTGCCAGCAGCCAAGAGAGTGCGGTTTGGGGACACAATGCCTCCCCGTGCACCTCTAGCCAGTCCCGCCAGGGACTCAGGGAGATCGGCGGGGATGAGTCAGAATGCACCACCTTCTGTTCCATCCAGCCTTACTCCCCTTCGCTGCGGGTACATCAGTTGTTCATTTGGTGCCACTTGCACAGTGTCTGGTGGCGTGGCTTGCACTGCCCAGCCCGTCTCGCTGGCTCATTCGCACAATCCGACTCTGCTATGCGATTCAGTTCGCCAGGTGACCTCCCAAGTTCAGTGGCACTCTCGAGACTTCGGTGGCAGTCCGAGACGCACCTGTGTTGCGCGAGGATATTGCTGTCCTCCTGGCAAAGGATGCAATCGAGCCGGTCCCTCCAGCCGAGATGAGGCAGGGGTTTTACAGCCCTTACTTCATCAAGCCCAAGAAGGGCAGTGACCTTCGACAAATCCTGGATCTGCGAGTCTTGAATTGGGCCCTGCACAAGCTCCCATTCAAGATGTTGATGCAGAAGCGCATTATCAAGTGCATCCAGTCCTGGGATTGGTTTGCAACGATCGACCTGAAGGACGCTTACCTTTATGTCTCAATCCTTCCACGACACAGACCATTCCTACGGTTCACGTTCCTCCCCTTCGGGCTCTCCCTGTCCCCCCGTGCCTTCACGAAGGTTGCGGAGGGCGCCCTTGCCCCGTTACGGGAAGTGGGCGCCAGGATCCTCAACTATCTCGACGACTGGCTCATCCTGGCCCGGTCGCGAGAACAGTTGTGTGGTCACAGGGACCTGGTGCTCCGGCACCTCAGCCAGCTGGGGCTTCGGGGGTATATGGCATCCGTAGCCGCAGTCACGCCGCACGGGTTGCTTCATATGAGACCAATTCAGCACTGGTTACACTCACGAATCCCGAGATGGGCATGGCGCTACGGTACACATCGTGTGACCATCACGCAATCGTGTCACCACTCTTTCAGCCCCTGGATGGATCTTGTTTTTCTACAGGCCGGGGTGCCCTTAGAATAAGGGTCCCAGCATGTTGTTGTCACAACAGATGCCTCCAGCACGGGCTGGGGTGCTACATGCAATTGGGCAGGTAGCCTCAGGGCTCTGGACAGGGCCTCAACTGCCTAGAGCTGCTGGCAGTGCATCTGGCCTTGAGGCAGTTCCGGCAACTGCTGTTAGGCAAGCATGTGTTGGTCCATATGGACAACACTGCAACTGTTTCGTACATCAACCGTCAGGGAGGTCTACGATCACGCCGCATGTCACAGCTCGCCCGCTATCTCCTCCTCTGGAGTCAGACACAGCTCAAATCGCTGAGTGCGGTCCACATTCCGGGGGAGCTCAATCGTGCAGCCGACGCGCTCTCACGACACCTTCCCTGCAGAATGGCGACTCCGTCCTGAGACAATCCGGCTGATTTGGAGTCGATTCGGGGAAGCTTAGGTAGACCTGTTTGCTTCCTGCGAGTCCTCCCACTGCCAGCTGTATTACTCCCTGACCGATGCCCCCTCGGCATGGACATTGCGCCATATTGGCCCACCCGGACCTGGTTTCCGGAACTCATGCTCCTCGCTACAGCCCCTCCTTGGCGAATTCCTCTGAGGAAGGACCTCCTTTCTCAGGGGTCGGCACCATATGGCACCCCCGTCCAGATCTGTGGAACCTCCATGTGTGGCTCCTGGATGGGACGCAGCAGACTTGAGTGGCCTGCCACAGTCAAGCCTATGCACTGAAGTGGAGTCTGTTCGCAAACTGGTGTTCTTCTCGACGAGAAGACCCCCGAAGATGCATGATTGGAGTAGTGCTTTCTTTCCTGCAAGAGAGGTTGGAGTGCAGGCTGTCGTCCTCCACCTTGAAAGTGTATGTGGCTGCTATTCCCTTTGACAGAGTACTCTGTCAGGCTCTGCTGGCAGCCCTCTTCCCTACACCTAGGTAGAATCTACCACAGAGTCCAGTCATATGTAGTACTGCCCCTGGCCTGGGTCAGTCCATATCAGTGTCTCCACATGTCACCTCCCTACGGGCAAGATGTGGCCTCCGTAGCGCCCTTCTCCGGGAGGCCCGCTTCCCTGTTGTTACTGCCAAGCTGTAACAACAAATAAGAAAGACCTGTAGCTATCTTTCATTGAAGGTCGAAATCCCTTCCGATTTCTGTGGGGAAGGGAACAGCGACTTGGCCATCTCCAGCAGTGACGTACTCACCTTTGGTCCCTGCGGGTACCAAGGTCAGCGAATTTGGTTGCGACCTTTTGCATGGCATTTGTCTGGCACGCGCTAGCTTGTCAACATCTGCATGCCACAAGGTTGTGACGGGGTTCAGGTTGTGGCACTTTCCATAGACCCCTAATGTCGTCACGTCATAACTCGTAGTGACCAAAAGATAGGGAACGTCTCGTTTACGTACGTAACCCTTGTTCCCTGATGGAGGGAACGGAGACGTTATGTCCCCATGCCACAATCTTGAATCATCGCTGGTTGCCAGGGACACGTTCTCGGCTCCTCAGAGGAAAACCTGGGGAGTGGCTCAGGTATGCAAAATCCACTAGCCAATTTCATTGGCGTTTTCTCTTATCAGAGGTGATCGGGGCTCCCAGGTAAATCCCCTAATGTCGTCACGACATAACGTCCCCGTTCCCTCCATCATTTCATAGTGCTGAAACAGCATTAGTCAAGGTCACAAATGATCTGCTAATTGCCTCAGATTCTGGCTGTCTTTCAATTCTGATCCTTCTTGACCCAAGTGACGCTTTTGACACTGTAGATCATTTTCTTTTAATTGCTCATTTAGAAACAGTTTTTGGGGTCTCTGGTACTGTACTTAAAGTCATACCTCACAGATTGTAAGCAGTTGGGCCCCTTGCTTTTTAATATCTACATTTTCCCACTTGGTCAGCTCTTGAGACCTCTTAGTCTAAAATTTCATTTTTATGCAGATGACACTCAAATTTACATACACTCAAAACCTGATGATATTGTGCCTGTGATTTTTCTTTTCAATGTTGAAATTGTTCATTTCTAAGATGAAGGAATGGATGTCGCAGAATTTTCACTGTCTTAACAGTGAAAATAGTGAAATCATGCTTATCGGTTCACCCCACCAGTTGTGTAAAGCTGGAACGGTTTCTTTAATTGTTGATGATTCCATCATGGAATCTTGGCCAAAACTAAAAAATCTGGGAGTGATATTTGATTGTAGCCTAACATTTGCGCCTCGTGTTCAGAATACTGTTAAAACATCTTTCTTTCATCTTAGAAATATTGCCAGATTACGTCCAATGCTACTCAACTATGGTTCTGGAGTGCCCCAAATCTGTACATTTTGAATGAGGGTGATTCAACCGGATTTATCTGAAACACAGCGTAACCGCTGGGCTCTTATTCTGCAGATATAAGCGGTGAGGAAGATGAAGTGCAAGGATGCCAGGTCCCTGTCCTGGACCTGTCTCTGAGGTGTGGCCAGAAGGTCCTGGACATCTCTCTGTGGAGGGATGAAGCCTTGGAGATCAGGTAGAGTGAGATGGGTATAAACAGAGGTCGGAGCCAGCGGGACCAGCCGCAGGTGGGTGGGACTTAAGCTGCAAGTTGTCACGGTGCACACACAAGGGAGGAACCAGGAGCACACAGACGAGGATATAACTTCAAACAATATACTTTACTTAACATCAGGACATGGCAGGACAAGGCAAGGCAGACAAGGACATCACACACCGGGGTTAACGAGTAGACCAGACCAAGTCAAATTGCCCCAGACGAGTCTCCATGGACAAGACAAGACATGACAAGGTAAGTTTAAAATGTTCCTGTGGGCACAACGAGACATACACACGGCACTCCTGGCCGTGACGTGTGGACTTGATCCACGGGGAATAGGGCTAGAGGCGGCGGCCGGCAGGCTTGAGTCAGCGGCAATCCGGTGGGCTTGAGTCAGAGGCGGACCGGCGGGCATTGAGTCAGAGGCGGACCGGCAGGCCTGGGTGAGCCACGGGAAGCGGCGTGAATCTCCCGCGAACGGCGGGCTTGGGTGAGCTGCGGGCGGCAGCGTGAACTCCCGCGAACGGTGGCGTGACTTGGGGGAGCCGCTGACGGTGGGTTGGCTTTCCCCGCGAATGGCGGGCTCGGTGAGCCGCGAACGGCGGCATGACATAGGGGAGCCGCCGACGGTGGGTTGGCTTTCCCCACGGACGGCGGCGTCGATCTCCTGCGAACGGCGGGCTGGAGTGAGCGGCAGGCTTGGGATAGCCGCGGGCAGCGGCGGATATCTCCCGCGATCGGCGGGCTTGACTCAGCGGCGATCCCGCGGGCTTGACTTCAGGGCTCGCGGTCAGCGGACTCGCGGCACTCGCGGCGATCCCGCCGAACTCCCACGCCCACTTGAGGAGGCTAAGGCAGGATGACGAGCGGCGACTTCCATCCCGCGAGGGACAGACAAAACAGGAACAAACAAAAGACTTTTTGAAAACGAAAAATAAAACGAAGTGAAGGGGCGCCGCTTACTGTTTTGGTCTGGTCTTCTGTCACGGTGCACACACGAGGGAGGAACCAGGAACACGCAGACGAGGATATAACTTCAAACAATATACTTTACTTAACATCAGGACATGGCAGGACAAGGCAAGGCAGACAAGGACATCACACACCGGGGTTAACGAGTAGACCAGACCAAGTCAAATTGAACAGACAGGACTATAAATAAACAGGTAAATCATAGATAATGAGACGAACATGGCTGGACAAGAATTAACTAATGATAACATTTAACAAGGACAGGAAACAAACCAAATAAGGAAACATGAGGCGGGAACACATGACAGACACGACAGAGGACTGACACAAGTGGGCTGTACAAACCAACAGAAGATTTTGATTGGTTTGCTTAATGTGTAGGTTGTAGTATCGGTTCACACTCCTGGTGGCGGTAGTGTGCAAATGTTTTTGCGATCCGTCAAATAAACGAAGAAGATGACTTTAAGCGGTGGCACGGTGGATGAGTGGAAGAGGTGAGCGTACTTTTTTTGTTTTGTTTTGTAAAAAGTATTACAAGCTGTGAAAAGTACATTTTCTTGGTGGCTTTTGTACGTTTTCTTAGTACCACACACACTCTGTAATGTGCCTGACTGACAATATCTTTCTTTATTTCTACATACAACAAAATGGCTCTCCGAAGACCATAAGCAGGTAATGTAATTACATGGCATTGTAATTTTGGTAACACTTTCTATAAAGCCCATATTTATAATACATTATAAGGGTATTTTTAAGGCATTATAATGAATGCATAATACATTATTTAAAAAAAACAACAACAACAACCTTATTGTAACGGTCTGGTGGTTGTGGTAAAAAGGCGCTCGACGAAAATATAAACAAAAAGGAATACTTTTAATAAATTGCTTCAACCCACGTAAGACAATGTGTTAACTTAAGATCGGACAAACATAATGGCAACACTGAGGACTTATAAAGGGGAGGAACAAACGAGAAAACAAGGTAATTAATAGAACACAGGTGATGACGATAATTAATTAACAGAACTAGGACACAAACTAAAACAGGAAGAACCAAATAAGGACAAAAAGGAAACTAAACAAACAGTTATGTTACAGATATCGCCCCCCTCCCGGAAGGTGCGTCCCGCACCGTAGCAGTAACATCGGGGAGGGGGGGCGGGCGTCCTGGAGGCTGGAGCAGGACCAGGATAGGATAGGGAAGCCTCCAGGACGGATCAGGAGCCTTGGGAGGCCATGGCAGGACTGGAGATTCAGGAGGCCATGGCGGATCTGGATACTCGGGAGTCCATGGCGGATCGGGGTCCTCGGGCGACCATGGCGGATCTGGATCCTTGGGCGGCCATGGCGGGTCGGGGTCCTCGAGAGGCCATGGCGGATCGGGGTCATCGGGCGGCCTCGGCGGATCGGGATCCTCGGGCAGCCATGGCGGATCGGGGTCCTCGGGCGGCCTCGGCGGATCTGGATCCTTGGGCGGCCATGGCGGGTCGGGGTCCTCGGGCGGCCTTGGCGGATCGGGGTCCTCGGGCGGCCTTGGCGGATCGGGGTCCTCAGACGGCCATGGTGGATCGGGGTCCTTTGTGGCCTTGGCCTTTGGCCTGGCCACACAAACTGCGGCTATATGGCCCCCCCCCAAAATTTCTTTGGGAAAGTTCCCCTCTGGGGGCCACATTGAAGGAGCGGGTTCTTGGGGCCGCTCTGGAGGAGCGGGCGCTTGGGGGCGCACGGGAGGCGCGGAGCTGGACGGAACCAGCGGAGACGAAGGAGAGCTGGACGGGACCAGCATAGATGCAGGAGGGCGCTCTTGCAGCGCGGACTCTTGAGGGCGCTCTTGCAGCGCGGACACTTGAGGGCGCTCTTGCAGCGCGGACACTTGAGGGCGCACGGGAGGCGCGAAGCTGGAAAGAACCAGCGGAGACGAAGGCGAGCTGGACGGGACCAGCGGAGACGCAGGAGGGCGCTCTTGCAGCGCAGACACTTGAGGGCGCTCTTGTAGCGCGGACACTTGAGGGCGCTCTTGCAGCGCGGACACTTGAGGACGCTCTGGCAGCGTGGATTCAAAGGGGTGCTCTTGTAGCGCGGACATTAGAGGGCGCTCTTGCAGCGCGGACATTAACATTAGAGGGCGCTCTTGCAGCGCGGACATTAGAGGGCGCACGGGAGGCCCGGGGCTGGACGGGACCAGCGGGAACTCAGGTGGGCTGGACGGGACCAGCGGGAACTCAGGTGGGCTGGACGGGACCAGCGGGACTTCAGGACGGCTGGACGGGACCAGCGGGAACTCAGGACGGCTGGACGGAACCAGCGGGAACTCAGGTGGGCTGGACGGAACCAGCGGGAACTCAGGTGGGCTGGACGGAACCAGCGGGAACTCAGGTGGGCACTTGCGAGGTGCCGGAATTGGTGGGCTCAGATGAGGAGCAGGCACTGGAAGGCACTGGCGAGGAGCTGGCACTGGAGGGCGCTTGCGAGGAGCAGGTACTGGATGGCACTGGCTAGGAGCAGGCACTGGATGACACTGTCGAGGAGCAGGCACTGGAGGGAATGACATGCCCTCAAACTCAATTGAAATCCCCACCGGCACCTGTTTTTCCCCCCTCGCTGGTTCGGGGGAACCGTTATTGGCGGCGGAATCCCTTTTCTCCGCGGACGGCGCAACGTTCATCGCCCCTTGCGGCGGAATCCTCCTCGCCGTGGGCGGAACATTCATCGCCGTGTACGGCGGAATCCTCTTCGTCGCGGACGACGCAACGTTCCTCGCCCCTTGCGGCGGAATCCTCCTCGCCGCGGGCGGAACATTCATCGCCGTCTCAGGCGGAACGAATTTCACTTGGGTGGTGGATATGGGCGAGCGGCGAATGGCGACCCGTTCTCCCCAAAACGGGTGGCCTGGGTAAGCCGCGACAGGCAGCCCAACATCCCATGCAGAACGGGCAGGGGCGAGCCGCGAACGGCGGCGAGAACCCCCGCAAACGACGGGAACGAGCTCGAGCATCCCAAGCGTTGATCTCGTCTTCAGTTGGCGGTCCGATCTTCTGTAACGGTCTGGTGGTTGTGGTAAAAAGGCGCTCGACGAAAATATAAACAAAAAGGAATACTTTTAATAAATTGCTTCAACCCACGTAAGACAATGTGTTAACTTAAGATCGGACAAACATAATGGCAACACTGAGGACTTATAAAGGGGAGGAACAAACGAGAAAACAAGGTAATTAATAGAACACAGGTGATGACGATAATTAATTAACAGAACTAGGACACAAACTAAAACAGGAAGAACCAAATAAGGACAAAAAGGAAACTAAACAAACAGTTCTGTTACACTTATAATATGTTATAAGTGTTGTGAATATAAGAACAGTTTTAAATGATTAGTTTAGTATTATATTAGTATTAGTATTATAATATTTACTTATCAGTGGTTATAGCTTTTAAGAGTATGATGATTTATAACACACAGTGAACACGTTGAATCATCTTAAGTTACAATGGATCATATTTCTCATAGTTATAATGTATTATAAGTCTCATATCTTGCCACCTTTCTCATGCTACTTTACCTAAAGCTACCAATGACCACTTATAGGTATAGTAATAATAATAGTATTTTTTTTCTCTCAAAAAGCCATAAGATCAGATATCAGATCAGATTGCTTTTAACTATTTCTATTTTAATATCAGTTTGATTATTTTGATGGTACCTTTTAGACAGCTATTATTAAGTAACTGTGCAACTACATGTCAACTAGCAGTCATTGGAGTATAGTAGTATGTTGTCTGCTAAATATATGCTAACACTTTATTTTGATGGTTCCCCAACAGACAAACTGACTATAAGCAACGTTATGAGTACGTCAACATTCTACCAACCCTAACTTTAACCTAAACCTACTAATACTAGTTGACATGAGAGTTGCAAAGTTGCATAGAGTCAATAGACAAAGGGGACATCAAAATAAAATGTAACCTAACATATACACATTGCTTTTGTTTCTGTTGAAATTATTAACTAGCTCACATTAAAATTTATATTAGCCTCACAGGGAACAAATAACACTTCACACCTGACCACTTACAAGATGTACTGTAGTAAGATACTGTGCAGATCTTAAATAATGTCAAGATATATAGTCCATTATCAGTGTAAAAGTAGCTTTAATATGGTGTTCATTGTGTTATAAATAATTATAATCTTAAAAGTTATATGTACAAATGTGTAAGCATTATAATGTATTAAAATAGACAACATAACATATTATAAGGTTGTTTATAGTGCATTATGCATTCATTATAATGCCTTAAGAATACTCTTATAATGTATTATAAATATGGGCTTCATAGAAAGTGTTACCGTAATTATTTTTTTTACATTTTGGACTGCACTGATTTATAAAGTGTAAATGTCTTAAACGTTTGTAAATAGATAGCTGTTTTTATACAGTCTATGATAGATACACTGTAAAAAGTTAACAGTTGGATCAACTTTAAAAACTTTTTTTAAATACTTCAATTGGTAACACATTAGATGTTACTAATTGAAGTATTTTTTTAAGTTGATCCAACTGTTCACTTTTTACAGTGTAATTTTCTAAATAATAAGGTACATTTTCAAAAGTATTAGAACACATCTCCTAACCTCCTTGTCACGAATCCTGGCCATGCACTTCCACTCATTCACCACCAGAGGTCACCCGTTCACCACATGGACTTTTCACACTACACAGCACATTGGACTCCATTTCCCATAATCCATTGCACTGACGACACGCACAGCTGTTCACAATTATCACGCCCACACCTGATATCCATCTCGCAATCACCATCACCCAATCACTCACTATTTAAGCCTGGGACTTGCTCTTGCTCTCGGCCGAGTATTGTTAGCTTTTATCACTCCCCAAGCGATAGCAACTTTACAGAGCCATAGCCATTGTCTTAGCCTTAGTCTTGCCTTGTTTTCCTGCCGTGTCTGACCCTGCCCGTGTTTACTGGATTTACCCTTAGCCTCTGCCGTTTGGACTCTGTTCGCTCCCCGTTTGGACTTATTGCTCTCGACTCTGGATTATCTCTCTGCCTTGCCCCTTTGGATATTGTTCGCTGATCGTTGACCCACGCTTGCTCCACGGATTGCTCTGTCTTGCCTCCACCATACCTGTTTGCCGATCTCTGACCCTGCCTGTCTTGACCATGTTGTGTAATAAAGCTTTGCAAATGGATCCGCACGTCTCACGTCTCGTCAGCCCCGTAACACTCCTAATCCACAATGTAATATATTTAAAACATAGTTTAAATAACCTTTTGTTTATTTAATACTAATATTAATCAATCAGTTTTGTGTAAATTAATGGTGAATAAACTATAATATTATCTAGTGGTTTTTAAAAGGAATACTTCATATAAAAATAGTAAAAGACTAATTTTCTTGGCCTAATGTCGTCACTTAAAATTTCTGGACACCATTAACTTGCATAGCATAGACCTACAGAGCTGAGAAATTATTCTTGAAATGTTTGTACATGTTCAACAAGAGAATAAAGTCATGCATATCTTGGATGGCGTGGGGAGAGTGTTTTAAATTCGGTTTAACCCTAATGCTCATTGTTATGTTAGGAAGGACAAGCGAGGCGAGCTCTGTGGAATTTACTCAGAAGCAATGCATCCTGGATTTTGCAGTGTCCACTGCATGCAAGTCTATTGTGCTGAATGAATTGTACATGATTTGAGTCATCAGAAATAAAATAATTTACCCACCCTGAGATTTCAGATTAATACAATGATTTGTGTAACATGTTCTGAAGAACATTAGTCTGTCATGTGTTGTAATTTGATTTTAAAAAAATATGAAAAATAAAAATGTGCAGTACAGGCAAATGGTAACTACATTTTCTTAACAGTACTCAACATTTTCTTTATGTATCACACATTTACCTCCAAAGTGCAATTTCATCTCACTTTAATGTTCCTTAAAAGGCTACTGTAGAAGAATTGTAGAAGTAAAATGTAATAACCAGAAATATGCTTAAATTACTACAGTTAAAGGACTTAAAATGACACCATCACGAAGCATGGTAAAAGGTGTAAAGACATGATTTCAATTTTGACAGTGAATGGTATTGAATGCAAATAATAATGACAAAACTAAGAATAAGACATAATTTCATTGTTAACAGTGAAATTGGATAAACACAATGACAAAACTATGAATTCCAGTTTAAACTACTATGAAAATGTGTTATATTTATGTCATTCTAAACTACCATGAAATCCTGTCTACTTGCAGCATAAGCTCCTCCCACTTGCTGTTCTCAAACTCCTCCCACTTGCTGTTCTCAAACTCCTCCTTACTTGGCGTAAGCTCCTCCCACTTGCAGGTCTCCGGGCTGCAGCTATCACTACATGGGTAGAGCTCACTCATCTAAAGGCGTTCATCTGGGGAAGTTGTCACAGGAAGCTGAATACTTTGACATACAACTGTCAAGGTTCACAAATATAATAGATAATCAATGCTGACATATCTCTCACTCTTTTTTTTTTAAATATTAATTTGCATAGTGTTGTTTTGTGTCAGACCATTAAGTCAAATCAGACTTCTGCTTAAAACAATTCAGAGAAGTTCAACGCAGAAATCCATTAAAATTAATCAAATCACAAGAATGACCACACTGCTGACATGATTTTCGCTAACAACGTGATCTTCCTTGCATGTTGTATGAGTTATTGCAAGTGCATAATCAACATGTTGTCCCTATCAGCAAGGCATATCAGAAAAATTGTCCATATTGGGCTGATGCTGATGATTACATTTTAAGCCTTACAAACTTGTAAGCGTGTTACAAACTCCCATCCCATAAAAACTATAAGAACTGTACATAGAGTAAGAAGGTCGTTCAGCTTAACATGCTAGTTACAAGTTAAAAGCACCAAATAAAAACTGATTAACCTAAAATTCAGTTGTAGCATTAACCATTCTTATTACTTGTTACATGGTTGCTATAATTCTGCTGTAGTAATAGTTGATTTTTTTATGTAACTAAGTAGGGTGCAATGTCACTGATATATATCAATAAGCATTCATTGTGCTTTTATATGGATGATAAACCTGAGAGTAAATTGTATTTTTTGTTAAAATCCAGATTGCTGAGAGGAAGTTGCAGACTGTAGTGGTGGAGATTGTATAACGTGCCGGCCACCCTCTATCACAACAGTGTGGGCGACCTGATTCTCCAGCTTCCTACCGACCTTAAAATTAAACACATAAAGAAACGAGCCATTGATGTTGACTTTGTTGACGACAAATTAAACAAATAGCTTAGTTTTTCATAGTTAATTTTTTATTTAGTTTAGTAGCTCAGTTAGTTTTTATTTCATAAAACTAAAGGTAGAAATCAATTGATTATAAAATTATGATAAGATTATTGTCTCCGGTCAGTTTCTACAGTGAACAATATGAAAGTGACCCTGAAATGTAACACCTGAGGATTAAACAAATTAATTATTTCTCGCCTTGCTAGCAAAGTGCTGCTCTAAACGTTAAAAATCACGAAACGCTTGTAATCCTGTTTATCACACCTACACACTGAGAACTTGAAAATACTTACATTTAAACACCACATCTGCACTTGTGTGTACATCTGCTGGTGCCACCATTTTTCAAATAAACGACGGTTGTTTAAGGTGACGCAAAGAATTGTGGGTTACCTGTAGCAGTAAAGGATACATCTCCTGCATCCTCCGAATCCCTGTGAAAGGCCCCATTCGGAGTGTCCTACTTGCTTTTCTGAAACGAGACAGCCTCGATGACGTATGCAGCCGGAGGGTGCAGCCTTCGAAATGAGACATAGCTTTGTAGACCTTTGAATATATGTATTTATTATATATACAATATGTGACCCTGGAAAATAAAACCAGTCATCAGTAGCACAGTTATATTTGTAGCAATAGCCAACAAAACATTGTATGGGCCAAAATTGTACATTTTTCTTTTATGCCAAAAATCATTAGTGAAGTGACATTCACTCAAAAATCATTAGGATATTAAGTAAAGATCATGTTCCTTGAAGATATTTTGTAAGTTTCCAACCGTAAATATATCAAAACTTCATTTTTGATTAGTAATATGCATTGCTAAGAACTTCGTTTGAACAATTTTAAAGGTGATTTTCTCAATATTTAGATTTTGTTGCACCCTCAGATTCCAGATTTTCAAATAGTTGTATCTCAGCCAAATATTGTCCTATCCTAACAAACCATACATCAATGGAAAGATTATTTATTCAGCTTTCAGACGAAATTGACCATTATGACTGGTTTTGTCCTCTGCTGCATGCAGACACACCTATATATACTTGCATATACATATAAACTTGATGCGCACATACACACCACACATTCAAAAACGTGTATTGTAGCAGTAAATTTAAAAATAGAAAGAGAAAGTTTTGAAGCGCAATTGTGCTTGATGAAAAAGGGACCGTCTGACAATTAAAACATCCAAAGTATTTTAATTTACAGTTTGACAATTAGTAATTTTAAATGTTAAGTCATTTATTATTATTTAAGACAATTATTTAAATAACAAAATACTGTAAGTCCTATTTTTCATGTACATTTTTTGTGTACTGTACGTACAGTAAGGTGAATATTGGAAGTATTGTCTAAGGCAGATATTGGCTAAATATAATCAGTCAGTTAGGCCCATTAGGCGTTTACTATAGCCCTGTAAACATTCATTTGAATGAATTAATGGCCTTCGTTTTCTACTGTGAAGTAAATTTGCTGACAGTCTCTAAAGCAGCCTAGCCGAAAATGCAGCAAATATCAAACATTAAAATAAACTTTATAATAAAAAATAAAAAGTATTACATTGAATTGTGTAATTGGCCAGCGAAGAAAGTCCATGGCTGCTGGAGATGTCCCGTTTCTTAAAGTATAGCCAACACATTATTTCTGTTTTTGCTAATAGTGTTGAAGTTAAGCAGAGCTGGCTGTGCCAAATTTAAATCTGCAAACATCTGCCGCAGCTTGTCTGTGATTCACCTGAGATTCCTACGATGGCCAATGGTGATCAAGCCGGGGTTAACTGTGGTTTGGATGTGTTGCCGGAGTGTATTAAAGGAGTTTCCACGACGCTACACCGTGAATCAGCCCTTGAGAAGCATCGCAAGCTGCAATACTTTTAAACGGTGAACCATTCTAAAATAATCTGGGATCGTGGAGCTAAACCGAAAGGTATTCTAGGAGGACATTTAAATGTTCGAAGTATGTTATCAAAACATGATCAACTTGAAAAATTGCTTATGGACTCAAATTTAGACTTCTTGTGTTTGTCTGAAACGTGGCTTACTAAAACGTTCCCTAGTGCATCTTTAGCAATGCTTGGGTATAAATATTTCAGACAAGATAGGAAAAATGGCAGAGGAGGAGGGCTTCTTATTTACGTTAAAGATCACTTTATAAGTGTAACAACGTTCGTGATTCGGGAAGAAGGAGGCGGGAACCGGCAAACATTTAAAGATTTAATAATCAAAATAAACAAACGTAAAAGTACAGCGGCAGCCCCTCACGGACGACTGCCGCACACAAAACACAAAATAATATCCAGGCCTGGTCCTCTCTCGTCTTCCACTGTCGTCACTCCTCCTTTTATCCTTGCGGAGCTCCTCCGTGGGACTCGAGACCGGTGAGTGTCGCAGGTGTCGCTCATTATCATTAACTCCACCGGCCTCGCTCCGTTCCCACGGCTCTCGGCCCCGCCCCACTCACCACAATAAGTAAACAAGTTCATCTTGATTGCTCAAATGATTTTGAATGTATTGCTGTTTTAATTACTTTATCTTCTCAAATGTATTTTACCATTGTTGCAGTTTATAGGCCCCCTTCATCTGATATTTCATTTTATGATAATTTTAGAAAACTTTTTAACTAAATTGAGATAAGTAAAGAGTGTATTGTTTTGGTGGATTTCAATCTTAACTGGTCTGATAAAATGACCAAAAAGAAACTGAAGGAAATAACTAAATTACATGATTTTACACAATTGGTTGAGGGCCCTACACAAATTACAGCTACTTCTCGAACTTTACTAGATCTCATCTTTACTAATAAACCAGATAGAATTACAAAAACTTTTAATTTTTTAACTGGAATATCAGATCACAATTTAATACTTGTTTCCAGGAAGCTGAATAAGAATAGATTTGTATATCATAATACTAGTCAGAGTAACCAGAATTATTCATATAGAATACCAAAAAAAGGATATGAGTGCTTTTGGAGAAGAGCTTGGACAAATTGATTGGCAATCACTTTTATCTTCCGAAAACCTGGATACTGCACATAGAATATTTATTGAGGAGCTAAAAAATGTAAGGAATAAATATACAAAACTAGTCAGAAATAAGTCTAGAAAGAATAATTTACCATGGATTAATGAACAGGTATGGATGCTTATGAAAAAGCGTGATATTGCCTTAAAAAAAGCTATAAAATCTGGTTTACAACAAGATCGACTTCTTTTTAATAGTTTAAGAAATAAGGTAGTTAAGACATTACGGCAGGCTAAGGCACAATGTTTTGTTAATATTCTAAATGAGGCTAAAGGCAATAGTAAAAGGGTATGGCAAACTATTAATAAATTGATAAAGAAATACATTAAATCATGTAATAAATGTTTAGAATTGGATTTTAAAGGAAGTATAATTGATAAATCTGACAAAATTGCTGATGCATTTAATAATTACTTTGTTGACTGAGTTCAAACTTTGAGTGATACATTTGGAATAAGACACAAAGAAATTAAATCAGTGAATTTAGAAAAATATGTATTTCATTTGACAACAGTTACAGAGAGTATAATTCAGTATATTATAAAAGATTTTAAAAATTCTAGTGCCAAAGATATAGATGGTTTAGACTGTAATTTTTAAAAAAAATAAAAAATAGTGATATCTTTTTAGCACCAATTAATAATTTCGTGAATTTATCAATTGCACAAACTACATTCCCAAGTTGTTGGAAAACGGGGTTAGTTACCCCAGTTTTTAAGACAGGGGATCCAACTAATGTGGTAAATTATAGGCCGATTTCAATTCTATCAGTGGTGTCTAAAATAGTAGAAAAAGTAGTAACTGATCAAATTGTGAATTTCGTAGATGTACATAATTTATTGTGTCCTATGCAATTTGGGTTTCGTAAACAGCATTCGACAGAAACTGCTGTATGTTATTTTTTTGAGCAAATTCCAGAAAAAATTCGGTCAAAATTAGATAAGGGTGGGGATGTTGGTGCTGTGTTCCTTGATTTACAAAAGGCATTCGATACACTAAATCACAATATTCTATTATCTAAATTATCACATTTAAATTTTTCAGAAGATACAATAAAATGGATTGAGTCTTATCTTACATCAAGGAAACAGTGTACCCGGATTAATACATACATGTCCTCTTTACGAGATTGTTCAAGTTCAAGTTGAGCTTTATTGTCATTCCGCTACATGTGGGGACATGCAGTGGAACGAAATGTCGTGTCTCGCAGGACCACGGTGCTACATAAATACAGACATACAACAATGAAGTAAAAAAAAACACTATAAACCTATAAACTACTAACAGATTTAACTATAAGTATACTATATATAAGTATTTACCCTATACAAACTAAAAGGATAAAGGATAAAAAATACAACTATACGAATGCTTCACATAAATATTACCCTATACAAACTAAAAAATAGAAGATAAAAAATACAAACTATACGAATGCTTCACAAATACTGTACATGTGCAAAGAGAGACATTTGAGTCAGCAGCTGGTTGGGGAACAGTGCAGGATGATTTGTAGTGCATGAGCATGTAAACATACATATATTGCTGAGTCTTTTGTGAGATTGTGCACACGCAGCAGTGTGTGTAAGTGTCCATAGTGCACATAGTGTAAAGTGTAAGTGTCCATAGTGCACATAGTGTAAAGTGTGAGTGTCCATAGTGTAAAGTGTCCATAGTGCACATAGAGGAGAGTGTCCATAGTGTAAAGAAAAATAAGAATAAAATAAATAAAAAAATATATAAAAGTTCCATACAGTTTTTCTTTGGTGTGGTAAGGTTTGGGGTGGGGGGTGGTCCATGTTCAGGAGGTAGGGGTTTGCATGAGGTTTCAGAGGGGGGCGGGGTGGTTTGAGTTCAGGGCTCTCACAGCCTGGGGGAAAAAGCTGTTGAGCAGTCTGGCGGAGCGGGCTCTGATGCTCCGGTACCGTCTTCCTGATGGTAGGAGCTGGAAGAGACTGTGGGAGGGATGGGTGGAGTCCTTCACGATGCTGTTGGTTTTGCTGGAGCATCGTGTAAGGAAGATGTCCAGGATGGAGGGGAGAGGGGCACCGATGATCTTTGCAGCTGTGTTCACTGTCCGCTGGAGGGTCTTGCGGTCAGCAGCACTGCAGTTCCCGTACCAGACAGTGATGCAGCTGGTCAGCACACTCTCAATGGTGCCTCTGTAGAATGTGGTGAGGATGGGTGGAGGGAGACTTGCTCTTGTCCCACAGGGGTTCCTCAGGGGTCAACCCTAGGGCCATTACTCTTTAGTTTGTATCTGAATGATCTTCCAGATGTTTGTCCTGATGTGCATACTCAAATGTACGCAGATGACACTGTGATTTATGTACACGACAAAACAAAAGAAAAGGTGGCACAAAAATGATCTATTGCAATGACAAAAATTTTAGATTGGTTTACTCAGTGCTGCTTAACATTAAATGTTCGTAAAAGTGCATGTACAGGTCCTTCTCAAAAAATTAGCATATTGTGATAAAGTTCATTATTTTCTGTAATGTACTGATAAACATTAGACTTTCATATAGTTTAGATTCATTACAACACAACTGAAGTAGTTCAAGCCTTTTATTGTTTTAATATTGATGATTTTGGCATACAGCTCATGAAAACCCAAAATTCCTATCTCAAAAAATTAGCATATTTCATCCGACCAATAAAAGAATGGTCATTATGTTCATTTATGCACTCAATACTTGGTCGGGAATCCTTTTGCAGAAATGACTGCTTCAATGCGGCGTGGCATGGAGGCAATCAGCCTGTGGCACTGCTGAGGTGTTATGGAGGCCCAGGATGCTTCGATAGCGGCCTTAAGCTCATCCAGAGTGTTGGGTCTTGCGTCTCTCAACTTTCTCTTCACAATATCCCACAGATTCTCTATGGGGTTCAGGTCAGGAGAGTTGGCAGGCCAATTGAGCACAGTAATACCATGGTCAGTAAACCATTTACCAGTGGTTTTGGCACTGTGAGCAGGTGCCAGGTCGTGCTGAAAAATGAAATCTTCATCTCCATAAAGCTTTTCAGCAGATGGAAGCATGAAGTGCTCCAAAATCCTGATAGCTAGCTGCATTGACCCTGCCCTTGATAAAACACAGTGGACCAACACCAGCATCACTGACTGTGGGTACTTGACACTGGACTTCAGGCATTTTGGCATTTCCCTCTGCCCAGTCTTCCTCCAGACTCTGGCACCTTGATTTCCGAATGACATGCAAAATTTGCTTTCATCCGAAAAAAGTACTTTGGACCACTGAGCAACAGTCCAGTGCTGCTTCTCTGTAGCCCAGGTCAGGCGCTTCTGCCGCTGTTTCTGGTTCAAAAGTGGCTTGACCTGGGGAATGCGGCACCTGTAGCCCATTTCCCGCACACGCCTGTACACGGTGGCTCTGGATGTTTCTACTCCAGACTCAGTCCACTGCTTCCGCAGGTCCCCCAAGGTCTGGAATCGGTCCTTCTCCACAATCTTCCTCAGGGTCCGGTCACCTCTTCTCGTTGTGCTGCGTTTTCTGCCACACTTTTTCCTTCCCACAGACTTCCCACTGAGGTGCCTTGATACAGCACTCTGGGAACAGCCTATTCGTTCAGAAATGTCTTTCTGTGTCTTACCCTCTTGCTTGAGGGTGTCAATGATGGCCTTCTGGACAGCAGTCAGGTCGGCGGTCTTACCCATGATTGCGGTTTTGAGTAATGAACCAGGCTGGGAGTTTTTAAAAGCCTCAGGAATCGTTTGCTGGTGTTTAGAGTTAATTAGTTGATTCAGATGATTAGGTTAATAGCTCGTTTAGAGAACCTTTTCATGATATGCTAATTTTTTGAGATAGGAATTTGGGGTTTTCATGAGCTGTATGCCAAAATCATCAATATTAAAACAATAAAAGGCTTGTACTACTTCAGTTGTGTTGTAATGAATCTAAAATATATGAAAGTTTAATGTTTATCAGTACATTACAGAAAATAATGAACTTTATCACAATATGCAATTTTTTTGAGAAGGACCTGTATGTATTTTAAAATTAAAAAGGAGGAGGTCCAACCAGCTATATTAGTTAATGGTGAAAAATTACAAAATGTACCAGATTTTAAGTATCTTGGAGTTATTTTAGATTCTCGTTTGACATTTGAAAAGCATGTTAGAAAAATAGTTTGTGCAGTGTCACTTCAACTTAGAAATTTTAAATTTATACGGAGTCAACTTTCAATAGAAGCCTCAAGAGTTTTTTTGAATTCTTTGATCTTTTCTCATTTTTCTTATTGTATTACTTCATGGTCGCAAGCAGGAAAATCTGCTCTAAGACCTTTATATATTTTGTATAAACGTGCTCTAAAAGTATTCGATAGGAAACCTTGCAGGTATCATCATTGTTTGATTATTGATAAGTATAATTTTTTTACTTTTGACAATTTTATTGCGTTTTATAATTGTTGTCTAATGTACAAAATTGTTAACAATCTTGCACCCTCACCCTTAAAGGAATGAGTTTTTTCTTGTACTGAAAATGTAAGACAAACTACTGTAGAGCTTCGTCTAGAGGTGATTGTGCAGTGAATTTTAGAGCTACTGATTTTGGTCGTTCAGCTTTCTCTGTAAGGGCTGTTAATAACTGGAATAATTGACCAATTACTATAAGACAGTGTTCTACTTTAGCACAATTTAAGTTACATTTGAAATCATGGTTAAAAATGAGTCAGGTGTGTGACCATTGAGTATTTTCGTGTTTTTAGTGAAATTGAGTTGTAAAAATTTTTAATTTGTTTGTAGGATGATGCTCTGCATTATATATAGGGGATATTTTGTAGAAATTTGGTTTGTAGTTTCTATGTGAGAAATCATATTTTTTATGTCAAATTTTGGAGGGATTTTAATGTAAATGGTATTATACTGATGCTTTTTTGTCACATAATTTGTTTTGTATTCTCCTGCCCAGGGACAGCAGATGAAATTTAGCTCTGTAGCTAATTCTGGGGCAGTTTTCGGACTGTCTATTGTCCCTGTCAAATAAAGAATTAAATAAAATAAAATAAATTCCTCTGGTATTATATTAACTTCTCACTCCAGTCCAGCGGGTGGCGCTGACACACATGCGTTAGTTTGCCAAACACCATTAAACCCCAGAAGAAGAAGTTCAGTTTCACCATGATCTCTTTTGTTCTGTCATGATGCTGCCTTCATACAGACTGTTAGACATGTGTTTCTGTAAATGATAAAACACAGTTTTTGAATCAGGTCAGTAATATTCTCGTCCTCACAGTCGTGTCTTGAAGCAAGCAGGAGTATCGTCTGTGAAGATGGTGTTTGTTAAAGAGGAGATTGAACCAGAAGCCTGCAGAATAAAACACCAGCAGCATGGAGGTGGGTCTTTATTCTTCATTCATGAGTTTGTGGTACATTTGGCTTAATGCGGTTCCCTAAAATGTAAAAATAAGGGCTTAATTCATTAATAATGCACTATTCAAGTGTCTTAAATATGCGGTGGAACTGACAATGAGAAGATGTGCATTTTATTTTAGCTCTCTGCTTGTAAACTGTGTTGAACATTCACTCTTTACATTAGTGTAATCTCAAACAAAGTTTTTCAGCTGTTTTCTGCCTAAAATTAATTAGTGTATGTTTATGACATTGTGTTATATTACTCTGGCACAAAAAAAGGTGAATGACATGTTTTTATCTCTTCTGTCTGCTTTTTACCTTCACTGTTGGACCACATGATAATGGAACAATTATATTTGCTGTTTGCTAAGGTCTCCCATAGAAATCTATACATTCACCCTGCTATGGTTTACTTAAGCTTAGAAATGAGAAAAGGTCCATTGTTCATCTATATATATCTACATTAGTGAGTGTTCTGATTCCTGCAGATACCTCATCATATTCAGTGGCCGTAGTTATAAAATCTGTAAAATAATGTAGATTAGATTAACAATTAAACAGATGCAGAAAGTAAATGACTTCAAAGTGCATCTGAGGGTAAAAACTGAAAAGTTAGTATTTTTTGAAAGTTACAGACAGCATTGTCGAAACAATCAATGAATCTTCACTTTGTGAAGAAACAATACATGCCCATAGGCTGAACAAGTAATACACATGCACGTGATGTTGCCACTTTAACAGAATTGTGTTTTTGTAGTGTACAGTCCATATGCTTTGCAGTAACATGCACTTTGAACCCTGTTTTCAAAACTTTAAAGTTCCCCCAAAAGTGAAAATTCTGTCATTTACTCACCCTCAAGTTGTTCCAAACCTGTATGACTTTCTTGCTTCTGCTCAACTCAAAGGAAGATATTTTGAAGAATGTTTGTAACATGTTTGCAACAAACACTTTTCAAGCACCATTGACTTCCAGAGAAGGAAAAAAATACTATGGAAATGAATGGTGGCTAGAAACTGCTTGGAAACATTCTTCAAAATATCTTCTTTTTTGTTTCAGCAGAAGAAAGACATTCACATAGGTTTGGAATAACTTGGGGTGTGAGTAAATAATGGCAGAATTTTCATTTTTAGGTGAGCGATTCCGCAAAATGCTGATGTTGTATAAATGCATGGCCAAAACCAGTGGCCGACTGATATTGTTTTTTTGACAACCGATGCCGATATCTTGGAAAGCAGGGTGGCCGATGGCCGCTATAATTTTATTTATTTTAATTAGGCTAATATTTAAGTAATTTGAAAATTTGAAAATGGATTTAAAAAATAAATGTGTAAATAAACGTACTTTAGATGACTAAACTATTTTTCACAAATAAATAATTAATAAAAATGTAAATAACGGAAGTAAACACTGTAACCAACAGGGCACTCAGTATTCTGGGAAGTTTGTGTGCATTGGGAATAATATTTCAAATAAACCCAAGGTAACACTCATTTTACGTACAGCACACAGTGAATATGACATGAACAGTGGGCAAATGCATAAAGTAGGGCTGCACGATATATTGTTTCAGCATCGCTATCACGATGTGCTACGATAGTCACATTGCAGGATTACGTTTTATGTTAAAATCACCCAAAATATAACAATATTTATGCTCATTGTTTATCAAATCAAGTAAGTTGGCAAAAGTATCATTAAAATATTGAATATTGGAATCAGGTGCTCGGTAAATAACACCAACAATAATATTTCTTCCTCCATGACCAATTGAGAGCTCAACAAATAAATGTTCCACATTAATTCTATCTGAAATTAAGGCAAGATCATCCCTAATTTTAAATTTATAATCTTCATAAATAAACAAAGATACTCCACCTCCCAACCTGTTCTTTCTAACATAATGAACACAGTTATATTTAGATAGTTTAAACATTTCTCTAGAGTTTTCATTTAACCATGTTTCAGATAAAGCAATAATAGAAAACTGATGTTTAAGTAAAGATAAATAATGAATAAAATTTCATAATTCCTACATAAACTTATGTTCAAATGAAAAGTAGAAAAAACATTAGAAGGCAAAGATCTACATAAATCATTAAACTGATTTTCAGTATAAACACTACAAGAGTTTGAAGCATTCAATGATGAAAAATAATTTAAATCTGGGTCAACATCCAAGTTATAAGAATCAACTGTAGAAAGATCAAATGGCTTAAAGGTCTCAGATTCAAAAACAAATTTGTTGGAATCAATAATGTATATAAAGAAATATACAATAAAGGTGATTAACTTATCAAAAATACAACAAATAACTAATAATAAATCTATTGAACCAAACTCTGAACACTTGCCTTCCTTTGTTGTGGTGGATTTTGGACAGGTGTATGAATAATAAGTTTGTTGTATTTCAGATATGCAATGTCACCTCTTTCTCGGGCGGCCTTCATTGCGAGAAGTAATTATCTCCTTCTTTGCCGGATGGTTTCAGGGAAGTCCTCGTTAATAAAAATGCCAGAGCCCTTTAAGTTCTTTGAAGGATAAACTTGCAGTTTTGGATAAAGCAATTGCAAAAATCTGACAACAATAGGTCGGGGTTTCTCTGATGATACCACTGACTTCCCAACTCTATGAGCCCAATCCAACTCTATTTTCCGATGATCCAGCTGTAATTTGTCACTGAAGAGTTTTCTCACTTCAGACACCTTTTCTCTTACAGACGCCTTAATGCCTTCCACAACAATATTTTGGCGTCTTGCCTGGCCTTCCAGATATTTTGTCTTGTCTGAAATTGTGATCAAACTTTTGCAGATTGTGTCCAGATCTGTCCTGGTTTCATTGCAATTTGAAGACCATGTCTTACATGAGATTTTAAGATCATCATTTTGAGTCATTTCTAGACTCACCTTAAAATCATAAACCTGCTTTGACAGGTCATCAATCCTTCTGTTTGAGGAGTCAACAATGATTTGTACACAAGTTTTGAAACTTCTTTCCTGTTGTTCGAGCAAGGCTCTATAGAAATCTTTTTGCTGTTCCAACAGATCACATGCTTGCATCCATGATGACATATTCCTCGGTGCTGTTGTTTGTAACCTTAGGTGGCATGGTTTGATCAACAAGGCCTATTAGGCCCAAAGATCTCCTAAAGCCAAAAACCTCCACAAAGTACCAATAAAATCCACAATTTTGCAATTTAACGTAGATTAGAGACAGTAATATTTATTTGTTTTAATTGAATATAATAATTGATATGCTTGATTTATCCCTTTTCATAAAAATGGTCTAAAAGGCTGAAATGCTGCTGTATAAGATTTGTTTTTGTGAAACCTGTATCTGAACTGTAAATCATGTAATTTTATTCCTTAATACTGTATGTTACCATAGACATTGTCCAACTCCGCTCATAATGTGTTAATTTTACTTGTGCAGCTCTCAAAATGGGTCATAAATTGCCTTAAATTTATTTTTAAAATTCTGCAGATACCTTGTAAATAGTGAAATAAAATATTTGTTGATATTTGTGTATTGAAAATATTTTTCATTGACAATTAGCCTCCTATCTGATTTTCTATATTTAAAAAAAAATAAATTTGATTTGGGCTAGTTAAATTAATTTTCGGCTACCAAAATCTGAAGAGTACCTGCCCGAAGGGCTACCAGGGATTTTGAAATTTTGCGAGCCCTGGGTAGGTGTAGACAGGGCTTTATTGACCCAGTAAGGTGGCATCCATTTAATAGCCTAATTTGAATTAAAACTATAATTTACACTCAATAAGTTATTGCGTTCTGTTTTATAATGTACTACAATACTGAGGTACAGATAATTGCCACTAGTTGTAATAAGTAGTATAGATAGCAGAAAATCTTGTTATTTTAACAGTGTAAATATAATCTGTAATTATTTGCACTTAGTGTAAATAGTATATTGTTAAAAAATACTGCTATTTTCACTGTGTAAATAGAATCCATTGCTATTTGTAGTTCGTGCAAACAATATCTCTTGCTAAGAAAAAATATGCTATTTACACTGCAAATAGCCGCTGCCATATAAATATAACGATCAGTATACTAAACATCGCACATCCTGCAATGTGACTATCGTAGCACATCGTGATAGCGATGCTGAAACAATATATCGTGCAGCCCTACTTTATGCATTTGCCCACTGTTCATGTCATATTCACTGTGTGCTGTACGTAAAATGAGTGTTACCTTGGGTTTATTTGAAATATTATTCCCAATGCACACAAACTTCCCAGAATACTGAGTGCCCTGTTGGTTACAGTGTTTACTTCCGTTATTTACATTTTTATTAATTATTTATTTGTGAAAAATAGTTTAGTCATCTAAAGTACGTTTATTTACACATTTATTTTTTAAATCCATTTTCAAATTTTCTAATTACTTAAATATTAGCCTAATTAAAATAAATAAAATTATAGCGGTCATCGGCCACCCTGCTTTCCAAGATATCGGCATCGGTTGTCAAAAAAACAATATCAGTCGGCCACTGGTTTTGGCCATGCATTTATACAACATCAGCATTTTGCGGAAAGTAATAAATCAGTTCATTCACTTTTTGCAGTGTTGACTATCCCAATGACATGTTAGTGGGTGGAGTTGGTGTAAATAGCCTTTGCCAACAAGGTGGGCCATTTGCACTTAGTGTCAATATACACTGTATTTATACTGATTGTTTTCTTTGCTCACACACAGATACCTTGTCTACCCCGGATGCAACAGCTGTCGTGTTGCGCCACAACATTTAAAGTGAAAGTCTGTTACACCAGATGCAACAAAAGCGACCGTTGCATATCGTGTGAACTTTGTGTCAGTACATCATAAATAGAATGCATCAGCAGTTTACTGTCGAGGATTTGTCGTGCCGCACCACAACCAGTGCAGAGAGCATAGCTGATTATGAGTTCTATTGTATGTTGTCACGTTGTGCCATTCTCATCCAGTGTAAACACGGTGAGAGCCACGCAGATGCATGTGAACACTGAATACCATTCACTTCCACGGCTATTTGCGCCTGAAATGACTTATATGCGCCAAGTAAGCTACGTCAAAATGCATGTCTCTGCAACTATCTTTGTAAACGGTGAAGGTAAACAATTGAGAAGGTAAATGGATAGTGTATTGGTTCACAGCAGTTCAATGTTCCTGAGGCATTCTGTGTCATGAATGTTAAGCAAATAACAAAACACATAGAGGAAATCACTTTTGCAGCTTTAACACAGTTTTATTAGATTTCATTTATACAGTGAAGACTATGCAGAATTATTTTACATTTATTCAATTTCTGTACCAGAATACTGTTAGACTTACCTGAAAATATAAAGCACTGTTTATTTCATTTGTATCTTTGTTTTGTTATATTTATCTATGTTTGTAATTTATTTTCAATGCTGATTTACTCACTTGCAAAATCACCCAATCATCGATTATTTTTTCCAAGTAGAGCTATTCATTTTTTTTTCATATCCCAATATATAATCGCAGAAAAACAAGAGCCGAACTCTCCTCCTTTCTGCATTCAATTCGCATGGATTCAGTTCATTCAATTCGTCCACATTCAATTAGTCACTCAGAGAACATGCGATCATGATACAAATGCACACTTCACAAGATCTCACAACTAGATTCGACTAAAGCCCTATTCGCATGGGATTAGTATTACCTGGTGGCCTCCAGTCATTTGTAATAATTGCGGAGGTTGTCTGTGATTTGTAAAGTAAAACTTTCCCTGCAAATGACCTACCATATTTCTCTGAATACTGAGGTCCTGTGATAATAGAAGTCCCGTGCAAATCTGCATCTTAGATTAGATTAGCTTCAACTTTGTCACTGTGCAGACTACAAGTACAGAGCCAATGACATGCAGTTAGCATCTAACCAGAAGTGCAAATAACAAAGTATATAAATAGATATAAAAATGTGTATATACATTCAGTTTTTATGACATATAGTGCAAGTTATGAGGTAGATGGGGAGAGACTAGCTCAGTGCAAATGACTGTACATACAACTTAGGTTGCAAGGAAATATAAACAGAATGTGCATTATAAAGCGAGGTATGAAAGTAACATATGTTTGTATATGGCCAATGACCTTAACGGCCTCCGGAGGTAGAAATTTGCAAGGGAATGTGCAAAATGTCAGAATGGGCAAAACAGCAGGAATAAGTGAAGTGAAGTGACATACTGCCACGTATGGTGACCCATACTCGGAATTCGTGCTCTGCATTTAACCCATCCAACATGCACACACAAAGCAGTGAACACACACACACCATGAACATACACCCGGAGCAGTGGGCAGCCATTTATGCTGTGGCGCCCGGGGAGCAGTTGGGGGTTCGGTGCCTTGCTCAAGGGCACCTCAGTCGTGGTATTGAGGGTGGAGAGAGCGCTGGACATTCACTCCCCCCACCTACAATCCCTGCTGGCCCGAGACTCGAACCCGCAACCTTTGGATTACGAGTCTGACTCTCTAAGGGGAAGCCGTGGCCTAATGGTTAGAGAGTCGGACTTGTAATCCGAAGGTTGCTGGTTCGAGTCTCCGGCCGGCAGGAATTGTAGGTGGGGGGGAGTGAATGTCCAGCGCTCAGAGCACGAATTCCGAGTATGGGTCACCATACTTGGCTGAATGTCACTTCACACTTCACTAACCATTAGGCCACAACTTCCCCGAATAAAAGAACATTGTGAGAGAGGAGTGCAGACAGGTTATTGAACAGTGCAGTATTTTATTATTTTATTTTTTTATATATATAACCATTAGGTGGTCCAGTGTTCAGCGCCTGAGATTGGAGTTCAGTAGGCTGACAGCTGAGGGAAAGAAACTGTTCCTGAGTTGGTTGGTGCGACAGCGAAGACTCCTATAGCGTCTCCCAGATGGGAGAGAAGTGAATTTCAGTTTGTGACTGGGGTGAGAGGAGTCTTTAATGATACTTTTCACTCTCCTTAGGCAGCGTTTGTGGTAAATGTCTTTGATGGAGGGTAGCACGACACCAGTGGTGTATTGGGCAGTTTTCACCACCCGCTGGAGGGCTTTCTGGTCTGAAACAGTGCAGTTGCCGTACCACACTGTGATGCAGTTTGTGAGTATGCTTTTAATAGTGCAACGGTAAAAGTTCAGCAGGATGTGGGGGGACAGGTGAGCTTCCCTTAGTTTCCTAAGGAAGTAAAGGCGCTGTCGTGCCTTTTTGATCAGGGTGGAGGTATTGAGGGTCCAGGAGAGATCCTCAGAGAGATGGACACCAAAGAACTTGAAGCTCGCCACACGCTCCACTTCGGCCCCATCAATGTAAATGGGAGTGTGTGTGTGGTCCTTTTTAGTCCTCCGGTGGTCTACAATCAGCTCTTTGGTCTTCTGGGTGTTGAGTGCAAGGTTGTTGTTGGCACACCATGTTGCTAGGTGCTGGACCTCATCCCTGTAGGCCCTCTCATCGTTGTCGCTGATCAGGCCTACCACCGTGGTGTCATCTGCAAACTTGATTATGGAGTTAGAGCCATATACTGGTATGCAGTCATGGGTGAAAAGGCAGTAGAGGATTGGGCTCAGCACACAGCCCTGTGGTACCCCAGTGTTTAGGGTGAGGACGGAGGAGGTGTGGTTATTGATCCGAACAGACTGTGGTCTGTTGGTGAGAAAGTCCATGGTCCAGTTACAGAGGGAGGGGCTGATGCCAAGATCAATGAGCTTGGAGATCAGTGTGGATGGGATAACTGTATTGAAGGCGGAACTGAAATCAATGAATAGCATCCTGACATATGTGTTGGTTCTGTCTAGGTGCGTCAGGGCAGAGTGGAGAGCTGAGGCGATGGCATCCTCAGTCGACCTGTTGGATTTGTAGGCAAACTGGTAGGGGTCCAGTGTTGGGGGCAAGCATGTTTTCAGGTGGGAAAGAACCAGCCTCTCAAAACACTTTGCAATAATGGGAGTAAGAGCAACTGGTCGGAAGTCATTGAGGGCCACTGCACCAGCATGTTTTGGTACAGGTACAATGGTGTGATGGTACAGGTACAATGGTACAATCTCTGTGATTTGGCCTGCATTTGGCGGGTCATATCATTTTTTTGTTTCCTGTGCGCCTTTTTATCCATCTTTCGCAAAGAATGGAGCTGCGTTGGAGTGTTTGATAGTATTTTGGGTGCTGTCATATCGCTACACCATACAATTTGCAGAAAGAGAAAGTTGAAAAGGTTTAGAGGTTAATGTGTTACAAATAAATCAAGCATAAAGCTTGAGATATTATTTTAACCTTGTGAAATTTAAATGACAGTGGGCATGAAGCTATATTTATTTATTTTTATTTTTTAAATGCATCTAATTGGACCATAGAACGGGATTCTCAAAGTCTTGACATCCGGGAGATAAGTAGGCTCGATACCACTTTTTCAGAACCGATACCGATCCGATACCAAAAATTCGGAGTACCTGAGTATAACGATAACGAGCCGATACCAGCGCAATTTTTTTAAATCAGTGTAGAATTTCTGTACATCAGTGTGTGTTGACCTGCTCATCACTCTTTTGTGTTTTACACACAATCGTCTAAATATAGACAACTTTACTGTAAAGAAAAACAAATGAATGAATATGTAATTATAATCTATGAGAAAAATACTTTCATAAACTAGGTTAGTGGATAATTCAGTAGCAAAAGTTATTCTAGAAAAATCATGAGTGCGCTTTATAAAATCTAAAATTAGTGAAAAAAAAAACATTTATTGGGGAGCAAAGAAGAGTGAATAGGTGTAGGAATAAATCTGGTAAAAATTATATAGCTCTTTGTATTGTTGTAAAATACATTCATGGACAACAAGTAATATATTTATATATAAATATATATACTGTTAAATTAAAAGACATTTCTTTTAAACGTACTGCACCCTAATGAGGCAGCACCATACGACAGATGAGATGAACAAGAAAGGCACAGCGCTCCGGAGTCCGCATAGAGAAGTTCAAAGCACAAAGGAAAGAGATAGTAATACGTAGTGTATTAAATCTGTGCGACAGTTTATTGAGCCTTTTCTTTTAACCATTTTAAATTTCAGTTACTGTGCTCATGAAGAACCATTCATAGTGCTCTCTAAAACAGTGTTGTGATCTACATTTACATTTAGTCATTTGGCAGACGCTTTTATCCAAAGCGACTTACAATTGGGGAATACAAAAAGCGATTAATCTTGAAGAGGCAATCAGACAGAGGAAGTGCTCGTAACACCAAGTCAGTCATTGTTCAAATAAGTACAAGCTAGTAAGCGGAGAGAAATATAGAGGGAAAGAGTTTGAAAAAAAGGGTTTAAACTCTGAACTTTGAAACGATTTATTTTCGTAAACTCAGAGATGTGGATTCGGATTGCAATTAAATTACCACACGACCTTGGTGTTTGTAGGTAATTCGGCCGGGGATTTTTACGGGGGTGGTGAGAGATAAACACCGTCATTCTTTATTCGGATGACAATTAAATTTACCTAACGACTACCCCCTGTAAAAGGTGAAAATCACTTCCGTCCCCATGAGAAACAATTACCCTCCGAATAGGGCTTTAGACAGAGCTGTTAATGACAACAGCAAACTAGAGGGAGAATGTGCTGCTGTTCTCTGCGCCGTCAAAATAAAAGTCCCGCCTCGAATGAATCGACCAAACAGAAAATCGAATCGGTCGGTGACGATATTTGAAAAAATGCCAAATATCGGCCGATATATTAGCCTTGGCGATATATCGGTCGACCACTAGCCAAACTTCCTGTTTCTGTTGAAAATAGTGCCATGTAAATGTCATATTAATAATGATAAGTTCTACTGGGGTTCAGTTTAAGGAGTTAAACTTTTAAAAACATTTTGGTCATTCATTTATGAAACAACAGCTATTTCTGAGCCTGAAAATGCAAAGGTTTGAAAACCGCTCCCTTTCAAAATTTCAAAGTTTACAAACTACAAAATTACAAATTTTTGAAAAAAGTCGCGTCATGTGCATGTGTACAGGTGCATCTCAAAAAATTTGAATACCGTGAATTTCTTTTCTTTTTTTTTACATTTAAAAAAATGAAACTTTCATATATTCTAGATTCATTAAATGTAAAGTAAAACATTTCAAAAGTTATTATTTAATTTTTTTTGGTTTTAATTTTGATGATTAGATCTTACAACTTATGAAAGTTGTAAAAATCCAGTATCTCAAAATATTAGAATATTAAATTTTTTCATTAAATGACCATCCCTATTGTATAAATTCCAGGTATCTCTTGTTCCCTATCAGTCGGTCACTCCGAGTCACCAATCCACTTTGAGTGTAATTAAACGAGCCAATGCACATTGGCATGCGATTATTGCATCCAGCTGCCGCTGATCACAGCGTGAGTATAAGTAGGCAGCAGGTGCAGCGCATATTCAGCTTTTCGCTTCGGAGCCGATCGGTTACATCGTTCTGCTCCTGACTTCTGCTGACGAGTGAATTCAACGAGTTGAGCACGCGCTTTGGAAGACTCTCGTGCTGGTGATATGGCGCTTCAGCGGCGGTGGTTCTTCCTGTGTCAAGTGGATTGCACACATCAGGTTGCACTACCCCCTGTTTGTGTTGCAGGCGATCATCTCCCCTGTGCGCTTCAGTATGCTAAAAGGGCTTTTTCTCTAAAAGAGCATTCATGGGTGCGTCTTTTTAAAGATGTCGTTGCATCTGGCAAACTCGACGTTACGTTTTTGTAAAGACGAGTTGGATCTTGCTACAGACAAAATGTCACCCGTGCGTTTCTGGATGCGGTCGTTACCTGGCGCCAGGTGATGGTCGTAGGATTGCTGCCTCACGTGCCTGGGCAGAAAGCATGCTGAGATGGCATTCGTGGATGAGGCATCTTCTCATGGCGGGAAGATGATCATCTTGGAGTTGCGGGCCAGGCTCTGTTACCTCGACAAAGGGGCGGAGCTCTGTTGCCTTTGCCTCGATCTGGTTCTCGTTCTGGCTAAAGCAGACAGACGAGGACTACTTCAGGTGGTGGTATGGGTGGTCTGAGGGTTATAGTGGTGGCAAACCCTCCAGGGAACCAACCCTCGAGGGACCATCGCTCCTCTTGAGCTCTGAAACCAGTTGAGCTGCCAGTGGAACGTGCTGGGCCCTCTACAAGGGGCGCACCAGCAGTTTCCTTGGCGCTCCTCCTGACGACTGGATGTCGATCAATGCATCGGAGGGTGAGCCGGAGCTTTCTGGGGAATAAGATTCGGCTGTGCGGCTGCTCCAGCAGTAGCAATGCCTGAGTCGGATCCAGAAATTACGGCTATGTTTTCCGGGGCCACTGAGAGGGTAGGGCTTGAGTGGAGATATCCACCGTGTCCTGAGCCCTCGAGGTTGGATGACTGGTTTCTCGGGGCAGCTTGCACTGGTTCTCAGCGCCCTGCCCCAGTGCCTCTCTTCCCAGAGGTGCATGGGGAGCTTACCAGATCGTGGACGGCACCTTTTGCTGCTGGAAACTACCCTGCTAGGGGGTATACGGGGGTCCCCCCGGTGGAGCGGTTGGTTGCGATGCAGTTGTATCATAATACCGTCTACACCCGGCAGGGCAAACCGTGCCTCCTCTTGTAGGTACTCGTCTGGTCTGTCCGGCGATGCTTATGTGGCCAGTGGAGAAGCTGCCTCCACCTTATGCTACGGTGTTACTGCAGGTTCTTCGGGCTAAAAGTACTGAGGGACATGCACGAGGGTGGTCACGATCCGGAAGCTCTGAGAGCTTTTTACCGCTTCTGACCTCGTGCTACGATCGGCGAAGGTCATTGCGCAGTCTCTGGGTCGTGCGATGTCCACACTTGTGGTCCAGGACTGTCACCCCTGGCTGTGTCTGGTCGACATGGGGATGCTGACAAAGTTCGGCTCCTCAAGGGCCCTGTGTCCCAGACTGGCCTCTTCGGCGACGCAGTCAAGAACATGGCCCAGCAGTTCTCGGCTGCTGGCTGCTCAGGAGCAGGCTGAGGCGATCCAACACGTCCTGCCCCGGCGGGCAGCTGCTGTCTCCACCCGGCTGCAGTGCCCCAGCCTGCTTGTCGCCAAGGGCGGCCCCCTGCGTCCGTCACCACTCCCGCACCGCATCTGCAGCAGCCTCCAGAAGCGGTGCCGTTGAGCTGGGCGTAAAGGCAGGCCACCCCGCCCGCCCTGGCCCCTGTCAAACCTAACAGTGAGCGGAAGAGCAAGAGGCCCCGGAATGGGCAACCCAGAGAGAAAGAGGACTGCTTCGGGAGGTGGTGGATACACCTCCCCCGGAGGAGGGCCGGGTCTTTTGTTTGAAAAATCTCGACAAGAAGCGGTTGTCTCTGCCTCTGGGTCCCAAGAGGGCATGGAGAGTCACGGACGGACCAACACCAGACCACACTCATTCTCCCCTTTCGCCAGCTGGCAGCAGTGGGCTGTTCGAGAGCGTCATCAAAGGCCCTATTCACGCACCCTCTGCCAAACCACGGAACCAGGTAAGCGTGCACCACACACTCAGACCCCTCTTTGGTCCGCCATGGGCCGTGTTCCTGCGTTCCACCTCGCTGCCCCACCACGGGTACGTTGGTGGTCCCGCTGGTCCGCTTGTATGGTGTCTAGGTGCCTGGCAGCGCTACCCAGCCCGTCTTGCTGGCTCCGGTGGACCATCTGACTCGGCTATGTGGTTCAGTACCCTCCCAAGTTCAGAGGCATCCACCTCACAGCAGTGAAGGCAGCTGATGCTCATGTCTCGGGTGGAGAGATCGCTGTCCTACTGGCGAAGGACGCGATGGAGCCGGTCCCTCCAGCCGATATGAAGACAGGGTTTACGACCCTTACTTCATTGTGCCCAAGAAAAGCGGTGGGTTACGACCAATTTTGGGTCTGCGGGTATTGAACCGGGCCCTTCACAAGCTTCCGTTCAAGATGCTCACGCAGAAACGCATTTTCGGGTGCATCCGTCCCCGAGATTGGTTTGCAGTGATCGATCTGAAGGACGCATCCTTCCATGTGTCGATCCTTCCACGCCACAGGCCATTCCTGGGGTTTGCGTTCGAAGGACGGGCATATCAGTACAAGGTCCTGCCCTTTGGGCTGTCCCTGTCGCCCCGTGTCTTCATGAAAGTGGTGGAAGCAGCCCTTGTTCCCATGAGAGAACAGGGCGTTCGCATTCTCAACTACCTCGACGACTGGCTTATACTGGCTCAGTCTCAGGACCGGTTGTGCGAACACAGGGCCTTGGTGCTCTCACACCTCAGCCAGTTGGGCCTTCGGGTCAACTGGGAAAAGAGCAAACTCTCCCCAATGCAGAGGATCTCCTTTCTCAGTATGGAGTTGGATTCGGTCAATCAGACAGCACACCTCACGCAGGAACGTGCTCAGTCGGTGTTGAACTGCTTGAATACGTTCAAGAACAGGACAGCGGTCTCACTGAAACAATTTCAGAGGCTCCTGGGGCATATGGCAGCTGTGGCGGCAGTCACGCTGCTGGGGCTGCTACATATGAGACCACTTCAACATTGGCTCCATGGCCGAGTCCCGAGGTGGACGTGGCAATGCAGCACTCACCAGGTCCAAGTCACACCGGCCTGCCGCCGAACCCTCACCCCGTGGCCAGACCTCTCGTTTCTTCGGGTGGGAGTGCCCCTGGAACAGGTCTCCAGGCATGCTGTGGTTTACACAGATACCTCCACCACCAGCTGGGGTGTCATGTTCGACGGGCTTGTAGTGTCGGGGGTTTGGACGGGCCCCCGACTGCGCTGGCACATCAATTGCCTAGAGTTGCTAGCAGTACGCGTGGCCTTGTTCCGTCTCAGGAGGTGCTTACGAGGCAAGCACGTACTGGTCCGCATGGACAACACTGCAACCGTTGCGTATGTCACTTCACATCAACCGACAAGGTGGTCTACGCTCCCGTTGCATGTCGCGACTCGCCCACCACCTCCTTCTCTGGAGTCAGAAGCATCTGAGGTCACTTCATGCCATTCACATTCCGGGCTTGCTCAACCGGGCAGCCGACGAGCTGTCACGAGCTGCGCTCCCTGAAGAGTGGAGACTCCATCCCCAGACGGTTCAGCTGATTTGGAGATGATTCGGAACCAGTCAGGTAGACCTGTTTGCGTCTCTAGAGACCTCTCATTGCCAGTTGTTTTACTCCTTGACCGAGGGAACACTCGGCACAGACGCACTGGCACACAGCTGGCTGCGGGGCCTTCACAAGTATGCATTCCCCCCAGTGAGCCTTCTCGCATAGACACTGTGCAAGATCAGGGAGGACGTGGAGCAGGTCCTGCTCGTGGCACCGTACTGGCCCATTCGGACTTGGTTCCCAGAACTGATGCTCCTCGTGACAGCCCCTCCTTGGCAGATTCCTCTGAGGAAGGATCTACTGACTCAGAGACGGGGCACCTTGTGGCGGAGGTTCTAGGTGACCTACCCCAAGAGGTAGTTGACACCATCACTTCAGAAGGAAGTGAAACCTGTTCGTCGAGTGGTGTTCTTCTCAGCGAGAAGACCCCTGGACGTGCCTGATCAGAGTTGTGCTGTCCTTTTTGCAGCAGGGGTTGGAGCGAAGGCTGGCTCCCTCCACCCTTAAAGTCTATGTGGCTGCGATGACTGCCAGCCACGACCCCGTGGAAGTGAGGTCTGTGGGTAAGCATGACTTGGTCATCAGGTTCCTTAGGGGGGCAAGAAGGTTAAATCCTCCACGGCCCCCCTCTATAGCCTCTTGGGACCTGTCTCTAGTGCTCAGAGCACTACAGCAGGGCCCATTTTGAGCCTTTGCAGACAGTTGAGCTGAAGTTTCTTACAATGAAGACTCTGCTTCTGCTTGCATTGCCTCCATCAAGAGGGTAGGGGACCTGCATACATTTTTGGTCAACGATTCGTGCCTAGAGTTTGGGCTGGCTGACTCCCAGGTAATCCTGAGGCCCCGGCCTGGCTATGTGCCCAAGGTTCCCACTACTCCCTTCAGGGACCAGGTGGTGAGCCTGCAAGCGCTGCCCTCGGAGGAGGCAGACCCAGCCCTAACTTTGCTTGTCCCGTCCGAGCATTGAGATGCTACGTTGACAGGACGCAAAGCTTCAGGACCTCAGACCAGCGCTTTGTCTGTCACGGAGGCCGGCAGAAGGGGAATGCCGTCTCCAAGCAGAGGATGGCCCACTGGATAGTGAACGCCATCAACCTGGCTTATCAGGCACAGGGTGTACCCTGACCGTTCAGGTTGAAATGACGTTTGCTAGGTTCTATAGCCTTCGTGTGGAAACGGTTTCCTCCTGTGTTCTCACCTCAAACGGGTAGAAGCACTGAGATGCTCCGGTTTCGGGTCAGCTTGCTAAAACTGCTCCAGAGAGTCCGTACTGTTGACCCTGTCGAGCTCCTCCATTCCCTCACCATTCAGACGTGGCTGAGCGTCTGACGCCAGGCCCTCACTCTATGAATCCGTGAGAACCGGTAGAGGGCTGGGTTCCATATTTGAGACCTAATTGGATCCCATGTGTGTGAAGTCCACGGTATAGCCTCAGAGCCCGTAAATCCCCGGCAGATGTTCTGCCAGAGGCTACAATCTCCTCTAATCTTCCATATGCACCTAAACAGTTGTTCATATGCGTAAGTGCTTCTGAACCTCCTTCGGTAAGGATGGGCTTCCGCAGCGTCCGTGTCCAAGTGGAACGGGTACATTTTCCCAGTGTTACCCAGTCTTACTGGGTGGGTAGTGCCATAGCAACATTAACTGGTCTTCTGTGCTAAGCCCTGACCTGCACCAAAAAATAGGGGCACGGGAGGCTTCCACAGGACACTGGAAGGGGCAGTATCCGTGCCCCTTTGGTAGGGATCCCAATTCATCGGTCACCGATGTGACTTGGAGTGACCGACTGATAGGGAACGTATGTAATCCTCATTCCCTGAAGGAGGGGACTGCTGTATTACCGCTGAGCGGCCGGGTCACCGGCTCGGCCCTTCAGCGAAAATCTGAATATGCGCTGCACCTGCTGCCTACTTATACTCACTCTGTGATCAGCGGCAGCTGGATGCAGTAATCGCAGACCAATGTGCATTGGCTCGTTTAGTTACACTCGAAGTGGATTGGTCTCTATAAGCGAGATCCCAATTCGTCGGTCACCGACGTGACGTCTCCGTTCCCTCCTTCAGGGAACGAGGGTTACATACGTAACCGAGACGTTCTTTGAAACCACAATAATGAGGAAAACTGTTGACTTGGCAATGGTCCAGAAGACAATCATTGACACCCTCCACAAAGAGGGTAAGTCACAGAGAGTCATTACTGAATGGGGTGGCTGTTTACAGAGTGCTGTATCAAAGCATATTAGATGCAAAGCTGACTGGAAGGAAGAATTTGGGTAGGAAAAGGTGCACAAGCAACAGGGATAACCGCAAGCTTGAGAATACGTCAAGCAAAGCTTATTCAAACACTTGTGAGAGCTTCACAAGGAGTGGACTGAAGCTGGAGGCAGTGCATCAAGAGTCACCACGCTCAGATGTCTTCAGGAAAAGGGCTACCAAGCCGCTTCTGAAACGGAACCAACATCAGAAGCATCTTACCTTGGCTACAGAGAAAAAGAACTGGACTGTTGCTCAGTGCTCCAAAGTCCTCTTTTCAGATAAAAGTAAATTTTGCATTCCATTTGGAAATCAAGGTCTGGAGGAAGACTGGAGGGGCACAGATTCCAAGCTGCTTGAAGTCCAGTGTGAAGTTTCTGATGTCAGTGATGATTTGGGGTGCCGTGACGTCTGCTGGTGTTGGTCTACTGTTTTATCAAGTCCAAAGTCAATGCAGCTGTCTACCAGGAGATTTTGGAGCACTTCATGCTTCCGTCTGCTGACAAGCTTTATGGAGATGCTGATTTCCTTTTCCTGCTGACCATGATAATACTGTGCTTGATTGGCCAGCCAACATGCCTGACCTGAACCCCATAGAAAATATCCCATAGAAAATATCTATGGGATATTTTCAAGAGAAAGATGAGAAAACAGTCGATCCAACAATACAGACAAGCTGAAGCTTCAATAGTGCCTCAGCAGAGCCACAGGCTGATCACTTCCATGCCACACCTCACTGATTCTGGAGTTTGTGCTATAAAGGAGCCCCGACCAACTATTGAGTGCAGAAATCAACATACTTTAAAGAACATGAACTTTTCTGTTTTGCAAATCCTTTTTTTTTTTTTTTTTTTTTTTTTTTAATGGATCTTAGGAAATATTCTAATATTTTGAGAGACTTGATTTTTGACTTTCATGAGCTGTAAGCTCTAGTCATCAAAATAAAAAAAGGTTTTACTGTACATGCAATGAATCTAGAATATATGGATGTTTCACATTTTTTTTTTTTTTTTTCGATATTCAAATTTTTTTTTAGATTCATCTGTATTATGTGTTCAGTCTATAGAGACATAGGGCCTCATTTATCAATCTAATGTAGCAACGAGCGCAGATCCGAGCGCACAAATCAACTTGCAACAGAGCTCACGTGTGATTTATGAAACAATCGTTTACCGCCAATCCCATTGTACGAAAGATCGTACCTTGATAAATGTGGGGGCTGAAAACAATCGTCATTTGAATGTTACGCCCCTAAAAATACCACAGTTCAGAAGCCTCACCCCTAGAGTTTACGACACGGAGAAACATAACCCGGCCTAAAAGAGGAAAATATTTAATGAAAGAAATTGATCTTACTCCAAAAACACCCGTTAACCTTATAATTGCAAACAATGGCATTAATTTATATGTATATTAAATATATTTAATGTACATATAAATTAAATATAACAAAACATTTATAAACATTATAAACACTATATAGATTTAGTTCTCCTTAATCCACAACAAACCCTTTAAATTTAACTGGATTACAGAACAAGAATGAAAAAAAAGAGTAGCTATAAAATTTATTTATATTGCAGATATTTTATTATATTTAATTTTATATTAAACTATGAAGTAAAGCACAAATTAGGCTATAGTGGCATTCATTATAAACAGAATACAACATCAAGCTAAAATTAATTTATTAAAGCGAAACTAAACTGCATTGGGCTCACAAGCCTCTCTCATTCAACATCCAAATGTTTCCATTTTTGCCATGTAACATTTGGGTGATAAACTTATCTATGATGTAAACAAGGCTTTGTACTTCACTTGAGTTCCAATATATCACCCTTCACATGCGCAATAAATGTTTGTTTTGGTGCTGCACGCTGATTTTACAGTGGACCTTGTAAATTGTGCAGTGTAACTTTTATGTTTGGTTGACTGCATTTTAGTTTGATTAATGGCTGAAATGTCAAGTTAGTAATGCTGAAATGTTGTGCGTGTGCGTTTGAGGCACCGATAACCGATCAGTTACATTTTTAAAAATAAAGAAAACAAATAAAATGCATTGTCGCAAAAACGAAAGTGGCCTATACTTCTCTAACTGTTTTTTTTTTTTCTTTTGTTAATCTGTTAATAAAGAGAAATAAATTTTGTGTAGCCCTATTTATTTTATTCCTTTTATAATTTTAGTTTTTCTCCATTCACAGAAGCGCTGCAGGTGTGTGATACGACAATGTGTGATTCCTCATGGTCTTTTGTTTATGTTGCTATTTGCGCATATAAAGCTAAAGCCTTGAAAAAAAAAAAAAGATGTGTTTGTCGGTTTAGGAAAATAATCGAAATGAACATAATGCTGTCATTGTACAATTCTCCGTAATTCTCTATGCTGCACGCAAGTTCAGGCTAAATCAAAATCTTGCGTACACAAGCTCAGACCTGACGTGAGATTTGACCGCTCACATCCATATTGATAAATTCCAAGTTTTGCGTAGAAAAGACTAATTTTGGGTTGTACGTTCGTTTCATAAATGAGGCCCATAGTGTTTCTTTACAGTGATGACATTACCATCTACTGGCCTGTCAGCATAATGAGGTGTTTTTAGTTTTCAAGGATCCTTGTGAACAATGTTGTCATCTGTATGGAAACTTTGCAACAAGGAAAAAAATGCAAAGAAAACGTGTTTGTGTTGAACGCACCACACTAAGTTCCTTTTGTTTTACAAATGTTCTAATCTATTTTCATCACTTTAATGTTTTCATTTTAGGCCTGATGAAAGTGAAAGAAGAACAAGATCTGAATGAAGTGGAGAAGCATCAGGATCAGAAAGCTCATGTCACCACTGTAGAAAAATCTGGGAGTTGCTCCAAAACTGAAAACAGTTGCTCACAAAGCAGCATTCAAAGAAAAGAGGTCAAAAGGCCTTTCAGCTGCTCTCAGTGTGGAAAGTGTTTTACACAGAAAAGACACCTTAATGTTCATTTGGTAACTCACACTTCAAAAAAGCCTTTCGTCTGTTCTCAGTGTGGAAGGTCTTTCAAACACAAAGAAAGCCTTAAGAATCACATGTTAATTCATACGGGGAAAAAGCCTTTCACCTGCTCTCAGTGTGGAAACACTTTCAAACTGAAGAGAAGCCTTGACGAACACATGATTGTTCATACTGGAATAAAGCCTTTCATCTGCTCTGAGTGTGGAACTACTTTCACACGCAAAGAGAGCCTTAAGAATCACATGTTAATTCATACAGGAATAAAGTCTTTCATCTGCTCTCAATGTGGAAAGAGTTTCATGCAGAAAAGGAATCTTAATGATCATTTGGTAACTCATGCTTCAGAAAAGTCTTTTACATGCTCCGAGTGTGGAAAGTCTTTGTCACGTAAAGGAACCCTAAAGAATCACATGTTAATTCATATGGGAATAAAGCCTTTTACCTGCTCTCAGTGTGGAAAGAGTTTCACACAGAAAAAACAACTTAATGAGCATATGCTAACTCACACTTCAGAAAAGTCTTTCACCTGCTCTCAGTGTGGAAAGACTTTGTCACGTAGAGGAAGCCTGAAGAATCACATGTTAATTCATGCGGGAATAAAGCCTTTTACCTGCTCTCAGTGTGGAAAGAGTTTCACACAAAAAAAGCAACTTAAGGAGCATGTGCACATTCACACCTCAGAAAAGCCTTTCACGTGCTCTGAGTGTGGACACACTTTCACACGTAAAGAAACCCATCAGAATCACATGTTAATTCATGCTGGAATAAAGCCTTTTACCTGCTCTCAGTGTGGAAAGAGTTTCACTCAAAAAAAACAACTTAATGAGCATATGCACACTCACACCTCAGAAAAGCGCTTCACCTGCTCTGAGTGTGGACACACTTTCACACGTAAAGAAACCCTGAATAATCACATGTTAATTCATATGGGAATAAAGCCTTTTAGCTGCTCTCAGTGTGGAAACTCTTTCAGCCACACACTTTCACACGTAAAGAAACCCTGAATAATCACATGTTAATTCATATGGGAATAAAGCCTTTTAGCTGCTCTCAGTGTGGAAACTCTTTCAGCCACAAAGAAAGCCTTAAGACTCATATGTTAATTCATGCTGGAATAAAGCCTTTCGTCTGCTCTCAGTGTGGAAACGCTTTCAGCTGTAAAGGAAGCCTTTGGAAGCACATGAAAATTCATACTTGATTAAACACTTTCACCTGCTCTCAGTGTGTAGAGAATTTTACTCAGACAAGACAACTTATGCTGGGTACACACTAAAAGATTTTTAAAATCTTATAAGATCTTCAAAATGTGAAAGACCACAAACATGAGGAGGGGAGAGGGGGGGGGGGAGGGGGCAGGGGGGGGGGGGGAGGGGGGCCCTGGCTAGACAAAACCAGCAGTTTGATTCTAGGCTGCAGCAAAGTCAGTTTGGGAAGAGGACTAATCTGGTTCCTGTGGTCTTGTCCTGATGGCCATCTAGATGATGAGGTCTTCACTGGGGATCTGTCTCTGGGGCTCATCTAGTTGTCCTGATCACCGCTGACATTCAAGGCTGTAGAGGTCATCTCTAGGTTCTGGTTGACCTAATTAATGCAGCCTAACAATCCTGTAATGTATAATAGAAATGTGTTAATGTGTAAGCCAGGTTAAAGAGGTGGGTTTTTCATTTAGATGTAAACTGACAGAGTGTGTCTGCCTCTCGAACAGTGTTAGGGAGATTGTTCCAGAGTTTGGGGGCTAAATAGAAAAAGGATCTGCCAGCTGCAGTTGATTTTGATATTCTAGGGATTATCAAATTAGTTTTGAGATCGCAGCAGACGTGAAGGACTATAATGCAATAAGAGCTCGCTCAAGTACTGAGGAGCTAAGCCATTCAGGGCTTTATAGGTAATTAGCAAGATCTTAAAATGTATACGATGTTTAATAGGGAGCCAGTGCAGTGTTGACAGAACCGGGCTTATGTGGTCATTCTTCCTGGTTCTAGTAGAAACTCTAGCTGCTGCATTTTGAACCAGCTGGAGATTGTTTATTAAACAAGCAGAGCAACCACCCAATAAAGCATTACAATAATCTAACCTTGAGGTCATGAGCGCATGAATTAACGTTTCTGCATTTGACATTGAGAGCATAGGTTATAATTTAGATATATTTTTGAGATGGAAAAATGCGGTTTTACAAATGCTAGAAACGTGGCTTTCAAAGGAGAGATTGCTATCAAACAGCACACCTAGGTTCCTAACTGATTACAAAGGATTGACAGAGCAGCCATCAAGTATTAGACAGTGATCTAGATTATTAAATGTGGAGGTTTTTGGTCCTATAATTAACACGTTTTTTTTTTTTTCAGAATTTAGCAGTAAGATATTACTCGTCATCCAGTTTTTATATCAACTATGCGTTCCGTGAGTTTTGTAAATTTGTATGTTTCGTTGGGCTGCAAAGAAATATAGAACTGAATATCATCAGCATAACAGTGAAAGTTAACACCATGTTTCCTAATGATATCTCCTAAGGGTAACATGTAAAGCATGAAAATCAACGGTCCTAGTACTGAGCCTAGAGGTACTCCATACTGCACTTATGATTGGTATGATACCTCTTCATTTACTGCCACAAATTGATGGAGGTCAGATAAGTAAGATCTGAATCATGCCAGTGCACTTCCTCTAATGCCAACATAATTTTCTAGTCTATTCAAGAGAATGTTGTGGTCGATAGTGTCAAATGCGGCACTAAGATCCAGTAGCACTAACACAGAGATGCAACTACGATTGGATGATAAGAGCAAGTCATTTGTAACTCTAATGAGAGCAATGGTATTGGTGTGATTTAAGGTGTACATGTTTATATTGGATTTGGATAATGCGACTAAAATAGGAATACTCCAAATGCCTTGATTTGATTTGTGTTTAATTTGATTAAGGATCTACCATGTAAACAGATTTTTTTTATTACCTTAATCCAGCTAAATTCATACTCAGGGCATTGTTTTAGTGTGTTGACATGGACAACAATATTCCGATTGTAACACAACTGAGTGTGACAAGTGTTTCACTTGTAAACAAGGATTTAAAAGTCATGCGATTCCTTACACTCAAATCTTAATTGTTAGGCCTAAATATTATGTATTTTGATTGCATATAAATTTTTCATCCATTTGGATTACATTTTTTTTAATGCAATCAAATGGGTAAACTTTATGTGATTCATATTTACAAGTCATATGTAAATTAAATTAAAATTCATAAGGAAAATGATGTATTACGTAATAAACCCAATTTATTTTAAATGCATCATGTTTAGATCATTTTTATTAATAAACCCAATGTATTTTAATACACATATATTTCTTATTCCTCCCCGAATCCCCTCCCCAATCGCAATATGCTACAACAAAATCTAACCACACACACACAAAAAACAACAAAAGTCAGATACCTTGTTTTACAATTGTTTTATTGCTCCAAATAATATTTTGAGAATAACAAAATGCAACATAAAATCTGCTAAACATATTAGCCAGTGCTAGAGATAAGTTTCCTCAAGAGAAAATTCAAGGTAGACAGAGAAAACCTGTTAACAGCACTGCTTGCATCACAATAACATACAGAAACCAGTGACATGTAGTAATTTGTTTCAATTTAGAATGGTTGGTTGCCAGGAAAGAAAATAAAAATCTGTGGTTGAGTGTCTTTGCATCACACTTTTCTGTGTATGTTTAATTGTTAGGAACACAGCAGTATAGAATGATCATTTAAGTTTAAACCGCTATTTGTATCTGTTTTAGTTACTGATTGCAACTGGAAAGGAAGTAATCAAAAAAAAACAAATCTAATTTGTCTTTCATCTCACCCCACTTTTCTACATCTAAATGTATCCGCTGCAAGTGGTAGTCTTCTGCGCACATTACAAAGAAGTCCCACCAACTCATGCCTGTGAGTCCCAGCTGCCCTATTATTTGGTAGTAATACGCGTGGGTCTCCTTTAGCTTGTAACCACCATCTGCCTGTGTTTGGCGATAGGGGCAGTCTTGGCAGCTGTTCTTTGCTGGACATTTAATTTCCAAAAGGCCAAAGCTTGTACCAGCTACGACCTTCCTGTTTGGGGATGTGCCAAGATGTGGAGCATGGGGGTTTACTACAAAGCCGCAAGTGTTTTAAATATAAAACAATTCTAACATAAAGAGTATGTTAGCATACACTTACCACAAAGTCTTTGACAAGTGTCTCTAGATGCTCAGGCTCCTCAAGATACAATCACGCTTGATGTTTATGTCTTCATTCTCAAACAAGTGTAACAAGATCCCAAAAAACAACATTAGTAATTGATTCACAGTTTAAATAAGGCTGAATTTCAAGTATATATAGTTACCTTAATGAAGTACCTTATTGTTAATAGTATGTTATTGTTTTTTTTTTTTTTCTTATATTGTATATTTCTTTTTCTTTCCAATGCTATGTATAATGATTTAACAATGTTATATTTAAACAATTAGGCCAATAAAGTTATTTCAATATAGAGACACAGCGAGAGTGTCTATGTGACAGAGAGAGATTAAGATGTCCCCACTAATCAAATAAATGTGCTTTTAAGTGTGTAAGAAAGATTGTGTGTCTCTACATGTGTATGTTAGAGAGAGGTTTCTAAAATCTGGTCATGACAAGTAACTAGTGGAATACACGATGCAATACAAACAAAAACACACTTCAGCTGTCAGTGCCATTATCCTGCTCATTTTCTGTGCTGCAGTTCCTCCTTTGGGGCGGAAAACCTTCAGCAGGTCATCAGTGCATTTGTCCAGTTGACCAATGAATTTGGATGTCAGAGGAACAGTTGTTATACGCATGAACTCCAAGTTGATCTGAAAAAGATGAAAAGAACAGAATGTTCTTCACTTTAAATGAGACATGTAACAATATAAATATGCATTTCCATTTTAACCCTCTGGGCCCTGAGGGTGTTTTGGGGTCCTGGAGAATTTTCGACATGCCCTGACATTTGTGCTTTTTTCAGTTGCTTGTAAAAATATAAATGGCTAAAGTCTAATAACACTGTAAACACCACAAACTGGGCTACAATATTATGTTAGCAGCATTTATGTACATGATTGTGTTTTTGAGAAAGCAATGTTTATGCGTGTTTAGTGAAAAATTACAATTTTGAAGTCACTGAAATAAGGCCATAAAACACATACAGAATATTTGTTCAAGACTTTTGAGAACTGGGTCTTGTAGCCTAGAAATGTTTCTTCAAAATGATCTGAAAATCATCTTATTCAGAGAAAACAATATATTGATTTAAAATTTCACTTTTTGAGTAGAAAGGGTCTATGCGAGAGGGCGTGAACTATCATTATCAATGCAGTGATTCACACCTGAGAAGACAAAGGCCTGCATAATGAGCCGCATAATGAGCCATTCAGTCAGGTGTGTGACTGAGAGGGAATTGCTACAAGAAAGAATGTGTAGAACCATCCAAGAAAGAATGTTCTGTCCAGAACCATCCGAAGTGCTTCTTCACCCGTGTAGCGTGCCATCATGCAAACGCGCAGAAAAAGTAAGTAATTCTATGATGAAGCTTGACGTTTTATGCCATTTCTCAGAGACGTGTACATGATTACCTGGCTCACCTCAGTTCATTTCCATATGAACAGCGCGCTCAATGATAGGCGGAATCACATTAGCTGTAATGAGGCGATACAGGAGAAACCGGACCACTCCTTACTTTCATACGGATTACATAAAAACAGATTATTTTTTTTCGACTTGAATTGGTTCATTTAAAATGAGACATTTCAAGCTTTCTATACATATATTTATCTTGTCTTTGAGGTATGTTTTCGCTGAGATTTTGGTTGTTTTATTTCCGTGTCTGTGAAGAGAGGTGACAGACAGAGATGACAGAGAACGCACCCTGTTTATTTTCTTTATTCTACAAAATCACAGCGTGTTGTTGTTATTATGAGTGTATACAAATAAAAGTAGACCCCTTACAGATTCGAATGGTGTATTGCTCTTATCTGAACGATCAAAAATGGCAGAGTAATTAAATAATAAACTAATAAAATAATAAAAAATCTGCCCCAAAACGCGTATTCGCGTTTGTCGGGCCCAGAGGGTTAAACATATGGGTTACTAATCTTTAATGAGTCCCTTGCTACCGCCGTGGTTCCCACCTCATTCAAAAAATCCCTGTGCCAAAGAACAATAAACCCTCTTGCCTGAATGACTATCGCCCAGTTGCCCTCACATCTATAGTCATGAAGGTTTTTGAGAGACTTGTAAAGAGCCACATTTGCTCCTCCATCCCTGATACTCTGGACCCTCTTCAGTTTGCCTATCGCCCAAACAGATCCACGGACGACGCCATTTCTCACGTTCTCCACTCTTCCCTCACACACTTGGATAGCAACAATGGAAATTATGTAAGGCTGCTATTCATTGACTATAGCTCAGCTTTCAACACTATAGTCCCCATCAAGCTGGCATCTAAACTCACAGACCTCAGCCTAAACTCCTCACTCTGTGACTGGATTCAAGACTTCCTCACCGGCAGACCTCAAGTGGTGAAAGTTGGCCAGTTCACCTCAAACTCCATCACTCTGAACATAGGAGCCCCACAGGGCTGTGTCCTGAGTCCCCTGCTCTACTCTCTCTACACGCATGACTGCGTGTCCTCTCACAGCTCCACATCTATTGTCAAATTCGCTGATGATACTGTGGTTCTGGGCCTCATCTCCAACAACGATGAGACCGCATACTTGGACGAGGTAGAGAGACTCACATCATGGTGCCAGGACAACTGTCTCTCTCTGAATGTGAGCAAAACTAAAGAGCTGATCATGGACTTCAGGAAGAGACAGCAGCAGCCCTACACTCCTCTTATGATCAGTGGGACCCCTGTGGAGAGGGTGAGCAGCTTCAAGTACCTCGGTGTAAACATCTCCGAGAACCTGACTTGGACTACACACATCCAAACACAGGTAAAGAAAGCCAGGCAAAGACTGTACCATCTGCGACAGCTGAGGAAATTCAGGGTCTCACCAGCAATCCTGAAAACTTTCTATTCAGGGACCATAGAAAGTGTATTGACTCAGTGCATCTCAGTGTGGTATGGAAACAGCTCCAATCAGGACTGCAAAGCACTACAGAGAGTTGTGCGCTTAGCTGAGCGCATCTCAGGGTCTGCTCTCCCCTCTCTGCAGGACATCTACCTCAAACGCTGCAAAAATAGAGCTGTCAAAATAATCAAGGACTCAAATCACCCTGGTAACCGTCTATTCACTTTGCTTCCATCTGGTAAGCGCTTCCGTAGCCTGATGGCAAAAACTGAGAGACTTAGGAGGAGCTTCTTCCCCCAGGCCATCAGGCTCCTAAACTCTAACTCTGTGTCATAACATCACTTGACTCCATGTAAATATCACCATATCAATAAGCTATTCATAATTTTTCTCTACCTCATATTGCTGCTATTATATACCCTGTACAACTTTTTTGCACATTATTTTGCACATTCCTCTTAGTACTATTTAAGTCAACAACATACTGACCTGCACATTTACATTTATATTTATATTTTTTATCTATCTTTTTATTTTATTCTTTTATTTTTTTTTTTTCTACTTTTCTTCTCTTAATATTTGTATACTTTATAATTGCACTGTCCTTGGAGCGGACCTGACCTACATTTCACTGCTGGTTATACTCTGTATAATTGTGTATGTGACAAATAAAACTCTTGAATCTCTTGAATCTCTACTACACTTAATTGTATACGATGGAACTTGGAACAGTGCTAGCGGACCTCTGTAATCGTTGGTTCCTGAAGAATTTCTTGACGTCTGTATGAAAAGGTAGGATGCATCATTTCCTTGATAACGGTCTCGTTCTTTTTTTTTCTTTTTTTTTACCTCAGTCAAAAGAGCAACCCTTTCTGCCTCTAGGCTGTCTAGGGTTTCGCCTCTTGGATGGTTTGGACAGAATTAATCTCTGCCCTCCGGGGATTTTTTTATGTTTGCAGCTGGTTTCCCCTGGCCTTTCTAGTTGTGTTTAAGTGAGTTCACAATGACTTCTGGCTGTCCAGCTCGGCTGAGCTTGGTGCGGAAGTTCATTATCTTGATCTTAATGTAGTGCTTCCATCCAGAATACCCAGTGGGAGTTCCTTTCTCACGCAAACATGGATTGGTCTGTATTAAGGCCTGCCTCAGCAACTTTTTCAAACTGATCATCCCTTGGATATGCAGTGTACTTAATCATTTCTTCTGCAAGACCCTCAAGAATATCAGATTTGATTTTTGGGGTAAGAGATAGGACAGTTCCATTCACATTGAAATCATCATTTCCCTTCTGGAGCTGCATCTCTGCACAATATGAAAAGCATGGAACTACAAAGACTTTAGGCAAAGTGCAAGACCGGGACACTGGAGATGACAAAATTACACTTTCATTTGTGCTATAGGAGTCAACAGATGAAGAATTATTTGGTTCTTGTGATGAGGAGCTGGCAGATGCATTGGACAGTGTCACTGGGATTGTGGAGCAGGTATCTTCGAAGAGTGGAGCTAAGGATATTACAGAGTTGGTAGACTCACAAGGTAAGTATACCACTTTCAAAGTACTGAGATCTTGAATGTCTGAAATTGATGAGAGGTTCACAAATTCATTTCTGAATTCTTTGAACTGAAGCCTAAATTGCTCTGTCACTCCAAAGTAGGTCTTAATTTCAAGAGCCAATTCGTCCACAGATGTTGGCCTTCCAGATGTAATGGTTAGTTTTCTTGCATCATCTTCACCTCCAAAAAGGACTCTAAAGCAGGATGCCTGGACCAGTTAGCGTCAATCTAGAAAGCAGATCCAACCAGGATAGGAATTACCTCAATTAACAAATAAAATGTTAACATTTAAAAGTTACAAAATACTTTTATAAGGCACTCCGAGTAAAATATGTAAAGCATACCTTCAATGATGATGTGTCTCTTCACAGTCACCATTCGCTTGGAACCAACCGTATAGGCCACAAGTGGATAACAATCAGTCAGCTCCTCAAGCCAAACCAGGGCAATCTCTTTACTTCCTCTTTTTGGCCGTGTTTTTAGAGGCGTGATATTCAAATGACGTTTGTTTTCTGCTGCCACATTTTTCAACGTACGTTCTTCGTATGATGGGATTGGCGGCATACAAATGTTTCATAAATCACACATGAGCTCTGTCGTAAATTGATTTGTGCGCACAAATCTGCGTGCTTTTCTACATTACATTGATAAATGAGGCCCACTGAGTGTAAATTATCATAACTTTTATTTGATGAACGTCACTTTATTGGGACAAAAACCTACCTACAGCTAAGGCACCAAGCCTAGATGGTGTGACACCAGTCTGTCTGAAATCCTGTGTTGACCAGCTGGCCCCCCATCGTCACACAGATCTTCAACAGATCACTGGAGCTGTGTGAAGTCCCCTCATGTTTCAAATGCTCCACCATCATCCACGTCCCAAAGAAACCCAAAATTACTGGACTTAATGACTACAGACCTGTGGCTCTAACGTCTGTGGCCATGAAATCATTTGAAACTCTGGTTTTGGCTTATCTGAAGTCAAGTCAAGTCACCTTTATTTATATGGCGCTTTTTACAATGTAAATTGTGTCAAAGCAACTGCACAATATCAAAAAGGAAAATAGTGTGCCAATAATGTAAAATGAAAAGATAAAAAAAAGGTTTTCAGTTAAAGGAATTTCATTATTGAATTCAGTGGTGTCATCATCCAGCTCCGTTCAGTTTAAATAGTGTCTTTGCAATCAGGTCGATGATATCGCTGGAAATGAAGTGTCCCCAACTAAGCAAGCCAGAGGCGACAGCGGCAAGGAACCAAAACTCCATCGGTGACAGAATGGAGAAAAAAAACCTTGGGAGAAACCAGGCTCAGTCGGGGGGCCAGTTCTTCTCTGGTCAAACGAACCAGCAGTTCAATTCCAAACTGCAACAAAGTCAGACTGTAAGGGCTCAACTGGTTCCAGTGGTCTTTCCCGATGGCTGTCTAAGTGGCGGGGTCCTCACTGGGGATCTGTCTCTGGTGCTCATCCAGGTATCCGGCCTCCGCCGATGATCAGGGCCCCATAAATCATCTCCTGGCGCCAATCCACCATCTGATCAGGACACGGACAGAGAAACAGAATAGAAACAGACAAATATTAGCGTAGATGCCATTCTTCTTATGATGTAACGAGTTGAACTAATTAATGCAGCCTAACAACCCTTTAACGGATTTGAATAATAGAAGTGTATTAGTGTGTTATGTGTAAGCCAGGTTAAAGAAATGTGTCTTTAATCTAGATTTAACCCTCTGAGCCCGACAAACATGAATACGCGTTTTGGGGCAGATTTTCCGGATAAGGCAGAAATGAGCTTGAATTACTCTTCCATTTTTGATCGTTCAGATAAGAGCAATACACCATTCAGAATCAGAATCAGAATCAGAAAGAGCTTTATTGCCAAGTGTGTTTGCACACACAAGGAATTTGTCTTGGTGTATGAGCTTCCAGTACAGAAAGTACAAACATAGTGCAGACAACATATAATTAAGGTGATAAAAAACACTAATGAAGAGAATATACAATAATTAAGAATAACAATAGTAATAAAAATAAAAATAAAAATATACAGAAAAGAGACATGACCATAGACAGAACTGTGAATGTGCATGTGTCCTATGTACAGATGAAGGTTTGATGAGTTATTTACAGATGTACAGTACCGGGGTGTGTTATGTGTTGTTCAGGTGGGATACAGCCTGGGGGAAAAAACTGTTCTTGTGTCTGGCTGTTCTGGTGCTCAGTGATCTGTAGCGCCGGCCAGAGGGCAACAGTACAAAGAGAGAGTGAGCTGGGTGTGAGGGGTCCAGAGTGACTTTCTTAGCCCTTTTCCTCACTCTGGAGGTGTAAAGTTCTTGGAGGCTGGGCAGAGGGGCACCGATAATTCTCTCAGCAGTCCTAACTGTCCGTTGTAGTCTTCTGATGTCTGTTTTGGTAGCTGAACCAAACCAAACAGTTATAGAAGAACATAGGACAGACTCGATGATTGCAGAGTAGAACTGTTTCAGCAGCTCCTGAGGCAGGTTGAACTTCCTTAGCTGGCGGAGGAAATACAGCCTCTGCTGGGCCTTTTTCGCAATAGAGTCAATGTGATTGTCCCACTTCAGGTCCTGGGAGATGGTGGTTCCCAGGAATCTGAATGACTCTACTGAAGTCACAGTGCTGTTCATGATGGTGAGTGGGGGGAGAGCAGGGGGGTTTCTCCTGAAGTCCACTATCATCTCCACAGTTTTGAGCGTGTTCAGCTCCAGGTTGTTAAGACTGCACCAGACAGCCAGCTGCTCAACTTCCTGTCTGTAAGCAGACTCGTCACCGTCCTTGATGAGGCCTATGACTGTAGTGTCGTCCGCAAACTTCAGGAGCTTGACAGAGGGGTCCTTTGATGTGCAGTCATTCGTGTAGAGGGAGAAGAGCAGTGGGGAGAGAACGCAACCCTGAGGGGCGCCAGTGCTGATGGTGAGAGTCCTGGATGTGAGTTTGCCCAGCCTCACTAGCTGCTGCCTGTCTGTCAGGAAGCTGGTGATCCACTGACAGATGGAGGAGGGCACAGAGAGCTGTCTCAGTTTGTCTGAGAGAAGGTCAGGTATGATGGTATTGAAGGCCGAGCTGAAGTCCACAAATAAGATCCTTGCATAATTCCCAGGTTTGTCGAGGTGTTGCAGGATGTAATGCAGTCCCATATTGACAGCGTCATCCACAGACCTGTGGGGACATGCAGTGGAACGAAATGTCGTGTCTCGCAGGACCACGGTGCTACATAAATACAGACATTACAACAATGAAGTAAAAAAACACTATAAACCTATACACTACTAACAGATTTAACTATAAGTATACTATATATAAGTATTTACCCTATACAAACTAAAAGGATAAAAAATACAACTATACGAATGCTTCACATAAATATTACCCTATACAAACTAAAAAATAGAAGATAAAAAATACAAACTATACGAATGCTTCACAAATACTGTACATGTGCAAAGAGAGACATTTGAGTCAGCAGCTGGTTGGAGAACAGTGCAGGATGATTTGTAGTGCATGAGCATGTAAACATACATATATTGCTGAGTTTTTTGTGAGATTGTGCACACGCAGCAGTGTGTGTAAGTGTCCATAGTGCACATAGTGTAAAGTGTAAGTGTCCATAGTGCACATAGTGTAGAGTGTGAGTGTCCATAGTGTAAAGTGTCCATAGTGCACATAGAGGAGAGTGTCCATAGTGTAAAGAAAAATAAGAATAAAATAAATAAAAAAATAATTAAAGTTCCATACAGTTTTTCTTTGGTGTGGTAAGGTTTGGGGTGGGGGGTGGGTTAGGGTTAGGGTTAGGTTAGGGTTAGGGTTAGGGTTAGGTATCTAAGAATCCAGAAATCAGAACAGGTCTGATCTCGGTTAGGCACTGGCACACATTTCAAAGGCCCGCTTCAGTCCCAACTCCAAAAAAGAACCCCCTCCAACAGCACCTCCACATGTTTTATTTGTTCCCATTGTTCTAAATGTTGTCTCATAGAGTCTGTGTCCTGTATCTCCTCCAAACAGGTGTATATTTATTGGTCTGATGTTGTTTTAATATTGTGTATATGTATATTTATGTATTTAAAACCATCATGATAAAAAATCAGTAATATATTTATTAGTGCAATTTAAGCAATCATGATTAAGTAATATATTCTATTAACTCTCACAAGTCCCCACATGTCCATCAAGTGGTAAAACGTTATATTGTGCATCTCTATCTACCCCATGACCTTTTGACCCCTGTATTATATTTTAAAGACTGAAATTGTTGTTACTAAACAGAATACTTTTTCTTGAGTTAATTAAATGTACAAAATCAATGTAATTAGCAAAACAGGGCCACAACACCAAGGGTTCACCGTGTCAGGGCTGGGACGCCGAGGGCCCACCACCCAAGGGCTGCAAAATCAAGGTGCACGCCAACCAGGTGCACCCCAATCAGGTGTCCTCCTGCCAGGGGTATTCGCCCAAGGTCTACCATCTCTAGGTGTAAGGTTTGAGGTGGGTGAATTCATTAGGTCTACCAACTCTAGGTGTCAGGTTTGGGGTGGGTGAATTCATTAGGTCTACCAACTCTAGGTGTCAGGTTTGGGGTGGGTGAATCCATTAGGTCTACCAACTCTAGGTGTCAGGTTTGGGGTGGGTGAATCCATTAGGTCCACTAAATCTAGGTGTAAGATTTGGGATAATAAGTTTCGGTTAGGGTTAGGAATTAAAAATCTCCAAAGGTCAGACTAGTCTGACCTTGGTTGTGCACTGGCCTACATTTCCGCTGCCCGCTTCAGTGCCTGCTTGAATTCGGCCCCTCATCTCAGCGCCCACCAAACCTCATCCTGCTTTGTCTGTGTATTTTGGATGTTTCCTCTTTTATTTTAAATTTTTTGTCTGTGTATTTTGGATGTTTCCTCTTTTATTTTTAAATTAACGGATTAATTAATTAGGGGTATTTTAGTCTAGGGGTTAAAGCGTTTTAGGTGTAAAGTATAAGAGGGGAATTTTACTCAGGGTTAGTTAGGGTTAGGGTTAGGGTTAGGGTTAGGGTTAGGAAGTAAAAAATCCAATGATCAGACCAGAGTCCGATCATGGTTGTGCACGGGCTCTGTACATCACCGGCCGCCACTCCTCGGCTTCCAGTGATCCAAAAACATATTTCCGTTGATGCAAAAAAAATCCCAAATAGGGCTCAGAGAACTAGTGGTTATGTTACCTAGGTTTGCACAGCGATTTGTGTCGGTTAGGTTCAGTGTGTGTGCTGTTGTGCACGTTTCCGCAAAGAAAAAGCAGTGAGCGTACCACTTCATCGGTATAGACGAAGGAAATAACTTTTGTTTGGCTCTCTACGTCACCCATTCTCATGACGGAGGCCTAAATGTGGACGTCCAGGCCTTTGCGCAACGTTTCGGACTCTGCTAGTCCTTCTTCAGGCGAGCTCTGGACACAAAATGGCTGGAATACTTCACAGCAGCCATGTGCTGTTTCTAAGTGGGCGTGTCCCCACACACACACACACACCAAATCACTCAATATCACGTATATTGTGTTTCAAAAATAAATAAGCTGTTTTAAGCTATTGTTCTTACTCTTTTAAGTGTATTTAATATTTTTGCATCCCCAGAAAATGTCCTCAGAGTCCCCGGTCACCAAGGAGAGGTCCATAGCTGCAGGCACTGGCTTTGGTTAGGAAGTAAAAAATCCAATGATCAGACCAGAGTCCGATCATGGTTGTGCACGGGCTCTGTACATCACCGGCCGCCACTCCTCGGCTTCCAGTGATCCAAAAACATATTTCCGTTGATGCAAAAAAAATCCCAAATAGGGCTCAGAGAACTAGTGGTTATGTTACCTAGGTTTGCACAGCGATTTGTGTCGGTTAGGTTCAGTGTGTGTGCTGTTGTGCACGTTTCCGCAAAGAAAAAGCAGTGAGCGTACCACTTCATCGGTATAGACGAAGGAAATAACTTTTGTTTGGCTCTCTACGTCACCCATTCTCATGACGGAGGCCTAAATGTGGACGTCCAGGCCTTTGCGCAACGTTTCGGACTCTGCTAGTCCTTCTTCAGGCGAGCTCTGGACACAAAATGGCTGGAATACTTCACAGCAGCCATGTGCTGTTTCTAAGTGGGCGTGTCCCCACACACACACACACACCAAATCACTCAATATCACGTATATTGTGTTTCAAAAATAAATAAGCTGTTTTAAGCTATTGTTCTTACTCTTTTAAGTGTATTTAATATTTTTGCATCCCCAGAAAATGTCCTCAGAGTCCCCGGTCACCAAGGAGAGGTCCATAGCTGCAGGCACTGGCTTTGGTTAGGAAGTAAAAAATCCAATGATCAGACCAGAGTCCGATCATGGTTGTGCACGGGCTCTGTACATCACCGGCCGCCACTCCTCGGCTTCCAGTGATCCAAAAACATATTTCCGTTGATGCAAAAAAAATCCCAAATAGGGCTCAGAGAACTAGTGGTTATGTTACCTAGGTTTGCACAGCGATTTGTGTCGGTTAGGTTCAGTGTGTGTGCTGTTGTGCACGTTTCCGCAAAGAAAAAGCAGTGAGCGTACCACTTCATCGGTATAGACGAAGGAAATAACTTTTGTTTGGCTCTCTACGTCACCCATTCTCATGACGGAGGCCTAAATGTGGACGTCCAGGCCTTTGCGCAACGTTTCGGACTCTGCTAGTCCTTCTTCAGGCGAGCTCTGGACACAAAATGGCTGGAATACTTCACAGCAGCCATGTGCTGTTTCTAAGTGGGCGTGTCCCCACACACACACACACACCAAATCACTCAATATCACGTATATTGTGTTTCAAAAATAAATAAGCTGTTTTAAGCTATTGTTCTTACTCTTTTAAGTGTATTTAATATTTTTGCATCCCCAGAAAATGTCCTCAGAGTCCCCGGTCACCAAGGAGAGGTCCATAGCTGCAGGCACTGGCTTTGGTTAGGAAGTAAAAAATCCAATGTTCAGACCAGAGTCCGATCATGGTTGTGCACGGGCTCTGTACATCACCGGCCGCCACTCCTCGGCTTCCAGTGATCCAAAAACATATTTCCGTTGATGCAAAAAAAATCCCAAATAGGGCTCAGAGAACTAGTGGTTATGTTACCTAGGTTTGCACAGCGATTTGTGTCGGTTAGGTTCAGTGTGTGTGCTGTTGTGCACGTTTCCGCAAAGAAAAAGCAGTGAGCGTACCACTTCATCGGTATAGACGAAGGAAATAACTTTTGTTTGGCTCTCTACGTCACCCATTCTCATGACGGAGGCCTAAATGTGGACGTCCAGGCCTTTGCGCAACGTTTCGGACTCTGCTAGTCCTTCTTCAGGCGAGCTCTGGACACAAAATGGCTGGAATACTTCACAGCAGCCATGTGCTGTTTCTAAGTGGGCGTGTCCCCACACACACACACACACCAAATCACTCAATATCACGTATATTGTGTTTCAAAAATAAATAAGCTGTTTTAAGCTATTGTTCTTACTCTTTTAAGTGTATTTAATATTTTTGCATCCCCAGAAAATGTCCTCAGAGTCCCCGGTCACCAAGGAGAGGTCCATAGCTGCAGGCACTGGCTTTGGTTAGGAAGTAAAAAATCCAATGATCAGACCAGAGTCCGATCATGGTTGTGCACGGGCTCTGTACATCACCGGCCGCCACTCCTCGGCTTCCAGTGATCCAAAAACATATTTCCGTTGATGCAAAAAAAATTCCCAAATAGGGCTCAGAGAACTAGTGGTTATGTTACCTAGGTTTGCACAGCGATTTGTGTCGGTTAGGTTCAGTGTGTGTGCTGTTGTGCACGTTAGGGTTAGGGTTAGGGTTAGGGTTAGGTATCTAAGAATCCAGAAATCAGAACAGGTCTGATCTCGGTTAGGCACTGGCACACATTTCAAAGGCCCGCTTCCGTCCCAACTCCAAAAAAGAACCCCCTCCAACAGCACCTCCACATGTTTTATTTGTTCCCATTGTTCTAAATGTTGTCTCATAGAGTCTGTGTCCTGTATCTCCTCCAAACAGGTGTATATTTATTGGTCTGATGTTGTTTTAATATTGTGTATATGTATATTTATGTATTTAAAACCATCATGATAAAAAATCAGTAATATATTTATTAGTGCAATTTAAGCAATCATGATTAAGTAATATATTCTATTAACTCTCACAAGTCCCCACATGTCCATCAAGTGGTAAAACGTTATATTGTGCATCTCTATCTACCCCATGACCTTTTGACCCCTGTATTATATTTTAAAGACTGAAATTGTTGTTACTAAACAGAATACTTTTTCTTGAGTTAATTAAATGTACAAAATCAATGTAATTAGCAAAACAGGGCCACAACACCAAGGGTTCACCGTGTCAGGGCTGGGACGCCGAGGGCCCACCACCCAAGGGCTGCAAAATCAAGGTGCACGCCAACCAGGTGCACCCCAATCAGGTGTTCTCCTGCCAGGGGTATTCGCCCAAGGTCTACCATCTCTAGGTGTAAGGTTTGAGGTGGGTGAATTCATTAGGTCTACCATCTCTAGGTGTAAGGTTTGAGGTGGGTGAATTCATTAGGTCTACCATCTCTAGGTGTAAGGTTTGAGGTGGGTGAATTCATTAGGTCTACCAACTCTAGGTGTCAGGTTTGAGGTGGGTGAATTCATTAGGTCTACCAACTCTAGGTGTCAGGTTTGGGGTGGGTGAATCCATTAGGTCCACTAAATCTAGGTGTAAGATTTGGGATGATAAGTTTCGTCAATTCCAGTGGCTTTAGGTGTTAGGTGTATGGGGGTGTACACCATAAAATAGGGTGTCTTTAGGTGTCAGGTGTGATGGGTTACATGCATAAAACTTTGGGACTTAAGGTTTAGGAGGAGAATGGGTACACGATTAATAATCAGGGTGTTACTTGGGGCCTGCTGGGTCATGCCAGCAGACACACCTGAACTCCATAAGAATTCTTATCATTATTGTGTGATTTTAAAGATAAGAGACACAGACCCTAAGGTCTCCAACACACTGACCAAAAGAAAAAAAAGGAAAAACCAGACTTAGAAGAAAAATAACCATAAAAATGATTAAAATAGAAAGATGGACAGTAAGGTTACGCTTCGTTGAGGCCTCTGGGGTAGAGAGAGTCCAATTTTTTAATCCAGACCCTCTCCGCCCTGAGCCTCTCCGAGAGCGTCCAAAAGGGGTTCGACTCCAATCCTGAAACTCTGAGGGCATCTAGGCCATGTATTAAAAAGTGTCTAACTACATATCGTCTCTTTTCAATTTTATTACGAATGTTATACGAATGCTGATAGATTCTAAGTAACAATTGGTTCTTTGTCTGCCCCACATATTGTTTGTGGCATTTGGAACAAGATATGAGATAGACACAGTTTGAGACATGTGCTGACATGTTTCTCTGCACTTGGAAGAGTTGTTTGTTGGTTTTATTCTGGACCATTCTTTTGCCCACAAAGTGCTTATAAACCCCAGATTTACTCACTTTACAGGATGTTGTGATTTTACTAGAAACCAAGGTATCCAATAAGTTCTTGTTTCGTTTGTAAGCCGCTATCGGTCTATGTTTGGTCAGAAATTTAGTTGGTTCCATGAATTTGGTGAAATTTTCCTTGGTTGCTCTATTTAATTGAGTACTTTGTTGTGAATAGAAGGAAACTAATGGTATGATTTTGTTTCTAATCTGTGTTTCCTTGGTTGGATTAGTCACAAAGTTAGTGAAGGCCCTAAGCACACTCCTCAAATAGCTTCTCGAGTACCCTCGCTTCTTCAAAGCTTTAAAGAGGATTCCTACAGCAATCTTAAACTCAGATGTCTGTGAGCATATTCTATGAAAGCGAAGAAGCTGTGATTTAAGAATTCCTTTAAAAGTATGCTTAGGGTGGTAACTGGCTCTGTGTAATAATGAGTGAGTGTCTGTGGGCTTAAAATACACTTTGTAGTCCAACTGATTGGTCATTTCAAATTTGGGTCCTTTGTAGGTGATGACATCAAGAAAATTAACTGAATTTTCATCAATTTCGTATTTTATCCTGATGGATTTTTGATGACGGTTCAGATGATCAGCAAATTCAATAAACTCCTCCTTACCGTATGTCCAGATGCCCCAGATGTCATCCAAAAATCTAAAATACGAGAAGGGCTGGAGATGAAAAGAGGACACCGCCGTTTGTTCCCAATGGGCCATATAGATATTGGCGTAAGAAGGGGCGAACTTCTTGCCCATGGCCGTCCCCTTAGTTTGTAAATAAAATTTAGAGCCAAATTCAAAATCGTTTTTAGTCAAATTAATTTCTAGTAGTTTTAAAATAAAATCATCTGGTCTTTTCACGTCAGGATATTTGTTCATGCAATCTCTCACGGCAGCCATACCGACTCCGGTCTCTATATTGGTGTACAAACTGTCGATGTCCATGGTGAAGAGAAATGAATTAGATGGGAGAATAAGATTTTTTGTTTTAGAGATAAAATCATAGGTGTCTTTTAGGTAACTACCATGACGTTGCGAAATGGGACTAAGGAAATACTCAATATATTCTGCTGTAAAATAAGTCTCACTGTCGCAATCCGACACGATAGGCCTCCCAGGAGGTATTTTATGTGGTGTACTCCACTTTTCTGGTTCTTTGTGTATTTTTGGTAACAAATAAAATCTTCTTGGTCTCGGTGTACCAGAACCAGATAAGTAATCTCTCTGTTTCCCACTAATTATCTTTTTCTCATACATCTCATTTAAAATTTCTCGTACTTCCAGTATGGTTTTTGGATAAATTGGTTCTGTGAGAGAGCAATAGTGCTCTGTCACAGAAAGTTGCCTTTTTCCTTCCCAAAGATAATCTGTTTTACTCATGATGACGACTGCATTACCCTTGTCAGCTGGTTTGATAACGATGTCACAATTGTTTTTAAGTTCATGAATTGCTTTTCTCTCACTTTTACTCAAATTCTGTCTTTCTAGAAGGCCCCAATTCAGGTGTTGATACGCATACCGATCTGCTCTAATTAGAGAAACCACCTGGGGTGGCAAACTAGACAAGGCAGGTGTCCAATCAGAATTATGAGTAAAAGGAGTTCTTTTTTTCTCACTTTTTTTGCCTTCAAAAAAGGCGTCTAATTTAATACGCCTATGATAGGCCTGTAGGCTCTGCAATAATTCTAATTTTTGTGTTTTGACGTTATCGGGGACCATAACAAAGGAAAGGCCTTTCTTCAAGATCGCCCGCTGTCCAGTTGTCAAGACGAGCGGGGACAAATTTACGATAAGTTTTTCTTGACTACCTATTGGGTTGACGGCGTCGGCAAGTTTAGCGACCGAACCCAATGTTCTAACATGTATCTGCCCGTTGCAGCTGTCCAGTGCAAGTTATCGCTTTCGACCTGAAACTGGGCAACGGGCAACAATTGGAGAAAGTTGAGACTGTCCTTGATGTACTTGTTTATGTCCTCAAGGTATCTTTGTTCATCAATCGGAAGCAAGTCACAATAATTGATCATCGGAACTACGATCTCGGTATGCGGTAATCGGGTTCTGGCTACTCTGTAAGCCCTCTGTATCTCTTTGTTCGTTGAAGTAAAACATCTCTGAGATCGGTTATTTAATCCAAACGACAACAACAACACTTCCGGTTCCATCGCGATTGTGGCTTTTTCTATGAGATTGCCCGCGTGTTGGAACTTCGCGCCCGGGAAGCTGTCTATTTGAAGATCAGAGATGTTGAAGGCCGGGATCCTGGAAACGTTAGAATCCCCGATTATCACATACCTTTTCTTTAGGTTCAAGCTCCAGTCAATTTGTTTACGGTCTGTGTTTATGTGACGGTATGGTCTGCCGACCGATTTTGGTGTCGGTGGAGCTATTATTGTGATTTGCTTCTGAGGTGTTTGTTCTATCTGCAGTGATTGGGTTGTGCGTTCCTCTTCTATGGGTCGCATAACAATCTTCTGTCCCTCTTCCTTTTCCACCACCTTTGTGGGTGTGATACGTGCTAAAGAGCTAACAGAATACTCAGAAATTTGATAGTCCAGAGAATCATCAGAAGAAAAAAGAGGAAGGCTCTGAATTCTAGAAGAAGAAGAAGAAGAAGAAGAAGGGAGTGACTTTTTAGTCTCTTCAACCTTAGATGTGCTGGGAACAACGTTAGACGTGCTCGGACCAGCCTCAGTATGTGTACGTTTTGGTTCTTCTGACACGACAATTTTTTCGTCTCTTTTCAAAATTCCTTCCTGAACCAAAATGTCAGTAATCTCCTTATAACGTTTCAGCTGTTCCTCATTAAAATCCTCCGTAAATGTCCTTTTCGTAACCTCTTGTGTATCAGTAACCTCAGTGGCCATGTCTGTGGCCAGATCTTGAGGTTCCTGATCCACATCAATCTCCTCTGCAAGAATTCTGCGTCTTGCACGTTGCAGTGGAGATCTTTTGAGGTAAGGCTGGGGTGGGCTGTATGCCCGGTTTGGGCACTGGAGGGGGAAACTCCTGATCAAACGACCAGTCAGACCTATTAGGTGGGGGACTGGATGGAGTTCTTACATCCTCCCACCTTCTAGGTGATGTCTGTACCTCTACATGTATGTGAGAAGTATCTTTTTTGGGTCTGACAACCAAAGGTGCGTGTGTGTGCATGTCTGGTTCGACCAAGAGAGCTTTGGGAGGTTCTATTTTGGTAGCTTGTCTCTGATCTTTCTCCTGTTGTTTTCTATCGTACTCGTTACAAGTCTCTGCCGTGAATAGAGCCTCGGCTCTCTCAAAAACTTCAGAGTTAATTCTCCTCCCAAAGTTCTTTGTGGCCCAATTGGTGGCCGTCTGAAAGGCTTGGAACCAATGGGCTTGGTCTGTACGCTCTTTTAGTTCCACCAGCGTACTATCAATCAGTTTCTCGTAGTGTTCCTCCAAAATGACCTGAGCATTTGTTGACCATTTTTGTGCATTGTCCTCTAACAACTTTTTCACCGTGTCGTTAGGCATTGCTGGTTTAATGGAATTGGTCAACAATTTAGTCAGTCTTTTGAAGGTCACTGGACTGTTGTTAGTTACTTTGGTTGTGACCTTCTCTAGGTGATGGACCAGCCTTATCAAATCGTACATAAGTTTCATGGCCGTCCTCAACCTGGGTGAAGCTGGAGTGTAATTCGATTTAATGTTAGTTTGTTCTTGAAAATATCTCTGAGGTCCCCCCCTATCTTTCTGTCTTTTCTTGGGGAACGGACGGTAAACTCTATCCCTTTGTCTTTCCACTCTCTCGGGTGGTTGTTCGGTTCTGATGTCTCTGCCAGCTTGGTAAGCATCCGAGATTGTGTTATGTCCCCTGTTGGAAGAGGAGTGGGAGGATTCGATATGTGTGTCTCTTTGACTATATGTATGGGGACGGGCAGATTGTAAATTGCGTCTCTCATCTTCTTCTTCTTGAACATACGAGTGACATTCGATTTCATCCTCCCCATAGAATTCTCCTCCTCTCTCTTCCATCATGAATCGACTGCGCACCCTCTTCTTGTTTTTTCTCCTGGGTTTTCTTTTTGGAAAATCATCTTCAAAATGGTCATAAGAGAGTGGTGCGTGTGAATTTTGTCTGGGCAAAGATCTGATTTTTCTATCGTCTAAAGCCTCTCTGTATGTTTGTTGTCTTTTGTATTTAGAATTTACAAACTCTCGGTTGTCAGGAAAATAATCGATCTGTTTGTTTGGAAAATATCTGTTTTCCCTTATTTCCCCCCTTGAGTTTGTCCTACGAGTTTCTCTGCCTCGTGGAATTGTGTCATTTTCATAAGACCATTTGTTTTTCTGAGTGGTGTAATTATTTGGATCATAATAACGATAATCAATTTGATAATCGTCATTATTCCAGCGGTCATGTCGGTGAGCCCGTACACGGGCTGTTTGTTTATGATTAGCGTCGTACGAGAGACGTGGACGGTTATTCTCGTCGCGGAAAAAGGATTCCCCTCTCTCCCTCCATCCCTCCCGACGTGGGCTAGTAGCACGTAGACGTGCTGTTGGGTTTCTTGAGGTGTAACGCGGTTCTTCGTCAGATGGAAAAGACGCGAATCTCACGCGCAGCCTCGGTGTTTGTCTGTATCTCTCTCCTACTCTCGCCATTACAGTGTTTCTTTGTTACAAAGTGAATGGATTCTTCGAAATAACGACGTTAATTGCAAATCGCGACGTTTCGAAGTATACAACTTCTTCTTCAGGCTATTGCTGTAACGTCGTCAGGCTAGAATGTATCAGATGTAAGCTAGAGTAACTGCTATCTCGAGTGCAAGTGAGCAAATGACTGTCTGTGTCCGCCTCTCTGTTACGCTGTCACAGAGGGCGGCGGCTTCTGACGTCATCCTCATTCAGAGCACATATACAGTCAATTTAATGAAGAAAACTCGCAAATAAAACATGAAAATGATCAGCTTTGGGTCAAACAATCCTCCCATTGTTTCTCAAAGACTTTTATCTGTCCCCCCATCCTTTCCTAACCCTGTAGGATTTTGTTTATCGTGTTTTTGACGCCAAAGTAATGTTTGTTTGTAAATAACTCGCGAGCTCCTTCATCAAAACACTCCAGACTTCCAAATATTGTAAGATAACAAATATAAGAATTTTTTGAAGTGCATTTGGCGTCGAACCAACAAAGTTTCCCTTTTGGAAAACACTAAAAAGTGTCCTAGAATTTCTTGCTGCGTCACAGCATATGCAAATCAATCAATCCTTGTCTGTCCATTATAAATAAATATAAATAGTTGAAAATCCATCGTGAAATCATGATCTTATAACAAATATGCCTTAAAACAGACAAAAAGTGAATGAATATTTAAGTTTAAGGCATATTTAAGAGTATTTCAATTCACTGATGTTTCAATGTGGTGTTATTCAATGTCTTCTGTGTATTAAATTATAATAGTCAGTATGAATGTGGAGTTAAATACTGTAGAAGATTGCTGATGTTAAGAAATCCTTCTCAAAGTGGTTCTGAAGTGCCAAGACGTGGCTCTGGCTTGAGTTAGGTATCTAAGAATCCAGAAATCAGAACAGGTCTGATCTCGGTTAGGCACTGGCACACATTTCAAAGGCCCGCTTCCGTCCCAACTCCAAAAAAGAACCCCCTCCAACAGCACCTCCACATGTTTTATTTGTTCCCATTGTTCTAAATGTTGTCTCATAGAGTCTGTGTCCTGTATCTCCTCCAAACAGGTGTATATTTATTGGTCTGATGTTGTTTTAATATTGTGTATATGTATATTTATGTATTTAAAACCATCATGATAAAAAATCAGTAATATATTTATTAGTGCAATTTAAGCAATCATGATTAAGTAATATATTCTATTAACTCTCACAAGTCCCCACATGTCCATCAAGTGGTAAAACGTTATATTGTGCATCTCTATCTACCCCATGACCTTTTGACCCCTGTATTATATTTTAAAGACTGAAATTGTTGTTACTAAACAGAATACTTTTTCTTGAGTTAATTAAATGTACAAAATCAATGTAATTAGCAAAACAGGGCCACAACACCAAGGGTTCACCGTGTCAGGGCTGGGACGCCGAGGGCCCACCACCCAAGGGCTGCAAAATCAAGGTGCACGCCAACCAGGTGCACCCCAATCAGGTGTTCTCCTGCCAGGGGTATTCGCCCAAGGTCTACCATCTCTAGGTGTAAGGTTTGAGGTGGGTGAATTCATTAGGTCTACCATCTCTAGGTGTAAGGTTTGAGGTGGGTGAATTCATTAGGTCTACCAACTCTAGGTGTCAGGTTTGAGGTGGGTGAATTCATTAGGTCTACCAACTCTAGGTGTCAGGTTTGGGGTGGGTGAATCCATTAGGTCCACTAAATCTAGGTGTAAGATTTGGGATGATAAGTTTCGTCAATTCCAGTGGCTTTAGGTGTTAGGTGTATGGGGGTGTACACCATAAAATAGGGTGTCTTTAGGTGTCAGGTGTGATGGGTTACATGCATAAAATTTTGGGACTTAAGGTTTAGGAGGAGAATGGGTACACGATTAATAATCAGGGTGTTACTTGGGGCCTGCTGGGTCATGCCAGCAGACACACCTGAACTCCATAAGAATTCTTATCATTATTGTGTGATTTTAAAGATAAGAGACACAGACCCTAAGGTCTCCAACACACTGACCAAAAGAAAAAAAAGGAAAAACCAGACTTAGAAGAAAAATAACCATAAAAATGATTAAAATAGAAAGATGGACAGTAAGGTTACGCTTCGTTGAGGCCTCTGGGGTAGAGAGAGTCCAATTTTTTAATCCAGACCCTCTCCGCCCTGAGCCTCTCCGAGAGCGTCCAAAAGGGGTTCGACTCCAATCCTGAAACTCTGAGGGCATCTAGGCCATGTATTAAAAAGTGTCTAACTACATATCGTCTCTTTTCAATTTTATTACGAATGTTATACGAATGCTGATAGATTCTAAGTAACAATTGGTTCTTTGTCTGCCCCACATATTGTTTGTGGCATTTGGAACAAGATATGAGATAGACACAGTTTGAGACATGTGCTGACATGTTTCTCTGCACTTGGAAGAGTTGTTTGTTGGTTTTATTCTGGACCATTCTTTTGCCCACAAAGTGCTTATAAACCCCAGATTTACTCACTTTACAGGATGTTGTGATTTTACTAGAAACCAAGGTATCCAATAAGTTCTTGTTTCGTTTGTAAGCCGCTATCGGTCTATGTTTGGTCAGAAATTTAGTTGGTTCCATGAATTTGGTGAAATTTTCCTTGGTTGCTCTATTTAATTGAGTACTTTGTTGTGAATAGAAGGAAACTAATGGTATGATTTTGTTTCTAATCTGTGTTTCCTTGGTTGGATTAGTCACAAAGTTAGTGAAGGCCCTAAGCACACTCCTCAAATAGCTTCTCGAGTACCCTCGCTTCTTCAAAGCTTTAAAGAGGATTCCTACAGCAATCTTAAACTCAGATGTCTGTGAGCATATTCTATGAAAGCGAAGAAGCTGTGATTTAAGAATTCCTTTAAAAGTATGCTTAGGGTGGTAACTGGCTCTGTGTAATAATGAGTGAGTGTCTGTGGGCTTAAAATACACTTTGTAGTCCAACTGATTGGTCATTTCAAATTTGGGTCCTTTGTAGGTGATGACATCAAGAAAATTAACTGAATTTTCATCAATTTCGTATTTTATCCTGATGGATTTTTGATGACGGTTCAGATGATCAGCAAATTCAATAAACTCCTCCTTACCGTATGTCCAGATGCCCCAGATGTCATCCAAAAATCTAAAATACGAGAAGGGCTGGAGATGAAAAGAGGACACCGCCGTTTGTTCCCAATGGGCCATATAGATATTGGCGTAAGAAGGGGCGAACTTCTTGCCCATGGCCGTCCCCTTAGTTTGTAAATAAAATTTAGAGCCAAATTCAAAATCGTTTTTAGTCAAATTAATTTCTAGTAGTTTTAAAATAAAATCATCTGGTCTTTTCACGTCAGGATATTTGTTCATGCAATCTCTCACGGCAGCCATACCGACTCCGGTCTCTATATTGGTGTACAAACTGTCGATGTCCATGGTGAAGAGAAATGAATTAGATGGGAGAATAAGATTTTTTGTTTTAGAGATAAAATCATAGGTGTCTTTTAGGTAACTACCATGACGTTGCGAAATGGGACTAAGGAAATACTCAATATATTCTGCTGTAAAATAAGTCTCACTGTCGCAATCCGACACGATAGGCCTCCCAGGAGGTATTTTATGTGGTGTACTCCACTTTTCTGGTTCTTTGTGTATTTTTGGTAACAAATAAAATCTTCTTGGTCTCGGTGTACCAGAACCAGATAAGTAATCTCTCTGTTTCCCACTAATTATCTTTTTCTCATACATCTCATTTAAAATTTCTCGTACTTCCAGTATGGTTTTTGGATAAATTGGTTCTGTGAGAGAGCAATAGTGCTCTGTCACAGAAAGTTGCCTTTTTCCTTCCCAAAGATAATCTGTTTTACTCATGATGACGACTGCATTACCCTTGTCAGCTGGTTTGATAACGATGTCACAATTGTTTTTAAGTTCATGAATTGCTTTTCTCTCACTTTTACTCAAATTCTGTCTTTCTAGAAGGCCCCAATTCAGGTGTTGATACGCATACCGATCTGCTCTAATTAGAGAAACCACCTGGGGTGGCAAACTAGACAAGGCAGGTGTCCAATCAGAATTATGAGTAAAAGGAGTTCTTTTTTTCTCACTTTTTTTGCCTTCAAAAAAGGCGTCTAATTTAATACGCCTATGATAGGCCTGTAGGCTCTGCAATAATTCTAATTTTTGTGTTTTGACGTTATCGGGGACCATAACAAAGGAAAGGCCTTTCTTCAAGATCGCCCGCTGTCCAGTTGTCAAGACGAGCGGGGACAAATTTACGATAAGTTTTTCTTGACTACCTATTGGGTTGACGGCGTCGGCAAGTTTAGCGACCGAACCCAATGTTCTAACATGTATCTGCCCGTTGCAGCTGTCCAGTGCAAGTTATCGCTTTCGACCTGAAACTGGGCAACGGGCAACAATTGGAGAAAGTTGAGACTGTCCTTGATGTACTTGTTTATGTCCTCAAGGTATCTTTGTTCATCAATCGGAAGCAAGTCACAATAATTGATCATCGGAACTACGATCTCGGTATGCGGTAATCGGGTTCTGGCTACTCTGTAAGCCCTCTGTATCTCTTTGTTCGTTGAAGTAAAACATCTCTGAGATCGGTTATTTAATCCAAACGACAACAACAACACTTCCGGTTCCATCGCGATTGTGGCTTTTTCTATGAGATTGCCCGCGTGTTGGAACTTCGCGCCCGGGAAGCTGTCTATTTGAAGATCAGAGATGTTGAAGGCCGGGATCCTGGAAACGTTAGAATCCCCGATTATCACATACCTTTTCTTTAGGTTCAAGCTCCAGTCAATTTGTTTACGGTCTGTGTTTATGTGACGGTATGGTCTGCCGACCGATTTTGGTGTCGGTGGAGCTATTATTGTGATTTGCTTCTGAGGTGTTTGTTCTATCTGCAGTGATTGGGTTGTGCGTTCCTCTTCTATGGGTCGCATAACAATCTTCTGTCCCTCTTCCTTTTCCACCACCTTTGTGGGTGTGATACGTGCTAAAGAGCTAACAGAATACTCAGAAATTTGATAGTCCAGAGAATCATCAGAAGAAAAAAGAGGAAGGCTCTGAATTCTAGAAGAAGAAGAAGAAGAAGAAGAAGGGAGTGACTTTTTAGTCTCTTCAACCTTAGATGTGCTGGGAACAACGTTAGACGTGCTCGGACCAGCCTCAGTATGTGTACGTTTTGGTTCTTCTGACACGACAATTTTTTCGTCTCTTTTCAAAATTCCTTCCTGAACCAAAATGTCAGTAATCTCCTTATAACGTTTCAGCTGTTCCTCATTAAAATCCTCCGTAAATGTCCTTTTCGTAACCTCTTGTGTATCAGTAACCTCAGTGGCCATGTCTGTGGCCAGATCTTGAGGTTCCTGATCCACATCAATCTCCTCTGCAAGAATTCTGCGTCTTGCACGTTGCAGTGGAGATCTTTTGAGGTAAGGCTGGGGTGGGCTGTATGCCCGGTTTGGGCACTGGAGGGGGAAACTCCTGATCAAACGACCAGTCAGACCTATTAGGTGGGGGACTGGATGGAGTTCTTACATCCTCCCACCTTCTAGGTGATGTCTGTACCTCTACATGTATGTGAGAAGTATCTTTTTTGGGTCTGACAACCAAAGGTGCGTGTGTGTGCATGTCTGGTTCGACCAAGAGAGCTTTGGGAGGTTCTATTTTGGTAGCTTGTCTCTGATCTTTCTCCTGTTGTTTTCTATCGTACTCGTTACAAGTCTCTGCCGTGAATAGAGCCTCGGCTCTCTCAAAAACTTCAGAGTTAATTCTCCTCCCAAAGTTCTTTGTGGCCCAATTGGTGGCCGTCTGAAAGGCTTGGAACCAATGGGCTTGGTCTGTACGCTCTTTTAGTTCCACCAGCGTACTATCAATCAGTTTCTCGTAGTGTTCCTCCAAAATGACCTGAGCATTTGTTGACCATTTTTGTGCATTGTCCTCTAACAACTTTTTCACCGTGTCGTTAGGCATTGCTGGTTTAATGGAATTGGTCAACAATTTAGTCAGTCTTTTGAAGGTCACTGGACTGTTGTTAGTTACTTTGGTTGTGACCTTCTCTAGGTGATGGACCAGCCTTATCAAATCGTACATAAGTTTCATGGCCGTCCTCAACCTGGGTGAAGCTGGAGTGTAATTCGATTTAATGTTAGTTTGTTCTTGAAAATATCTCTGAGGTCCCCCCCTATCTTTCTGTCTTTTCTTGGGGAACGGACGGTAAACTCTATCCCTTTGTCTTTCCACTCTCTCGGGTGGTTGTTCGGTTCTGATGTCTCTGCCAGCTTGGTAAGCATCCGAGATTGTGTTATGTCCCCTGTTGGAAGAGGAGTGGGAGGATTCGATATGTGTGTCTCTTTGACTATATGTATGGGGACGGGCAGATTGTAAATTGCGTCTCTCATCTTCTTCTTCTTGAACATACGAGTGACATTCGATTTCATCCTCCCCATAGAATTCTCCTCCTCTCTCTTCCATCATGAATCGACTGCGCACCCTCTTCTTGTTTTTTCTCCTGGGTTTTCTTTTTGGAAAATCATCTTCAAAATGGTCATAAGAGAGTGGTGCGTGTGAATTTTGTCTGGGCAAAGATCTGATTTTTCTATCGTCTAAAGCCTCTCTGTATGTTTGTTGTCTTTTGTATTTAGAATTTACAAACTCTCGGTTGTCAGGAAAATAATCGATCTGTTTGTTTGGAAAATATCTGTTTTCCCTTATTTCCCCCCTTGAGTTTGTCCTACGAGTTTCTCTGCCTCGTGGAATTGTGTCATTTTCATAAGACCATTTGTTTTTCTGAGTGGTGTAATTATTTGGATCATAATAACGATAATCAATTTGATAATCGTCATTATTCCAGCGGTCATGTCGGTGAGCCCGTACACGGGCTGTTTGTTTATGATTAGCGTCGTACGAGAGACGTGGACGGTTATTCTCGTCGCGGAAAAAGGATTCCCCTCTCTCCCTCCATCCCTCCCGACGTGGGCTAGTAGCACGTAGACGTGCTGTTGGGTTTCTTGAGGTGTAACGCGGTTCTTCGTCAGATGGAAAAGACGCGAATCTCACGCGCAGCCTCGGTGTTTGTCTGTATCTCTCTCCTACTCTCGCCATTACAGTGTTTCTTTGTTACAAAGTGAATGGATTCTTCGAAATAACGACGTTAATTGCAAATCGCGACGTTTCGAAGTATACAACTTCTTCTTCAGGCTATTGCTGTAACGTCGTCAGGCTAGAATGTATCAGATGTAAGCTAGAGTAACTGCTATCTCGAGTGCAAGTGAGCAAATGACTGTCTGTGTCCGCCTCTCTGTTACGCTGTCACAGAGGGCGGCGGCTTCTGACGTCATCCTCATTCAGAGCACATATACAGTCAATTTAATGAAGAAAACTCGCAAATAAAACATGAAAATGATCAGCTTTGGGTCAAACAATCCTCCCATTGTTTCTCAAAGACTTTTATCTGTCCCCCCATCCTTTCCTAACCCTGTAGGATTTTGTTTATCGTGTTTTTGACGCCAAAGTAATGTTTGTTTGTAAATAACTCGCGAGCTCCTTCATCAAAACACTCCAGACTTCCAAATATTGTAAGATAACAAATATAAGAATTTTTTGAAGTGCATTTGGCGTCGAACCAACAAAGTTTCCCTTTTGGAAAACACTAAAAAGTGTCCTAGAATTTCTTGCTGCGTCACAGCATATGCAAATCAATCAATCCTTGTCTGTCCATTATAAATAAATATAAATAGTTGAAAATCCATCGTGAAATCATGATCTTATAACAAATATGCCTTAAAACAGACAAAAAGTGAATGAATATTTAAGTTTAAGGCATATTTAAGAGTATTTCAATTCACTGATGTTTCAATGTGGTGTTATTCAATGTCTTCTGTGTATTAAATTATAATAGTCAGTATGAATGTGGAGTTAAATACTGTAGAAGATTGCTGATGTTAAGAAATCCTTCTCAAAGTGGTTCTGAAGTGCCAAGACGTGGCTCTGGCTTGAGTTAGGTATCTAAGAATCCAGAAATCAGAACAGGTCTGATCTCGGTTAGGCACTGGCACACATTTCAAAGGCCCGCTTCCGTCCCAACTCCAAAAAAGAACCCCCTCCAACAGCACCTCCACATGTTTTATTTGTTCCCATTGTTCTAAATGTTGTCTCATAGAGTCTGTGTCCTGTATCTCCTCCAAACAGGTGTATATTTATTGGTCTGATGTTGTTTTAATATTGTGTATATGTATATTTATGTATTTAAAACCATCATGATAAAAAATCAGTAATATATTTATTAGTGCAATTTAAGCAATCATGATTAAGTAATATATTCTATTAACTCTCACAAGTCCCCACATGTCCATCAAGTGGTAAAACGTTATATTGTGCATCTCTATCTACCCCATGACCTTTTGACCCCTGTATTATATTTTAAAGACTGAAATTGTTGTTACTAAACAGAATACTTTTTCTTGAGTTAATTAAATGTACAAAATCAATGTAATTAGCAAAACAGGGCCACAACACCAAGGGTTCACCGTGTCAGGGCTGGGACGCCGAGGGCCCACCACCCAAGGGCTGCAAAATCAAGGTGCACGCCAACCAGGTGCACCCCAATCAGGTGTTCTCCTGCCAGGGGTATTCGCCCAAGGTCTACCATCTCTAGGTGTAAGGTTTGAGGTGGGTGAATTCATTAGGTCTACCATCTCTAGGTGTAAGGTTTGAGGTGGGTGAATTCATTAGGTCTACCATCTCTAGGTGTAAGGTTTGAGGTGGGTGAATTCATTAGGTCTACCAACTCTAGGTGTCAGGTTTGAGGTGGGTGAATTCATTAGGTCTACCAACTCTAGGTGTCAGGTTTGGGGTGGGTGAATCCATTAGGTCCACTAAATCTAGGTGTAAGATTTGGGATGATAAGTTTGTCAATTCCAGTGGCTTTAGGTGTTAGGTTAGGGTTAGGGTTAGGGTTAGGTTAGGAATTAAAAATCTCCAAAGGTCAGACTAGTCTGACCTTGGTTGTGCACTGGCCTACATTTCCGCTGCCCGCTTCAGTGCCTGCTTGAATTCGGCCCCTCATCTCAGCGCCCACCAAACCTCATCCTCCTTTGTCTGTGTCTTTTGGATGTTTCCTCTTTTATTTTTAATTTTTTGTCTGTGTATTTTGGATGTTTCCTCTTTTATTTTTAAATTAACGGATTAATTAATTAGGGGTATTTTAGTCTAGGGGTTAAAGCGTTTTAGGTGTAAAGTATAAGAGGGGAATTTTCCTCAGGGTTAGTGACCTTAGGTTTAGGGCCATGTTTGGGGTCAAGGTTAGATAATTGTACCCATTAGGGTAAAAACCGTCAGGTGTCTAGAATTCACATGGTCACTCAGGGCTAAGTTTTAGGCGTCAGAGGGGAATTTTACTCAGGGTTAGTGACCTTAGGTTTAGGCCCATGTGTAGGTCGAGTTTTTAGATTAACAAATTAATTAATTAGGGGTATTTTAGTCTAGGGGTAAAAGCTTTTTAGGTGTCAGGTATAAAAGGGGAATTTTCCTCAGGGTTAGTGACCTTAGGTTTAGGGCCATGTTTGGGGTCAAGGTTAGATAATTGTACCCATTAGGGTAAAAACCGTCAGGGGTCTAGAATTCACATGGTCACTCAGGGCTAAGTTTTAGGCGTCAGTCAGATGTTACTTCTGAAAAATAAAGAGTCACAGTTTTTGGTTAATTTTATTGATCATGTGGATATTAGAAAAAGAAAATTAAATATAAGGTTCTATCAACAGAAAAAGATGAATAACAAATAAGAAACGAATGGATAGAAGAGATCATATCATCACGCCTCATTCAGTCCTCTTGGGTAGAGACTGTCAAGTCGTCTGATCCAGGTTCTTTCCGTCCTGAGCCTCTCGCCGAGGGACCAAAGAGGATTGGATTCAAGGGCAGTGACCCTCATGGCTTCCAAGCCATGTATCATGAAGTGTCTCACTACATACCGTCTTTTCTCAATTTTATTTTTAATGTTATATGTGTGCTGGTAAATCCTTTGTAGCAACTGGTTCTTTGTCTGTCCTACATATTGTTTATCACATTTCCTACAGAAAATCAGATAAATGCAGTTAGACACTTGGGGAGGCATGTTTTGTTGAGTGGAGTAAATCTGTTTGTTAGTCTTATTTTGAACCCATCTTCTGTGTGTTAAATGTTTGTGTGTTTTACCTCTGGATTTGGGTTGTGTTGATTTTATTTTACTACAAACTAATGTGTCTAATAGATTAGTGTTTCTTTTATACGCAGCGATCGGCCTATGTTTTCGTAATGTATACGTGGGTTCAATAAATTTTGTAAAGTTTCCCTTGGTGGCTTTATTTAATTGAATACTGTGTTGTGAAAAAAATGATACCAAGGGAACAATTTTGTTTCTTTCTTGTGTAATTTTAACCGGATTCGTGACCGATTGATTGAATGACCTGATGGCCTTTCTGAGGTATCTTCTGGAGTATTTTCTTCTTTTCTTCAAGGCCTTAAAAAGAATCTTTACTGCTTTCCTGAATTCTGTTTCTTGTGAGCATATACGATAGAATCTGAGAAGTTGTGACTTCAGTATGCCACGAAAAGTATGGCTTGGATGAAAACTATCCCTATGCAGTAAGCAGTGCGTATCCGTAGGCTTGAAGAAAACCTTGTAGTCGAGGTATCCCGTCTCAGAAAAGTTTGGTCCTTTGTACGTCACAACATCTAAGAAATTTACTTCTGATGAGCTAGTTTCAAATTTAATCTTTATCGACTCCTGCTGACGATTAAGATGATGTGTAAATTTTCTAAACTCATCCATGCCATGGGTCCAAATGCCCCAGATGTCATCCAAAAATCTGAAATATGCAAACGGTTTTACGTGAAAAGATGCTAAGGCCCTCCGTTCCCAAGAGGCCATGAATATATTGGCGTACGACGGAGCGAACTTTTTGCCCATCGCCGTGCCTTTTATCTGTAAATGAAATTTTGAGTCAAATTCGAAGTCATTTTTTGTAAGATTTATTTCCAATAGTTTTAAGATATAATTGTCCGGCCTCTTGGGATCCGGGAACCTTAGCATACAATCCTTCACGGCCTTCATGCCCTCTGTTGTCTCGATGTTTGTATACAAACTGTCGATATCTATGGTAAACAAGAGTGAATCAGTGGGGACCAAAAGATTTTTTGTTTTTTGAATAAAATCATAAGTATCTTTGAGATAACTTTCGTGCTTTTGCGAAATTGGGCCTAGAAAATATTCTACGAATTCTGCCGTGTAGTAAGACTCGCTGTCACAGTCAGAAACAATGGGCCTTCCTGGAGGTATCTGAAAAGCCTTACTCCAACTCCCAGGATCCTTGTGGATCTTTGGTAAAAGATAGAACCGCCTGGGCCTAGGCGTTCCCGATCCAAGTAGATAATTCTTTTGTTCGCCACTGATTACTCCCTTGTCACACATCTCTTCTAAGATGGTTCTTATTTCCAATGAAGTCTGAGGGTACATAGGTGCCGTGAGGGGCTTGTAATGATCTTTAACTTCTAGCTGTCTCCTCCCCTCCCACAGATAGTCTTCCTTATCCATGAGAACCACAGCATTTCCCTTATCGGCCGGTTTGATCACCAATCTATTATTCTTCTGTAATTCTTTAATTGCTTGTTTTTCGCGTGTTGTAAGATTCTGTTTTTCTATCAGGCCCCAATTTAGGTGGTTAAATGCATACATGTCTGCTCTGATAAGGGATCTAACATGTGGGGGTAAGCTAGAGAGAGTCGGTGTCCACTCTGACCCGTGAGTGAATGGCAGTTTCTTTTTATTACTTTTTTTATTTTCAAAAAAACTTTCTAATTTCAACCTTCTGTGATATTTTTGTAAACCTTGTAATAATTCTAATTTTTGTGTCCTCACGTTTTGTGGTGTAGGGACGAACGAGAGTCCTCTGAGAAGTACTGCCCTCTGCTCAATTGACAGAGTGGACGACGATAGATTAACTATTAATTTATCTTGACTATTTATAGGGTTCACGGTTCTCAAAAGTTTAAAGACCGTGCCCAGTGCTCCAACATATGACGAGCTGTTGATGATGTCCAATGTATTAAGTCACTCTCAACCCTGAATTGACCAGAGGGCAGTGAATCCAGGAAATTGAGGTTTGTTCTGATGTACTCATTAATATCCAGTAGAAGATCCTGTTCTTCTCTGGGAAGTTGATCACTAAAATTGACCACTGGTACCACTACTTCAGTGTGTGGTAACCGGGTTCTGGCCAATCTATAAGCCCTGTGGATCTCCTTGCTGGTCGTTGAGAAACATCTTTGGGAACGGTTGTTCAGGCCAAACGACATCACCAAGATCTCCGGTTCCAAGGCAATAGTAGCTCTTTCCACTAAATTGCCAGCGTGTTGGAATTTAGCTCCCGGAAAGCTATCTATTTGTAAATCTGGGATATTAAATGCTGGAATTCTGGACACGTTGGAGTCTCCAATAATGATAAACTTTTTCTTTAGATTGAGACTCCAATCCATTTGTTTTCTGTCCGTATTGATGTGTCGATATGGCCGACCTACCGACCTCGGTGTTGTAGGAGTGGTCGGAGCAACCGTTTCCCCCTGTTGAGCTTCTTTCTGACGTGATTCTGTCACACTTTCCACACTTTCGGATTGTGTGACTTCCTTCTGTCCCTCTGTTTCATTTTCTCGAATCATCTCTTCTAAGAGTTCTAACTGCCTGGCTGCATCTCCTGAGTATGGTTGAATCTCTCCCGAGTCCTCAGAAAAGGTCACAGGAGAACCAGGTAGTCTAATGAGGGAGGGGAGAGGAGGTTGTGCCCCTGCAATCCCCATTAAGGTTGTTGCACCTTTCTTTATGTTATGTTCAATGCGTGTTGTTGTCACGTCTTCCCTTTCTTGTACCCGTAGTAATTCACGAGAGGGTGAAAGAGGGTTTTGTGTTTTCTGTTGTGTTTCGACCATGTTTGTAGTCTGTTTTTCAACCGTGTCTGTTTGTTCCTCTGTGTTAACTAGCAAGTCAGTAAAAATCCTCCTAGGTTTTCTTTGTGGGAGAGGTGGAACTGATCTGACTGGTGTTGGTTCCAGAACCGGTCTGGGTTCAAGAGGGGGGAACTCCGTATCAAAGGACCAATCCCCTCGAATCGGAGGGGTATTAGTCGTGCCGTTCGGAGTCTCTCGTCCCCTTGGAGATGTTTGTACGTAAATATGTGTTGTGCCTGGTTTGGGCCTCACTGTTTGTGTTTCACGTGGAGCTTCATCCACGGCAGTAGCACGTGACTCCTTTTCCCGTTCCCTTCGATCATATTCATCACATGATTCTGCCGTGAAGAGTGCTTCAACACGTGTGAAAATGTCTGGGTCTACCCGTCTCCCAAAGTTCTTGTTGGTCCAGGTCTTCGCAATTTCGAAGGCCCGGAACCAATCCTCTGGGTCTGTTTGTCGTCTGAGTTCTGTTAATGTTTTTTCCACCGACGTTTCATAGTGTTCTTCCAATATCGATTGCGCATTGTGTGCCCAATTCTTTGCATTGCCCTCCAGAAGTTTTTTGACTCTATCATCGGGCAGTGCCGGTTTGATGGAATTAATTAACAGGTCTGTTAATCGTTTAAAAGTCACGGGTGTATTATTTGTCACTTTAGTAGTTGTTTTGTTTAAGTGGTGTACAAATCTAATCAGTTTGTACATGACCTTTACTGTGGTTCTTAGTTTTGTTGTAGCTGGAATGTAATTTGATTTCTGATTAGTTTGATCAAAATATCTCCTAGGTCTGCCCTTTCCTCTCCCTTCTTTCTGAGGAAAGCGGCGTGTCTCCCTATCGCTTTGAAACCTGTTCGGTGGTTGTTCTATTCTGCTGTCTCTACTCACTCCGTTGACGCACGAGAAGCCACCCGCTCCGTCACCGGCCGAGCCATGAGAGGATTCAACGTATACATCTCTTTTGCTCCAGGCCCGTGGTTCGGATGGTTCCGTTTCATGAAGGGTGTCACTTTCTTGCACGAAAGTTTGGTATTCACGTGAATCATAATCTCGAGGATTATATTCACGTTCATTGTCATCATCATAATAATGCCAATTTTCATCACCCTCATTCCTCCTGCGTCTAACTAGAGCCTTTCTGTGGTTTCTACGAGCTGTTCTAGTCATTCGTTTTTGTGGTCTCACCTGATCAAAGTCACTGTACGATTGATCAGTGTTATATGTGTCTTGTGGGAAAGTTCTGACCAGCCTGTGGTCAGAAAACCGACCCCTATCGGTGAGAGCACATCTGTCTGTTTGTTGTCTTTGTCTGTATTGAGTATTTGTGAATTCCCTTCTTCGTGGGAAAAAGTTTTCATTTTTGTTTTGAGGATATCTGTTTTTTCTTTCTTTGTAGTCAGGAAAATATCTGTTTTCCCATTCTTGTTCCCTGAATCTTCCTAAACTAAACTCCATACCCTCTTGGTATGTGTTTCTGTTTGGCAGAGATCTAGATCTGTGATTAGGAAAATATGTATGAATATTATTCTTGTTATAATGATGATCATCTTGACCATCGCTATATACACTTTGTCCTTGTTTGGTGGCCCAAAAGCGGGCCTTTTGTTTATATTCTGTGTCCCGAAATCGGCGTGGATCTACTAAATCGTCTTCAAAAGACAAATCCTCCATATCCATCCACCGATTTCGTGGTTGTTTACCAGCACGGGGATGTGCTGTTTGTTTGTTTAAGAAATAACGTCGTTCTTCGTCAGGTGGTACGGACGTGAATCTGACGTTGTTTCTTTGCATCGTTCTCGGTCTGTATCTCTCAAAATGTCTCGTCATGACAGTTGTTATTATCTATCAATCTGGTGGAATTCCTGAAAACACGACGTTACTGTATCACGCGACGTTTCGAAGTAGATAACTTCTTCCTCAGGCCACAGAACGTCGTCTTCCTAGAATGTAACCGATCAAAGCTTTAACTACCTATCGCTGTGAGAGCTTGGAGAGAAATGAGTCTCTGTAGCCTCTCCCTCGTCGAACAGCAACCCGAGGGGGGCGTGGCCATGACGTCATAGCCTCCCAGTTCTCTCAGATCGCTATTTTATATCCAATATTATAAAATGTAACCTGTATTCCTGTATTTTAATATTTGTAATCCTGTAATCGTTCTGTTCCAAGATGAAATATATTGTTTGTTGCCATTTTTAACTTTTTAAAGGTGTTTTTAGTGAGTTTTAAAGTTAAAAATCGAATTAATTTATACACTCCTCATCAAATCCACTCCAAACCTCTACATATATGTAGGTGATGTTAACTAGTATTTTTTGTGATGATTTTCAAGACGGGGCATTGAGATTTTTCTTTTTGAAACTTGTAAAAATTGAAAATCTTAAAAACTATGTCAGATTTTCCACGTGCTACCCCAAAAAACCTTTCACTGTTCTTCCATACTGACGTTATAAAAAATAAAAATCTATTTTTGACTGTTAGTTTTCTTTGGGGTTGATGCTCGAGTGTAAAACACAGGATTATTATGGAAAATTAATGTATAAGTGTATAACATTGTGATTTGTTGTGATAATCATGCTCCTTCTATCCATTGTGTACCAAAGGTTTCTGTAATTGTGATAAAACCCAGAAATTATGTGTAAAAAAAGTGTAAAATAGACAGTAAACCAATATATGTTTTAAAGCCATTCTGTGTGCTTTTCTATAGCTCCATCTTGTGGCCTGATGGCCGAAGTGCCATGTGGGCAAACATGTAGTCTCAATTACTCTGTTTAATATATCCACTATAAATAAATAAATTACTACTATGTTTATAGTATTATTATATGTGAGGATAAGTGAGGTGGACACTGATTACAGGGCTTCCTTCTCCCAGGCACCAAAGTGCAGAGACGTGGCACGGGCTTGAGTTAGGAATTAAAAATCTCCAAAGGTCAGACTAGTCTGACCTTGGTTGTGCACTGGCCTACATTTCCGCTGCCCGCTTCAGTGCCTGCTTGAATTCGGCCCCTCATCTCAGCGCCCACCAAACCTCATCCTCCTTTGTCTGTGTCTTTTGGATGTTTCCTCTTTTATTTTTAATTTTTTGTCTGTGTATTTTGGATGTTTCCTCTTTTATTTTTAAATTAACGGATTAATTAATTAGGGGTATTTTAGTCTAGGGGTTAAAGCGTTTTAGGTGTAAAGTATAAGAGGGGAATTTTCCTCAGGGTTAGTGACCTTAGGTTTAGGGCCATGTTTGGGGTCAAGGTTAGATAATTGTACCCATTAGGGTAAAAACCGTCAGGTGTCTAGAATTCACATGGTCACTCAGGGCTAAGTTTTAGGCGTCAGAGGGGAATTTTACTCAGGGTTAGTGACCTTAGGTTTAGGCCCATGTGTAGGTCGAGTTTTTAGATTAACAAATTAATTAATTAGGGGTATTTTAGTCTAGGGGTAAAAGCTTTTTAGGTGTCAGGTATAAAAGGGGAATTTTCCTCAGGGTTAGTGACCTTAGGTTTAGGGCCATGTTTGGGGTCAAGGTTAGATAATTGTACCCATTAGGGTAAAAACCGTCAGGGGTCTAGAATTCACATGGTCACTCAGGGCTAAGTTTTAGGCGTCAGTCAGATGTTACTTCTGAAAAATAAAGAGTCACAGTTTTTGGTTAATTTTATTGATCATGTGGATATTAGAAAAAGAAAATTAAATATAAGGTTCTATCAACAGAAAAAGATGAATAACAAATAAGAAACGAATGGATAGAAGAGATCATATCATCACGCCTCATTCAGTCCTCTTGGGTAGAGACTGTCAAGTCGTCTGATCCAGGTTCTTTCCGTCCTGAGCCTCTCGCCGAGGGACCAAAGAGGATTGGATTCAAGGGCAGTGACCCTCATGGCTTCCAAGCCATGTATCATGAAGTGTCTCACTACATACCGTCTTTTCTCAATTTTATTTTTAATGTTATATGTGTGCTGGTAAATCCTTTGTAGCAACTGGTTCTTTGTCTGTCCTACATATTGTTTATCACATTTCCTACAGAAAATCAGATAAATGCAGTTAGACACTTGGGGAGGCATGTTTTGTTGAGTGGAGTAAATCTGTTTGTTAGTCTTATTTTGAACCCATCTTCTGTGTGTTAAATGTTTGTGTGTTTTACCTCTGGATTTGGGTTGTGTTGATTTTATTTTACTACAAACTAATGTGTCTAATAGATTAGTGTTTCTTTTATACGCAGCGATCGGCCTATGTTTTCGTAATGTATACGTGGGTTCAATAAATTTTGTAAAGTTTCCCTTGGTGGCTTTATTTAATTGAATACTGTGTTGTGAAAAAAATGATACCAAGGGAACAATTTTGTTTCTTTCTTGTGTAATTTTAACCGGATTCGTGACCGATTGATTGAATGACCTGATGGCCTTTCTGAGGTATCTTCTGGAGTATTTTCTTCTTTTCTTCAAGGCCTTAAAAAGAATCTTTACTGCTTTCCTGAATTCTGTTTCTTGTGAGCATATACGATAGAATCTGAGAAGTTGTGACTTCAGTATGCCACGAAAAGTATGGCTTGGATGAAAACTATCCCTATGCAGTAAGCAGTGCGTATCCGTAGGCTTGAAGAAAACCTTGTAGTCGAGGTATCCCGTCTCAGAAAAGTTTGGTCCTTTGTACGTCACAACATCTAAGAAATTTACTTCTGATGAGCTAGTTTCAAATTTAATCTTTATCGACTCCTGCTGACGATTAAGATGATGTGTAAATTTTCTAAACTCATCCATGCCATGGGTCCAAATGCCCCAGATGTCATCCAAAAATCTGAAATATGCAAACGGTTTTACGTGAAAAGATGCTAAGGCCCTCCGTTCCCAAGAGGCCATGAATATATTGGCGTACGACGGAGCGAACTTTTTGCCCATCGCCGTGCCTTTTATCTGTAAATGAAATTTTGAGTCAAATTCGAAGTCATTTTTTGTAAGATTTATTTCCAATAGTTTTAAGATATAATTGTCCGGCCTCTTGGGATCCGGGAACCTTAGCATACAATCCTTCACGGCCTTCATGCCCTCTGTTGTCTCGATGTTTGTATACAAACTGTCGATATCTATGGTAAACAAGAGTGAATCAGTGGGGACCAAAAGATTTTTTGTTTTTTGAATAAAATCATAAGTATCTTTGAGATAACTTTCGTGCTTTTGCGAAATTGGGCCTAGAAAATATTCTACGAATTCTGCCGTGTAGTAAGACTCGCTGTCACAGTCAGAAACAATGGGCCTTCCTGGAGGTATCTGAAAAGCCTTACTCCAACTCCCAGGATCCTTGTGGATCTTTGGTAAAAGATAGAACCGCCTGGGCCTAGGCGTTCCCGATCCAAGTAGATAATTCTTTTGTTCGCCACTGATTACTCCCTTGTCACACATCTCTTCTAAGATGGTTCTTATTTCCAATGAAGTCTGAGGGTACATAGGTGCCGTGAGGGGCTTGTAATGATCTTTAACTTCTAGCTGTCTCCTCCCCTCCCACAGATAGTCTTCCTTATCCATGAGAACCACAGCATTTCCCTTATCGGCCGGTTTGATCACCAATCTATTATTCTTCTGTAATTCTTTAATTGCTTGTTTTTCGCGTGTTGTAAGATTCTGTTTTTCTATCAGGCCCCAATTTAGGTGGTTAAATGCATACATGTCTGCTCTGATAAGGGATCTAACATGTGGGGGTAAGCTAGAGAGAGTCGGTGTCCACTCTGACCCGTGAGTGAATGGCAGTTTCTTTTTATTACTTTTTTTATTTTCAAAAAAACTTTCTAATTTCAACCTTCTGTGATATTTTTGTAAACCTTGTAATAATTCTAATTTTTGTGTCCTCACGTTTTGTGGTGTAGGGACGAACGAGAGTCCTCTGAGAAGTACTGCCCTCTGCTCAATTGACAGAGTGGACGACGATAGATTAACTATTAATTTATCTTGACTATTTATAGGGTTCACGGTTCTCAAAAGTTTAAAGACCGTGCCCAGTGCTCCAACATATGACGAGCTGTTGATGATGTCCAATGTATTAAGTCACTCTCAACCCTGAATTGACCAGAGGGCAGTGAATCCAGGAAATTGAGGTTTGTTCTGATGTACTCATTAATATCCAGTAGAAGATCCTGTTCTTCTCTGGGAAGTTGATCACTAAAATTGACCACTGGTACCACTACTTCAGTGTGTGGTAACCGGGTTCTGGCCAATCTATAAGCCCTGTGGATCTCCTTGCTGGTCGTTGAGAAACATCTTTGGGAACGGTTGTTCAGGCCAAACGACATCACCAAGATCTCCGGTTCCAAGGCAATAGTAGCTCTTTCCACTAAATTGCCAGCGTGTTGGAATTTAGCTCCCGGAAAGCTATCTATTTGTAAATCTGGGATATTAAATGCTGGAATTCTGGACACGTTGGAGTCTCCAATAATGATAAACTTTTTCTTTAGATTGAGACTCCAATCCATTTGTTTTCTGTCCGTATTGATGTGTCGATATGGCCGACCTACCGACCTCGGTGTTGTAGGAGTGGTCGGAGCAACCGTTTCCCCCTGTTGAGCTTCTTTCTGACGTGATTCTGTCACACTTTCCACACTTTCGGATTGTGTGACTTCCTTCTGTCCCTCTGTTTCATTTTCTCGAATCATCTCTTCTAAGAGTTCTAACTGCCTGGCTGCATCTCCTGAGTATGGTTGAATCTCTCCCGAGTCCTCAGAAAAGGTCACAGGAGAACCAGGTAGTCTAATGAGGGAGGGGAG